>NC_045720.1:28943868-29245127 GCF_009834535.1 Camelus ferus
TATTACTTTTACTTCATAGGATGGAACAAAATTCATCTGTATTGGGGCTTTATATTCTGAGCTTTTGGCTGTCAGCAGTAAAGGAGAACTTTATCAATGGAAGTGGAGTGAATCTGAGCCTTACAGAAACGCACAGGTATTTTGTTATATAAAATATTGCATTAAATAGCTTTCCAACCAAACATGCAAAATGGTAATCTGTTTTCTTATGCTTTCTTTTTTTTTTTTTTTAACATTTTTTATTGATTTATAATCATTTTACAATGTTGTGTCAAATTCCAGTGTTCAGCACAATTTTTCAGTCATTCATGGACATATACACATTGTCACATTTTTTTCTGAGTTATCGTAACACTTTGTGTATATTTCCCTGTGCTATACAGTGTAATCTTGTTTATCTATTCTTTTCTTATGCTTTCAAAGAATCCGTCCTTACATCATCCACGAGCAACATTTTTGGGGCTAACCAATGAAAAGATAGTTCTCCTGTCTGCAAATAGCATAAGAGCAACTGTAGCTACAGAAAATAACAAGGTATGAAACACTATGTGTTGATTGATAAACATTACTTAAATTCTTGATTTTCTTCCTCTCTTGCTCCTTTTCTATCTTTACATTTGTATCTTTCCATCTAATTACCCACTATTTTGAATATTGTGGTTCAGTCTTCATTACTTATATCAGTTGCTTTGGACAGATCTCTCTTCGAGAATCTCCTGTTTTCTTATTTAGTTCACATACTGATTTCTGATGTTCTCAAGGTTCCTTGTTCACTGGACTCACATGATAGCAGGATATTGTAGCAGATGCCTTCCTTATTAGCATGTAGGATGACATTACTATAGACAGGGAGGTCAGAAAAAATACTTTAATGATGCACTGAAGAAAAGCTTTAAGCAAAATAGCTTGGCACTAAATTGCTGAAAATAGCAGCATGTTGTAATACTTTGTAAGTAAGCCTTAGTAGAGTAACCCAGTGTATAATCTTTTTGTTGCTCATTTATCTCTATGTTATAATCCAGCTTCAGAGGTAGCTTTCTGCTTTAAGGGAAGGAAAAAATAATCAAGCTGTGTGCTGACAAAACAGGTGGTAATGAAAAGATAGACTGAGGAAGTATGCTTATTATACCTCAGATTATCAGTTTGACTTTAGAGTCACTTAATTCTTTTAAAAATTACTGGAGCAGATACTTACATTTGATTAATGCCTTAGAGATGGCTTTAGACATTTATTTCAGTAACTGCAATTTTAATTGATTTGTTTGAAGAAAATACTTTAGTTTTTAGTCTTATTAACACTTTTTCTGAATTGTTTTTTGTTCTAGCCTTTAGCTCAAAACACATTTAGAATTCTGGTCCGCGGAGTAGGTATTCCTTGCCCTTATTTTGACCACAATCCTTTCCTGGCAGGGGGGAGGGAATAAATTAGGTTTATTTATTTGCTTTTAATGGAGGCACTGAGGATTGAGCCCAGGACCTCGTGCATGCTAAGCATGCGCTCTACAGCTGAGCTATACCCTCCCTTGACCACAATCCTTTTGAAAAGATAGATAACTTATTTTTATTTAAACCTCTGATGTTTTATTCTTTAGGTTGCTACATGGGTGGATGAAACTTTAAGTTCTGTGGCTTCTAAATTAGAGCATACTGCACAGACTTACTCGGAACTTCAGGGCGAACGGATTGTTTCTTTACATTGCTGTGCCCTTTATACTTGTGCGCAGCTAGAGAACAATTTGTATTGGTGGTGAGTATGGCGTGGGGGTGTTTTCTTCTCAGGGAACGCTTTTATGCACATAGATGGGTGCTTTGAGTAATGGAATGCCAGTAGAGAAGCTCAGTCACAAGATGAGGCTTTACAGAGAGGGAAATTTCACTTTGGAGCAAAATAACATTGAAAAAAACCTTTAAAAAAGCTTGTAAAAAAACCTACTTAGTGACTCTATGAAATTTTTAAAAAGTATAAAGTAGAAATAAAAATCAAACTTACTCTTACAACCCAAATATAACTACTATTATAGCATTTGGGGGTGTTTTATTTATCTTCTTTTCCTGTACATAAACATGTCCTTTGCTTTTACTTAATTGAAAGCATAGATTTTTTTTTTTTCATTGAACAGTTACTTAAAATTTAATTTTAAAGGTTACTGAAGTCTTTCATTGTATGAATATTCTATGCCTCATTTAGTCCTTTAATGTTATAAAGGGAGTTTAAACGCACTTTCTGTTGTGTTTTAAGGAATTATCGGTAACTTTGCATTGGCAGAAATAATATATAGAGGAATCTACTAATGAAATAGAATTATTTGGAAGAAGATACCAAAATGATGGATTTCCTGTAAATTTTAATTTTAAAAGTTTAATAAAAATGAATCCAGTTAGATATTAAGCCTATGATCAAGTTATACTTATGAATAAGTTATACATGTTATACATTATACTGGCAAAAATATTGGAGAAGGAATATTCCAGAAATGCTTAAATATAATATGTGTAATTATAGATTTATTTAATGGGCTTCTTTGCTGCTTATTTGTCCAAATTTTGCTTTCCTTTTTCAGGGGTGTAGTCCCTTTTAGTCAAAGGAAAAAAATGTTAGAGAAAGCTAGAGCAAAAAACAAAAAGCCAAAATCTAGCGCTGGTATTTCTTCAATGCCGAACATCACTGTTGGTACCCAGGTAGGTGATTAGAATTAAGTCTGTCCTAATGGACATTGTCTCTCTTCAAAATCACTTTCTTCCCCTGTAAGTAATTCCCCTGTAGGCACTTTTATACATGAATGCCATTTGAAGGACCAGGTTCCAGTAGTATGGAGGTGCCACACTGCTCTTTATCCAGTAGCTGAGTCACACATAGAGTCTGCCCTGATGTTGCCTGGTTTCTCTGTGGGGCAGGGATCCCAGACTTGCCTGGTTTTAAGAATCATTTGGTACTTAAATGTGGGGTCTGGAGCTCCTTACCTGAAACTTCCCTTCAGTTGGTTGGTGTTAGGGCCCAGGCTTCATCGTGTTTAACACACATCCCAGATGATTCTCTCTACCCAGCAGTTTGAAAGATACCATTCTCTGGGGGTCTTGTCGGCATGAGGCAGGAGGCTTTGTCAAGTACCCCCGTTTCTGCTAGCTTCTGTTTTTTGACTCTGAGATGGTTTGAGGCTCCTATAGATATTTTACGGAAGGTGATTTTTCTAATTGCCCAGTGGTTCTCAAAATGTGGTCCAAGGACTCCTGATGGCTTCTCAGCCCTTTCCAAGGATCTGCAGAGGCCTTCTTTTTCCAGTTACACATCTGTGTAAGGCTGAGTTGTCTTCATATACTTTAGTTAAAGTAACATCACAACAGATTGAATGCAGAAGCACACACGGGAATCTGGCTGTCTTCCATTAAATCAGACATTAAGAGATTTGCAATAATGTAAGCAATGCCACTTTTCCCGCTGTTTTTTTTTTTTAAGTTATTTTATAAATTGTTTATATTAACATGGGATTTATTAGTATTAAATAAATATTTTAAATTTTCAGTTTTAATTCCTAATATGTTAAATACCAACTAGATACGACCCACATAAACAAAAGATATTTGTGCCCACAGTGATAGGGAAAGAGGGGCCTGAGACCGAAAGAGTTTGAGAACTGCTGTTATCCTTCTAGTTCTTCAGATTCTCCGAGAAATTTATCTTTGAGATAAAAGTGGATGCTTATGTTCACTGCAGCAAGTTCTGTGTTTTAAGGACTTAACACTGAGACACATGGTGGGTTTTATTATATAACATGGTACTGATTTCCTGATCTAGTACTTTTTTTCAGTTCAGTTTTTTCTGATCACTACAGGGTGGTAGCATCTCATCACTTGCAAGGTGGTATCAGTTACATTTCACTGATGTCTTAAAAAGTAGTCACTACTTTAGCTGTTACTTTTCTCCAAAACTCAACTTAAATGTACTTGTTCTCTCTGTTTGGGGGTCTATTTTTTTTTTGTCCTATTCACAATTGTCTTGTTCTGACTCTTTTGTTGACCTTCGAACTAGGAGGTTTTAGTGATTGATTACCCACTTCATTACTTACGTCAGACTCTTGGGACAGATCTCTCTTCTAGGAGCCCCTGTTTTCTTATTTAGTTCACATACTGATTTCTGATGTTCTCAAGGTTACTTATTCACTGGACTCACATGATAGCAGGTTATTGTAGCAGGTGCCTTATTAGCATGTAGGATGACATTACTATAGTCAGGGAGGGCAGAAAAAATTAAAGTTGCACTGAAGAAAAACTTTAAGCAAAAATAGCTTGGCACTAAATTGCTGAAAAATAGCAGCATGTATGGTACTTCGTATAGAACTAAGATTTTGTTTTTAAAGTGTAGAAAACTGGAGATTTAAGACAGTCACAGCCACAGAAGAGGAAAAACATTCATATGCTAGCATCAGAAAGATTTGTTAATTAGAATTTTCAGCTAAACCTGCACTCTCAGATCATAATTGTTGAGTAATATATTTAGCAAATATTCATTACGTGTCTTGTTATGTGCTGGATGTACTTTTCCTTTAAGGTGCATTTTTTAAATAAGGCATTAATAAATAACTTATATAATGCGCCACATTTCTTTTTCAATTATAGCCTTCTTACTGATCCACTTTTAGGCTTTTAAGCCTTCACCAGTCTATTTTGAAATTTAATGGATGAAACATCTCTTAAAAGCCAAGCTAAGCAGGATATACCCTTTTCAAGAAGTTGGTTCTTATGAACTATTCATTTTATGCCAGAGAACTGTATTGGGTGACACAGAACTATTCTTTGACAGAACTACTACTCCATGTCAGTATTTCCAGCTTCTGTGCTTCTTAGATATACCACCTTTCTCCTTGTGAGTTACATTTCATTATAAACCATCAAAAAACATGTCTTCATATATGCCACTGTCAAGTATAACATAATCATTAGTTACTGGATGACTGAACAGACTGAAACAGATAGAAGTATAAATGTTTTGTTCACATCTCACTTTTTTAAGGACAGCCTTTCTAGTTTCTTTTCTGCTGTTTCTAATCTGTGTTTTTGTAGCAGGATGGTCAGGATATTTGCTGCATGAAATTTTAAAGCTAATTTTCAGCAAATGTGCTAAAACTATTCTTGCTTTATGGTTTGGGGAACATACTTTCTTGGTGGAGACTTTTAAGTCAATGCTTTATTAACCTTATTGATTGTGTAAGCTTGTATTTGGAAAACCTAGAAAGCAGACCTTTTACAGCTTATATTTTCATACATTTGAAATACGTCTTCTAGTTTGTTTTAAAATTATGTCATCTTGATGGTGATTTTTCTTTTGTTTGCTAGGTATGCTTACGAAATAATCCTCTTTATCATGCTGGAGCAGTTGCATTTTCAATTAGCGCTGGGATTCCTAAAGTTGGTGTCTTAATGGAGTCAGTTTGGAATATGAATGATAGCTGTAGATTTCAACTTAGATCTCCTGAGAGCTTAAAAAGCATGGATAAAGCTAGCAAAACTACTGAAGCTAAGTAAGTACTATGCCCTGACTGTTCTTGATTTTACACCAGTGTCTAGTTTGCTTTATAGATGAAGGGAGGTAACCAAGTGAGACTTGGAAGCACACAGTGACATAGAAAAATGCTAACATGGGGGGTCTCGTTAAGGTCCCCACAAGTTTTGAAAGGAACTGGTAAAATTTACTGTTTGCAGCTTAGTTAATATTTGTATATTATAGTTGTCCTTAATATTTAGTGGCCAGAGTGGCAGTGTAGAGTTCCCTTTGATGTCCTTTGCAGGTGTTGTATAGCAGTGATGGTGCATTCGGCTTTACTACATTACGTTAGGCCGACTTTTTCCTCCTCTCTCCATATGTGATCATCTTAATTTCTACTTAACGTCCTGCCTGCATCTTGACCATTGGAAGGATTTTATAGACATGCTGGGGAGGGAAGTTCTGTAAAGGATTTGTAAACTTGTCCATTGCAGGGATATGTGAACAGAAATACCACTGAATTGTGTATCACCCACGTTCTGCAGCTGTGTTATTGTTCGGGAGCCAGGTGCACAGATCTTAACTCTGTACTTTTAGAAACATCTACTCATCTTTAAAAATATTTACATGTATTATAATTTGGTTATTTGGCACATGAACTTAAAAACTTTAATAAAATTTCAAAATAACTTTTTTCTTAATCTTATAAAAATACGTGACCATTATAGAAACGTGGAAGAGTAATACAATGTCACATTCCAGAAATAATGTTTTATATATTTTGATGTACTATTTTCTTTTTTTCTAAATATATACAGGCATTAAAAAGAAATGATTGGGACTGTACTATACTTACAGTGTTTTAAATTTTTGAAATTCTTTAGTTTGCTCAAATGTTGATTGTACAAGGATTACTGTTAAAATAAGTTAAAAATATTCTTTACTAAACAAAAGCTATTGTAATTTATGCTTAAGGTTTTTCTTTTTTTGCTTTTAGTATTTTCTCTGTCTTGTTTTAAAAAGTAGATTTATAGGTTTTCCCTCTTACATTGATTTTTATCCTAAAAATAAAAGTAGCAAAATACATTTTCATTGTTTATGAAACTTTGTAAAGCGTTTGAAATCTTTTTGATGTGCATAAATAGAAAGCAAAATTAAAATAGAAATGCTATCTATATCCTGTGATTTATGAAGTTTTTAAAAATCTTCCTTGAAATTTCACATCTATATTAATAAACTTAGTAAAAGAGCTAGGTGAAATTAAATGTTATGAAGATAATCCTTTTCATATCAATAGGCGTCTTTTCTAGCCATGGAAATGTGTTGACTTTAAACACATGCCGGTGATGAGTCAGTGCTGGCTTGCTTCCACCATCACAAGATTTGTAGAGCAGCCATTAAGTGTTCATGTGTGCTTGTGCCTAGCACCTTGCTAAGATGCTGGTGAAATAGCACTGTTTTTCTGTGGACTGTTTCTAAACTCAAGTGAAATTCCTGGTAGTGAAATTCCTAGCAGATGAGGGGGTTAAGATGATGGCCCTGATCGTAACATATGCCAGAATGGTGTATAGAGGACAGATTTCTGAGTGATACATGACTTCTTTGTCTAAAAATTGACTTCTGCCTTTTAATTAATAAGATAATATATTTTTACCATCTGTAGAATATTCTATAGTTTCTGTAGTTACCATCTCAAGTATAGCATTAATGAAATAAGGGAGAGGGCGAGATAGTTTGTTAATGCTGTAATTTCTCATTTCAGTTATAGCAGGTGATTATTCTTAAACCACCTGTGGTAAACAAAGTTTTATAAACCATTGCAAGTAGAGTTCCTCCTTTGACCCCTAGAAAATTAATGATCTAGTAGGCTTTTTGTTTATTTGCCTTTACCATCTTTTAGGTTAAATTGCTGTGTCCAAGTCAGGGTGTTCACTAAAGTATGAAACTTGTTTGCTCAAGAGGCCTATGATAAAGCTGTGTTGATAAATTGAGGGTAGCTCTTTTTGTTATTCCTAGATAAAACTTCCCTGAACCATTATTTCAAGTTGTTAATAGCTTCACATGGTACATGTTTCTTTTCCTATTTTAAAACATTATTAAAAACTTGGAGTACGCACTGTGTATCTTTTTCAGTACCTTGCGTCCTAAAGAATACTACCATTGTGTACATTTTTTTTACTGTTTCATTCCCCTATGAGAATAAACTTGAGTCTTAAATGATTTGGTGAGTTCCTAATATTTCATTTTCCTAATTATAAAGAGAATCTTATTTCTAATCTCAGGCCTGAAAGTAAGCAGGAACCAGTGAAAACGGAAATGGGTCCTCCACCGTCTCCAGCATCCACATGCAGTGATGCGTCCTCGATCGCCAGCAGTGCATCAATGCCATATAGTAAGTTTTATGTGAAGTGCACAGCAGTCAAAATGAGGTCCAGGGCAGATGGCTGTGTTTAGT
Source organism: Camelus ferus (assembly GCF_009834535.1). Classification (NCBI taxonomy): domain Eukaryota; kingdom Metazoa; phylum Chordata; class Mammalia; order Artiodactyla; family Camelidae; genus Camelus; species Camelus ferus. The sequence goes on from NC_045720.1 coordinate 28,951,803, forward strand.
TTGTTTCTGCTTTGAAGCAACTCAGACCATTTTAAACATCTCAATATAAATTGTGCTCCTACTAGTTTGATTTTTATTTTGAAATGTGCAACTTTATTTAAATGGAAGAACAGTATTTACAGTGTTAACTATTCTTGCTGTTTTGGAGAGTTATAATCTACAATACATAAAACGTGTTGCAGTCATAGAAGGAAGTAACTGCCACTTGGCTGGAGAACTGCCTGCCTTGGTTAAGGCTGTCATTACTGTAAATCGGTTTTGGCTTAGTCTCAACTTTTGCTCAGAATTTGTAGAATTTATAAACCTATATTTACTACTGCACCTTGGAGTTAAAGAGTTTCTTTTTTTTTTTTTTTAAGCTTTCCAAAATAAATTTTATAGTTGGAGTTGCTTTGTACCCAAGGAAGTTGAAAGTTAGTATACTAAGCCATGTAATAGTTTTATAAATAGCCCAGCGGTTCTTCCTTTTTAAACCTTGGTCAGATAGCCTAATTTTGAGGGTCCAAAATAAGTTTCCAGTTTCTTCTTTGCAGTTGTTTATAGTGATATCATTAGGCATTAACGGATATAGGTATCTTTCACTATGAATTCATTTGAACTGGAAGTTGGTCATAAAAACTCAGTTTGTAAAGCAGTAGTTCATGAAGTTCTTATTTAAATGTCTCAATGATGTATCCCTTTACAAATGATCTTTTTTCATCTATTTAGATGAAATCTATAAAGTCTCTTTCACATTTTCTTTTTGGTACTTACCATTTTGTTGTTGTCTAAGAACGACGACGGTCCACCCCTGCCCCGAAAGAGGAGGAGAAGGTGAACGAAGAGCAGTGGTCTCTTCGGGAAGTCGTTTTTGTGGAAGATGTTAAGAATGTTCCTGTTGGAAAGGTTTGTTCAGAATAGCTAAGAATTAATTACTAACTTTAATGGTACTGATTATTGAAGAATTTATGGTTGGTGAGTATTCAGCCCTTCCTGTGAGGCTGCTTTATTTATGGTGTCTGATGATCTCTTTAGTCCAATCCCCTAATCTGATGCACACGTCTCCTCTGTCCCTGACGGATGAGCTGATGACTATTATGCCTCTCCTTGAGCATTCATGGTGATACGCGGCTTTAAAAATTTTTTTTATTTTGGAATGACGTTAAATTTACAGAAAAGTTGTGAAGAGATAACGTTACTCTTTGATACATATAGTCCATTCCTTGGAACTAGTAGACAGTTCTAATGGAGATTGTCTTCCATAACATTTGAAAAATCTTACTTCTGTCTTTAAGCTTCTACCTTCTCTTCCCTTCTTCTGGAGAGGGTCTTGCCTTCTAAGAAACCAAGTGAGTGGAATCCATCAGCTGGAAGGCCATTAATTTCATCTTTCTCTTAATATATTGTTAAAAACAAAATGGGTCCATAGCTGTAGAATATCTGCAAAGTAAAGGTTTTCCTGATTGCTCTTTTGTTTCTGAAATGTGATGGTCTTTCACTTGTACTTACAGGACAGAGTAGATACATTATGTCCTACAATTTGCAAAGGCCTTTCTCATACACTATTCTGTTTGATTTTCAAATAGAACTGTAGTTTATGGGCAGCTATTTTTTTCTGAGAAGATCACATTGGCTTAAAGTCAAAAGCAGTAAGTAGCAGAGGTGGGACTCAAGTATTCTGGTTTCAAGTTCCGTGCTTGGCTTTCTGTGCATTACTGACTATACCTGTGTTGTCCAGCTTTGTAGCCACTAGCCATATATGGGCTAATTAGGTTTATTAAAATTAACATTAAGAAGCCAGTCCCCCAGTCGTGTTAGCCTCCATTTCAGGCACTCAGTAGCCACTCATGGCTGACGGCTGTCAATACTGGACGGCGCAGGTACAGAATGTTACTGTCACTGCCGAAGTTCTTTTGCACAGTGAGGCTCTAAACTAACAAAGGAGGAGGATGGGAGGATTTTGTGGGTTATACTTAGTGTTTTCAATTGATTGTTGAACATCCACAGATTAAGCACTGGCTGCATAGGTCAGTCTTTCTATAGAAAGTATGTCTTGAATATAGACGTCAACAACAAAGCTTTGGTGTGAGGGTATTCAGGTCAGTTTTGTAACTTGCTGATCATTGAAGAAGCGTACTCCTAAGGAATTCGATGTCTTCAGTGTTAAATTTGTTCAGGGAATATAATTTGCATATTGATTTCATGTGAGTTAATGTTAAATTTATCATATGTACCTGTTTCTAGGTGCTAAAAGTGGATGGTGCCTATGTTGCTGTAAAATTTCCAGGGACGTCCAGTAATACAAACTGTCAGAGCAGCTCTGGTTCAGATGCTGACCCTTCTTCTCTCCTGCAGGATTGTAGGTTACTTAGAATTGATGAACTGCAGGTGAGTGTGGTGGAATCCCTCAGCAGGCGAATGTTGGGACTGGCTCCTTGAGTATGTCATAGATTTGAGAGCTGAATTCCTTTTGTGTCATGCAGGTTGTCAAAACTGGTGGAACACCAAAAGTTCCTGACTGTTTCCAAAGGACTCCTAAAAAGCTTTGTATACCTGAAAAAACAGAAATATTAGCAGTGAATGTGGATTCCAAAGGTAAAGATTCTGTAACTTTTTCAGCTGGTATACTCTCTATCCTGTTAATACTTGTGCAGTAAACGGGAACAGGATAAAGTGTTTCGGGGCGTTGGGGAGTTTTTGCCCCTGTGTGTAACATTATGGAAGGAAATATATCTATATTTCAAATGTGGCCAGAGATTTAAAATTTGGTAGGTATGTACTAGAGTTTACTAAAGCTGTATAATAATTTTTTTTTTTAAAACTTCATGTGTTTCTGAAGGTGTGCATGCTGTTTTGAAGACTGGAAATTGGGTACGGTACTGTATCTTTGATCTTGCTACAGGAAAAGCAGAACAGGAAAATAATTTTCCTACAAGCAGCATTGCTTTTCTTGGTCAGAACGAGAGGAATGTAGCCATTTTCACTGCTGGACAGGTACAGAGGCTTATTTTAGCTTTTGAAATGTTATCACAACATTGAGATTTTTGTGAAGCTTAGGATTTGGCTCTAGTTTGCTTGTTATTAAACTACTGAAGTATTAAAATATTCAGCACATTTTAATAGTAAGTTTCTTATTCTATCATTATTACAAACTAATATATATTTTATATATACACACACACATATATAACTAATTTGAAAATAAACATATCTATTGTAAAAATCAGACATACATTTTTGATCATGAGCCAAACTTTTATTTTCCCCTCTATTATAGGAGTCTCCTATTATTCTTCGAGATGGAAATGGTACCATCTACCCAATGGCCAAAGATTGCATGGGAGGAATAAGGGATCCTGATTGGCTTGATCTTCCACCTATTAGTAGTCTTGGAATGGGTGTACATTCTTTAATAAATCTTCCTGCCAATTCAACAATCAAAAAGAAAGCTGCTATTATCATCATGGCTGTAGAGGTAATCTGACTTCTGAAACTACTTGGCATTTCAATTCAGAACACACTGCTAGAGTCAAGGGAAACAGTCTGGAATAGCTCATTTATTGCCCCTTCCCTATAGGAGCTAATAGCCTGTTAGGACAAGAGGGATGACTGAGCACTGTTGGTTACAGTGTGATTTAAGTGTTTGAGTAAGGCATGCATCAGCTGTAGACGCACAGAAGGAAGGGATATAAATCAAACTGTGGCTGTAGAGGCTTCTCTGAGGAGGTAAAGCCTGGACATAACCTTTAAATAGTCAGATAGGGGTCTCCTAGATGCAAAATAAAGGTGGGAGGTGTTACCCCAGGCATGAAGAACGGTGTTTGTGAATCTCATTAACATGTTGGGAGAATATGTACCTTCTGCTATAACTAGAAGGTATGGCTCCTATGGGCCAGTGAGTAGCAACCGAGAAGGTAGGAGAAAGGCGCTGTGGTACCTTGTACATTAACCTAAGGATGTAGCCGTTCCCCTGAAAGCTAAGCAGAGAAGGGTTTTAAGCTATTTTTTGTTTCGTTTTAAAGAAGATGAGCAGTGGATGCAGAATAGAAGTTTAGAAACCAGATTTTAAAAACTAATGTAATTGTGTTAGAAATAAAGTAAGCTTGAATTCTTGGAAATGAGGGAGAGGGGATAGATTTAAGAGATGTTAAAGAAGTAGAAGCTCTAAAGCTTAGTCACAGAATGTCTGCAGTAAATGAAAGGAAGGGGTTATAAAGCTTCTGATTTAGGTGTGGTTGATAGGGAGATGAGAAAGAGGAGGAGAGACAAATGGGATAGGGAAGAGGATGAGTTTAGTTTTGAACATACTGTGGTTGAGTTTTATGTATTTGCTAGATGTGGAGGCAGCACCACTGGAAGTTACTGGAACAATTTGAACAGAAATTGATGTGATTTGACTTACATTTTCAAAAGATCATTGCTGACACATTGAGAACACTAGGGGAATAGGTTGGAAGTAGGGGGACCAGTTAGGAGGCTCTTAGAAGAATTCAGGTGGAAGGTGATGTTGGCTTGGCCCGGGAGGTAGAGTTATGAGTGATATGAGTCTAGATATACTAGATATGTTTTAAAGTAGAGCCAGCAGGATTTGCTTGTGGCTAAATGGCTAAATATAGAGTGTCAGATAGGAGAAGCAAGAGGGCGGGAGGTTTTGAAGAATGAGATTGCCGTTTATCGAGATGAAGATCGTAGGGATGAAGCAGGTTCAGGAGTTTGGTTTTAGACATGTCAAGTTTAAGATTCCTGTCAGATGTCCAAGAGGAGATGGTGAATAGAGAGTTAGATGTGGACTTTTGAAGACCAGGAGAGACCTAAGTTGTAGAAATACACTTAGGAGTTGTTAGTATGTCTGTGATATTTAAAGGGATTATACTGAATGAGGTTACTAAAATCTTGGAGAAGAAAATAGGCCTAAAGACTGAGCCATGAGAATAGTCTCAGCATTTAAATACCAGGAGATAAAGAGGAACCTGCATAAGTGACTGAGAAGGGTTGGAGGAAAACTAGAATGAGTGTTGTCTTGGAAACCAAGTGAAGCGCGTGTTGTCAAGCAGGATGTGTTGATCAGCTGTGTCAAATGATGCTGTAGGCCAGTAAGGCATGTTCTGAATACTGACTTTTGGGTTTGGCTTCATCTAGGTCATTGTTGACAGTGGGAATTAGAGCCTGATTAGAGTGAGCTAAGGAGAAAATGGGAGTTGAGGAACTGGAGATAAATACAACTCTTTTGAGAAGTCTTTCTACAAAGGATGGATATGGAGCTTAGTATGGGAGCTCATTTACCCTCCATCAGGTTAGAGGTGATAAGCAGACTTCTGTTAGACTTGCACCTAGAGTAGTCTGAATGCAGGTGCTCCTGAGAGCTACCTGTGAGCTTTTGTTTAGAGACACGGTGCTCCTGTTTTTAGTTTAGCTTTAATTGTAACCTACTAGATAGTGGTTCCAAATTGGTAGGGGCGTGGGGTTTAAAGTTGATGGCTGTGGCCTGAACTTGGCTCCTAGAGATAGGCTTCACTTCATTTAAAAATTCTGGATTGGTCGCCAGCATTTAAAATCACAGGATTTATATTTAAAATCCAGATTTTTCAGTTGCTTCTAAAAAAATGAGATCTGCTAACACTGGGCCGTCATAAAAACATTAGTCTGTTCCTGTTAAAGGCTATATACATAGGCTGTCCAATTTATTGCAGTTCCCACTACTTAAAATTTGTTGCTCTGAGTCCAAATGTTAGTTGTCATTTATTTATTACACGGTTCGTGTGATCTTTTTTACACACAGCCTCCTCCATTCATTTATACTATTTCAGATGCTTCTGTAGGCATTTGATTCTGTGACCCCTGCACTTTGTCAGCATCTCAAGGGTAAAGACAAAATGTGTCATCATTTATCTTTGTGCCTCATTTACTAGGGCTTGATGCCCAATAAACATAGAAGAAATTTTTACTGAACTCTCTGCCTTTTGTTATGAGAATAAGTGACAAATACAACATAGTGATGCAGAGTAAACTTCTTTGCAATAACATGGTAAGTATGGTATTGATACTTCTAGCATGAGAGCCCATGTACTGGCCAGCAGGTTGGAGATGAGAGCTCCCTGTAGAGTAGCTGCTTCCAGCCAAGAGACTAGCCGATTGCCTGAAAGCATTCTGTATCACAGCAGTGTGCAAGAAAAAATACTGATTTTAGTAATTTTTTTTTAAAGTCCTGGGCTTTTTGTTCTTTGAAGAAACTTTGACATATTCTCTCAACATAGTGGTTTTGCATATATGTCGCTAGACTTTGGCAAATTTAGTCTTCTGTGGCCCACCTCATATTCTTGAACTGGAGCTTGCAATTTATGGGGTCACCTCAGAACCATAGTTAGTTCCACGGTTAGAATGGCCTATCTCACATGTGTCAGGTACCGAAAATAGTTTTTTAGCTGTACTTCATTGTGCCCTCTTTCCCTCATTGTTAACCTCCTCTTGTCCCTCAGGATTGAGGGAAGGGGTAGGTAATTTAGGCAGTTTAGGGGGACCTGGCAAGTTCAAAAGCGTCTTTCTTCCTTCCTTTGCATTCCCACCCATTCTTTTCCCACCTGCTTTCTTCCAGTTTCTAATTCTAGTTAAAAATGAACAAATAGACTTGTTTTCCATAACTAATGCTTTACATTCAGTCCATTAAATATTCCATAACTGTAGTTTACTTTCTGAAAAGAGTACATTTGAGCTCTTTGGTATGTTCGTGCTTTGTCTTAGTCTGTTTAGGCTGCTACAGACAGAGTGGCTTGTAAACAACTGAAATTTACTTCACACAGTTAAGGAAGGTGGGAAATTCAAGATCAAGGCATGGGCAGATTCTGTGTCTGGTGAGGGCCCCTTTACTGATTCATAGACGTCAGTGTGTCCTCACACAGTGGAAGGGGAGAATTCTGGTCCCTTCAGCCCCCTTTAAGGACACAGATCACATTCACATCCTCATGACCTAATCACCGCCCCAAGGCCTTACCTCCAGATACCATCGCACTGGGGGTTAGGCTTCAACATGAATTCGGTGGTGGGGAGAGGGGTGGAATGCAGATATTCAGTCCATAGCATACTACTTCTTAGTAGGTAGAAAAATGTTATGTTCTGTAAGTACTTTATCAGGACTGCTGTCTTTGACAATGAAGTGAAGTACTTTAGTTGTCACCTTTGGGGGATTACATCCGTCATGATTTCCAGGAGGGAGTTGAGAGTTTTTGTTTTCATGTATCATGGTGTGATGTAACCTTAAAGAGCATGAGAGACTGAGAATAAGCTTCGAATAAAATGTATATCCTGTGCTTAATTGGTTAACAGTACTAACAGAGTTCCAATTTAATGGTTATATATGACATAAACCGGGGGTCTGTAAACTGATCTGTAGGTCTGATCCAGCCACTTCTGTTGGTTTATGCGTTGTATATGGCTGTTTTCCCTCTGCAGTCAGAGTTGAGTTAGTTGCAGAAGCTGAACATATTTACTGGTCCCTTACAGAAAGTTTTACCCATTCTTCCATTCCTGTCAGTTGTATTCTCTGCTTAAGGGTACCCTTAAGTTCGGCTTCTTCTGCCAGACCACTTTAAATTGTCTCTGCTTATTTGTTGGCCGTGAGAATTTTTTGACATGTGAAGTGTGCTATTCGAATTCATTGAAGTTTTTTTCCTAAATTGTCTGAGCACAGAAACAAACCTTAATGCAGCACATCCTACGCTGTGACTATGAGGCCTGTCGACAATATCTTATGAATCTGGAGCAAGCGGTTGTTTTAGAGCAGAATCTACAGATGCTACAGACATTCATCAGCCACAGATGTGATGGAAATCGCAATATTTTGCATGCTTGTGTATCAGTTTGCTTTCCAACGAGCAATAAGGAAACTAAAGAAGAAGAGGGTGAGATTAAGAACTATAACATTCTTTAAGAAGAATTTTGGAAATATAAAAATTATTAAAAGAAAAGGAAATAACTCACTATAAATAGTCTGTACTTTTACTTTTCTCTGTAAAATGCAGGAGTTTTGACATTCTCAGAAGGTAAAAACACCTGTTTTCTTGTTTATATGATGATGTATGTAACATGAGTAAATAAAATTTTTATCAATGTGTTTCTGTCATCTTAAATTCTATTCTTTCTGTTACATACAAACTGTATGTATAATACTTAAAGAGCTTTCCTGGTTTTATACTTGCAGATGACTATTTTTACCATAGGACTTAATTTAGCAAGTTAAATTATATTGGGGCAGCCTTTATCCCAATTTTCAGAGTGAATTGTTAGGTGTTTTTGGAAAAGTAAATAAGCCTTTTGTGGTATGAAGTTATTAATTGATGTAGTGAAGGGGAAACTGAAAACCTAAAATGCAGCTGTGTAATTCACAATGGTTTCCCTTATTTTGAATTCTGCCGATATATGCTGATAGCTACATTTTTGAATAGTGGTTTGCAAGTTTCTGACCTTTGTCTCATTATCATTGACTCACTAAAGGATTATAAGTAGTGTATAAATAAGATGAGGTACTAGTACGTGGGTCTTTTCTTCGTCGGTAGTGAAAGGTACATTTCAGCCTGCTTACAGATAACCTTATTTTTATCTCTAAGGTTGAAATTCTTATCTTTGGGGGTTGAAAAGTAAAGCAGAATAAGGAAATAATTCACATATTAAAGGTTTTAGTTCAATCTGGCTTAAGTGTTTGTTGCTCTAAGGAGGAAAAATTAAGCTATTAATTATCAGTAGTATGTGATTTAGAACACTAAAATACATAGCAGTCAACATTCATGGTCTTTTCATACTTAATCTCTTAGTTATTTTCGAAGTTTAAACTGATCCTAATTTTTTCTGTTATGTTCCAGAAGCAGAGCGCTCTGAAAGAAATACATTTGCAGAAAGGCTTTCTGCTGTTGAGGCCATTGCAAATGCAATATCGGTTGTTTCAAGTAATGGCCCAGGTAATCGGGCCGGATCATCAAGTAGCCGAAGGTAATGTGATTTTTACCAGGAAAGTTTAATTGGCGGAAACATAATCCAAGTACAGAAAGAAATGTATCTCTTACCTATGATGTGCATGAATTGGTGGGTCTTTTTATTTTCTTTTTGTTCTTCCCAATATCACCCTGGGAAAAATATCTGATAATATCTAATTATAGTTTAAGTGTAGAGCAGTAGGACCAAGGATCCTTAAAAAAAAATTGAGATAATTTAGACAAGTAGTTCAAACTTGATTCTTTGTGCTTTTAAATTCATTATTCTTGTTTCCTAGGAAGTTACTTTCTTTAGTTGGAGAACAAGTAATATAATAATTGAAAGAACCTCCATCTTTTATTTTCAGATTGCTTATTTAGCTCAGTTTCACCGATGTCCTAACCATCTGGGAGAAAATGAAAGACTGTTGTATATTATGAATGTTTGGTATTTAAAATTTCCAGGCTTCCTAGTTATGAGATGGACAAAACTTTATAACATATTAAAAATTGCTAGCTGTTTGAATAGATGAAGAATATAAAGAACTCAGGGTATAGGTTTGTTTGTTTCTTTGTCCTGAAGGAAAAAAAGCACATTTATATTAGACGTGAGAGCCAAAACTCTTGGTTACTTGACAGATCATTAGAAGCACTGCTTACTGTGCTAATGGGATAGGTTGTAAAGTCTACTTAAAATGAAGACACTCTTTGCCTATTTTCTGTTCTATATTCAACTTTCCCTTTAAAAATGATTCTTCTAAAATTGATTCCAACTTGATAGCTTCCCAGGTTCAAAAACATCCTGAAGTAAGATTTATCAAAAACTATTTATGGGTGACCAAATTATAATGACAGTATAGAAACATTATGTGTAGACTATGCAAAATGGAAATTATCATCAGCTTATTTGTTTAGGACTATTCTAGGCAAAGTGTTTGGTCTAAAATGGAAAGCAACTTAAATTCTTCGTGAAGAAACTAGTGTCTGAATTATTTCAGGTATTTCATTTCCTCAGGGAAAATACAGGTGCAAATCAAGTTGGACTCTGATATGGTTGGTCCAATGCCAGTGCTGCCATCTTTTTTTCATGTAAGGATTATTTTGAAGGCAAAGACTAAAAGGAGCTTCAAGAGTGGGTGATGTGTTGCTCACAGAAATAATTTGCAGAGTAAGCTCCTTTGAGGCATTTGCCGAAGATTTCACTGCAGTGCTCTTACCCAGTTCAAACTCAGGGCTGCCGGTTGAACAGATGAAAGCACAGGAGTCTTATTATCCACGCCGGGCAGTAGGAAGTCCACAGACTCTGCTTCATTGAAGTGAAACCCTCCTCTAGCCTACAATGGATTTTCTAGGCGATGCCCCTTGATGAGTATGCAGGCTGGGATTCATGAGCTGTAAGCTCAAAACTGATGCAATTTCAATATTGAATGGAGTACTGTTAAATGCCTTCAGATGATGATTTGACTCAGAAGTTTTGTTATGTGACTCAATAGTGCCTGAGTACAAAGGGCAGATTTAGTGGAAAGCTTGATTGATGCATCTGATTGCAGGTGTATGTACTCTAGAGATTATTAATCTGGAAGACACATGACCTTCGCTTTTTTGTCACAGTGGTATGTTTGAACATGACTGGATTCTAAGGCTTCTGTAGCATGGATATAACGTGCTTACAAAGAGGAAATTACATCATCCTTGAATTCTTCCATATTGTCAGAAAATACGATGACTCCAGGCAAGCCTATACGAAGAAATGTCAAAACTCTGAATCTTAGCAGCCAAGGTGGTATCTCCTCAGTATTGTCCTCAGCCACTGAGGATACAGGTGAATCTTCATGAATTGTGTACAACATCTTGAAGAATAATTTTCTTTTTTTTTGTTTTTGTTTTTTGTTCTTAAAGAATCTGTATGAGGAGCTGGGCATTGTACTTAAAAATGTTCCCAAGAACTATTGAAGAAAAAAGGTTAAGGACAATTTTTTTAAATGACAAAGAATGACCCCCTCATTTAATATTGAATTGACTACATCACTACAACAAAGTTGGGAGTTTGCAAGTTCAAGATGAGGCTATGGTCTCACTTTATCTTCATTTATTCTTAATCTTCTCTAAGCTAGAGGTTGGAGAATAGCCCATATATGTTTTGTTTGGCCTGTGCTATGTTACTTTTTTTTTTTTTTTTTAATTTGAATGCCTTTAGATGAGCATCTATGCCTCTAGTTTGCCATTACTCCCTACTTCTTAAACCTGACTGCCCTTTCCTCAATTTATTTTACCTTCTAGGCCCAGTAGGCATTGCGTTTGTGACCCTGGTGTAAGTGTAAGCATTCTTCTTGATAAGCCCAAAACATGCATTTGTTTTCAGGTTATTTGCAGTGCCTCCCTGTTACTGCTGATTTTCTTCTCTCTGTTTTGAGTAAGACACATTAGGATACCGAGTGTCTATATTGAGCTTAATTAAATTGTATAGGAGCATCACAGTGTGAACAGTCACCCTGGTGTGTGCTGTTACCGGTAAGGAGCCTGCCATTCTCTGTGGGTGATATCTTTGGACAGGGAAGTGACCTTGACTGAAATAATCACTATAATCACTGTACCCTGCTCCCTGTCATATTATAAAAACTCTTGAACTCAGATTTCTAAATTGGGAGAGAGAAGACACTGATACCATAAAAGAATTAACTATAGGTATTTTTAATAGTGCATACTATAATAACTAATATATTTTTGAGACATTAAAATTTACTTTGCAGAATCTTCCAAAGAATGTTTCTCTCCCCAAAGGTACATCATCTTACACAAGCCTTATAAAATAAATGTGTTCCTGAAAGTAGCCTCTAAAAGAAAATCTTGTAAATGTCTTTTAACAAATTTTCCTTATAAAATTGAAAATGTATTGGTATGGAAGAACCACGTTTACCCTTGGATTAAATAATACTTAGAATTAGAGATTCAAACATCAATACAAATCTTTCTGAGTTACTTACTTGCAGACGTATAATGTACCTGGTAAGGTGTTAGGTCTTTCACATCAGAAATGTCATGTCTTTGGGATTAAATCTGCCTGGGAGAAAGAAGTCCCCTATGTGTTGCCTGGCCCTTAAAATTGAATTTTTACTCTTTATTCATTTAGAAGCTCTAAAATTGTGGCCAAGTGAAGGGATTTGCCTTATGTGCTTTCTCTTAATTGCTGCTAGTTCTTAATGTGTTAATTTCGTAGCCTTTGTAAGCTTTCATTCAGAGGTATAGATTTTTGTACAGGTAGTTTACCAGTTCCCCTAATGAGATCTGTGTTTGTGATGATTTATTTATCTTTTTAGTGATGTGCACACCTGTGCAGTTTTTTGGGTTTTTTTTGTTTTGTTTTTTTTTTTGTATAGCAGGAGAAAAAATAAATCACACCCAGACATTAATCTGATGACACAGTTTATAAGCTCCAGTTCCATTCATTAATTTCCTTGGGATAAAGTTGTACTGTTAAAATAAATTTTTTTTGTATAAAAATAAATCTAAATTGGTCTTTGTTTAAAACTACTTACTGTGTGGATATTCATTCGCTATTGAGATCACAGAAAAGGGGTTTAGTAGGCTAATAGTATTGGTTTTGTGCTAATCAATATGTTCGCTAATGTCTACTATTAAACCTAATTCTTACTGATGATAAACAGGGGACAGAATTTTTTTGTTTTAATGTTCAGCTGTTCATTTATCTTAATTGTATGAAAGATTATTTTCTAATCTTACTTCACTGCAACTTTTGTTCCCTGTGCTTAAGTTTGTGTGGGAGCTTAATGTAGTGGTTTTAGTGCTGAACTGGGTATTGACTTACTCTGTGATTCCAGAATTGGCATTTGTACTTCATTTTCCTGCCTGGAGTATTTGCTTATAGAACAAACTGATCTCAGATGAGAAGTTCTGTGCACCTTGTCATTACATTTAAACGTGGTAGTGAGCTCTGATTTTGTCCGTGTTCTTCTAGTTTGAGATTACGGGAAATGATGAGACGTTCGTTGAGAGCAGCTGGTTTGGGTAGACATGAAGCTGGAGCTTCATCCAGTGACCACCAAGATCCAGTTTCACCCCCCATAGCTCCCCCTAGTTGGGTTCCTGACCCTCCTGCAATGGATCCTGGTAAGATCTGACATTTTATTAGCTTTTAACAAAAAGACAAAGTCATGAAAGAAAAGAAATAAACATTTCAATGGGATATTTAGAAATCTGAAATAATTAAAATTAACATAATACTATGACTAGTTTGTAAAGATTTGGTTTAAGGGGTTTGTAACTTAAAAATCAGAATTCTAGAAAGTCTTGTTAGATATTCCTTTTCTACGAAATATATATGCCTATACGGGTAAGAAGCCAGCGAGTGATACATAGATAAGTTAATAATTTGCCAGGTGGCTTCCTTCTATTATAGTTCGGAAAAGAAGTTTCCACTTAAACCTCTGTCCAATTTGACTTCAGGCTTGCAGAGAAAAGCCTTAAGGCCAGTTAAGAGAACATATTAGGGATATGTTGCTTATAATGATGTACATCCTGCTGTTCTGTTTACTGAAAGATGGTGACATTGATTTTATCCTGGCCCCTGCTGTGGGATCTCTTACCACAGCAGCGACTGGCACCGGTCAAGGACCAAGCACCTCCACCATTCCAGGTGAGAATCTGTAGTTTTATTTGCCTAAGCATTTGGAAGATAAAAGTACACCCTGTGTTATGTAGGTTTCTACAGATCTACACTTTATCTCAAGGAAACTTTTCATGGCTTGAAAAGTATTGAATTCTCTAAATTATCTTCCATATATCAGTGAAATTGTGTTGTATATGTACATAAATTTCATCAATTGAAATTTATAAAATGTGTTAAAATGTGTTTACATTCTCTGTAATGAAGTTATTAATTTATTACTAATACTAGAGTATTTTTCTGGGGATTTATTTAATAGATACTTGGTATATTATCCAAGAATATTCTTCCACTCTGTCTTGTTTACTCCTGTTTTGTTACCACGTGGATCTGCTTCATTATAGGTCCTTCCACAGAGCCATCTGTAGTAGAATCCAAGGATCGAAAGGCCAACGCTCATTTTATACTAAAACTGTTGTGTGACAGTGTTGTCCTGCAGCCCTATCTTCGAGAACTCCTTTCTGCCAAGTAAGCAGTTGAATGTACTTTTGATAGGAAGATTTAGCTTAGCTCCTTTTATTGTTAATATATGGACAGTTATCTTAATTGAGTTTAAAATAATTTTTCAGCATCTAGCATTGTGTTCTCTGTGTTACTAAGCTCTCAGTGAGGCCTTCTCAGGATGATACAGATTTTATGTTAGCTCGTTCAGGGTGTGCACTTTTATGTCAAGAAGAGCACAGTATACTTAGTCTCAAATCTTGAATCCATAAATTAGTTATATTTGTCACCTGGAGAAGTTGAAAATTTTACAGATTATTCCCCAGGTTCTTTACTAGAAGTATGACTCAGCAGGTCTGGGATGAGGCCTGGAATCTGTAATTTGAAACTCCTGATTCTGATGGTTTCTTTGGAAATCTTTTTGGCTAGCAGAATCACTATGAGATCATAGAGAATTTTTGATAAGTGCTCTGTTGTAAATGCTCATTAACCGTTAATAGATTGCATCTCTACTTTCAGCATGATTGTTTATCTTCCTGTACAAACTCATAGTGATGTGCATTTTTATTACAGTTTTTAATCTGTGCCCAGCTCTGCTTGTGTTAACTCTTACTCTGGATGTAACTGTCTGGAGTAGGTAGTATTATCCGCACTTTACATTTGAAGCAACGGGAATAGAGGTTAATTAATTTGTCCAGGGTCACAAAACAAGTGAGTGGCATGGCTGGAATTCCAGCCCTTTACTCAAGTCATTTATTGGTTCTAATTGCTTCCTGGGTGGCGTCTTAAGGATTTTCTATCTGTGGTATCATGTCACCTGTAAGTACTGATAGTGTTACTTCTTTCTTTCCAATTTGGATGCCCCTTCTTTCTTTCTCTTGTCTAATTACTGTGGCTAGGACTTAGAATACTTTGTTGAAAGCAAGTGGTGAGATGGGCTTCCTGATCTGAAAGGAAATGCTTTCAACTTTTCACCTTTTATTATGATGTTGGCTGTGGGCCTATTATAATAAATGGCCTTTTTTACGTTGAGATCTGAAGTAAGTTTCTTATAGGCAGCTTATATATGAGTTTTTTTTTAATTCATTCAACCACTCTGTCTTTTGATTGGAGCATTTAGTCCATTTACATTTGAAGTAATTATTGATCAATATGTACTTACTGCCATTTTGTTCATTGTTTCTGGTTGTTTTTATAGTTCTTTTTTGTTCCCTTCTTATTTTGCTCTCTTCTCTTGTGATTTGATGACTGTCTTAAGTGTTATGTTTGGATTTCTTTTTTCAAAATGTATATATTAAATGTTTTTGGTTTGTGGTTACCATGAAGTTTATATATAGCAACCTATATATGTGTGATTGTTTTAAGTTGCTTATCTCTTAAGTTGAACACATTCTAACAACCCTGCATTTTTAAAACTGCCTCTCTTACACACACGTGCATGGTTCTGACGTGCTATTTTACGTCTTTCTGTCTTGTGTGTCCCTTAACCGCTTACTGTGCACCTAGCTGGTTTTACTGCTTTTGTGTTTTAGCTTTCCTTCTAGCTTTCGTACATGGTTGGTCTACTGTCTTTACTGTATGTTTGCCTTAACCAGTGAGATTCAAGACTTTTGTGTGTGTAATTTTTATATTTCTGGTTGTAGTCTCTTCTTTTCCTCTTAAAGAAGTCCCTTTAACATTTCTTGTAAGGCCAGTTTCGTGGTGCTGAACTATTTTAGCTTTTGCTTATCTGTAAAACTCTCTCCTCTGTACCTGAATGTTAGCCTTGCTGGATCAAGTATTCCGGTTAATTCACTTCATATAATTCTTGTTCTGGGGTTTTGTCATATTCCTTTGTTTGGAACATATTCCTCTGTCTCCTCATTTTGCCTAATTCTCTTTGTTTATTTCTGTGTATTAGGTAGCTCACTTACATTTCCTGATCTTGGAGAAGTGCTCCTATGTAGGAGACATCCTATGGGTCCAGCAGCACAGTCCTCTCGGGTCACCAGAGCTGATTGCTCTAACAGTGCCTCTTACGTGGGCCGCGTGGCCTTTCTGCTGTGGCCATGCTGCTAGGCGGTGTTGGTTCCTGGCATGACTGGCTGTGCAACTCGGGATCCTGGGGCTGGTGCCAGCCTGCTGGCTAGTGGGGTTGGGTCCCAGCAAGGCTGGCTGTGCAATCTAAGGGGTCCCAGGGCTGGTGCTGGCCCTGGCCTGCTGGTAGGTAGGGCCAAAGGAGCCTGGGTATAGTACCAGCACGCTGCTCGGGCAGGTGAGCCCCAGGCGCTAATAGGCTAGAGGTAGCCTATTAAGTATCATTATGGCACTTGTCAGAACCAGTGTCACCAAAATGACTACCACCAAGATCTGTGTTCCCAGGCAGAGGCTCTACAAGGTCAGCAAGTAGGCATAACCTAGGCTCCTTTGAGATTCCTGTGTGAGATTTTGTATGTACTGTTTACGAGCAGAGTCTTTGTTTTCTACAGCCCTCTGGCTCTGCTGTTTGCAAACCCTGTTGACCTTCAAAGCCACACCTCTGGGGTCTTGTCTTCCCAGTGCAGGACCTCTGGGCTGGAAAGCGTGATGCCCCTCAGAGAGAACCCCTCCAGCTGTGATATATTCCTGTTTATGGGTCCCCTGTCCTGGGGGGTGGGTATCGACTACACTGCATCTCTGCCACTCCTGCTGATCTCATCGTGGTTCCTTCATTTTATCTTTAATTGTGGAAAATCTTTCTGCTAGTCTTCAGTTCGTTGCTCTGTAAGTAGTTGTAATTTTGGTGTGCCCGTGGGAGGAGGTGAGCTCAGGCTCTTCCAATTTTGTCATCTTGGCCACAGTCTGAATCGTTTTTACTGGACTGTTTTTGGCTGTATATTAAGTGCTAGGAGAGTACATCGTTGAACCTCACTCAGTTTGAGCATCACAGTGATGGGGATGCACGTGCATACGTGTGTGCATGCGTGTGTGTGTGGTTAAGATGAGGAGTTTTAAAAAAGAATGTTTATTATTTTCAATTGAAGTCATCTCTAATCCCAAGTGTAGGTGGTTGGATTTTCTTTTATAATATCAGCTAAACAATGTAAATTTTGATAAACTTATCCTGTTTAGTGAAGATGCAGAGGATTCTGTTATTTTTAACCAGATCATACTTAGCTGAAGAGAGAAGTAGTATGAAAATTTTCTTGGTTGGTTGTTTTGTTTTTTAAAAATTGGAAAACATTGCATTGCAGAACACAGCTTTATTGCTGTCATCTGGTGGCCCATAATCAAACTGGGATATTAGACATTTGTAGCATGTATGTTATTTGGGGATAGGAGGGACACATAAGTGTATTTTGGAGTAAACAGAAGGGAGAAATGTTTATTTTGTAGTCAGAAGCATCATAAAGATAAAGTTTGAGTAGAACCACGAGATAGAGGGAGAAGAGGAAACAGTAACATAGAACTGGAGAAGTATGAATATTTTAAGAAACAGTAACTCATCCAATTACAAGTGGAGGATTAGAAGAGAGGAACAGCTGGTGGATCTGGAGAGAGTAGATTACCGTCACCACTGTGGTCCCCATCCTTGGCTTAAATCCTCTGAATAATAGCCTTGGTTAGACTGTAACAGTATCAAAGTGGGATTATTGGAATAGAAATGAGATGGTGGCATAAAAAAGGGATTAAAATAGGCAAGAGTAGAGACTAGAGTCAAGGCTGTTTTATATGTCTGTTATAGCCTTTAATATGTGTTGCAATAAACTGAACTAGTGAGTTATTGAAAATGAAAAAAAAAGGTGCAAAAGTAAAAAATACTGCTTAGAAGAAAGACTTCATGAAGAACCTACAATTTTTGTGTTAGTTACTTGGGACAGGGATACTGTTGGAGAACGTAGATAAGTCAGGTAGAGAGCAGGTCTGGGGAGAAAGATGATTTGAATTTTAGACGTGCTGACTGTTAAGTGTCACCAGGAAGTCCCAAGTGGACGTACAAGTAGACAGTGTAGATGTTGGAACTGTAGTGAATTGCCAGAGAAGTGGTAGTTGCTGTGGTGGAAGAGAGAGATGCAAATGGCTGAGGACCGACTTTTGGGATATGCGAAGGATCTGGGAGGAAAGAGAATTTCAGTGTAGAACATTTAAGGTACGTTTTTAAGAGGAAATTCTTAATAATAATAGCTAACTTTTTTTGAATACAGGCTTTTTACTAGGAGTTGTGCTCAAACCTTTTAAGTAGTAATTTCTTCAGTCTTCATCACAGTGTGGGAGGTAGGGCCTCTTACTGTGCCCGCAGCTACAAGGTGCTTACTCCAGAGCGCTTGCTGGTTTAGTTTAGTCTTTAGCGTCACTAAAGCCAGGACAGGACAGCTTGGTTTAGAGGGAAAAGAATTTCACAGAGGTAGCTTTCTTAAATGATACAGCTTGAGACCAGAAAATACCACTGATGATTATCTTTGAATGGTGAGATATTATTTAATAAAATAAAACTAGTTTTTTGTTTCATCATGAACTTTTTTTTAAATCAGGAAGGAAAATAATTGATTATTAATATTTTTATGTTCAATTTTTCTCATCTTAGGGATGCAAGAGGTATGACCCCATTTATGTCAGCTGTCAGTGGCCGAGCTTATCCCGCTGCAATTACCATCTTAGAAACCGCCCAGAAAATTGCAAAAGGTAATTTATTTCAAGTTCTAAATGAGTTGCTTATTTTTTAATTTGAATAGATTTTCTTCTGTAATTATTCAGGCCTTAATTTCTATATGGAAGTGATGTAATTGATTAGAAACTCTCAAGATAATTCCTTTGCATATGTATATAAAGTTCATGTTTATCCTTTTTTTAAAGTATATTGTATCTTCTAACTTTCCATCAAAAAGCAGCTGTTACAGATTTTTTTAATTAAAAAAAAAATTCCGTAATGGATTGTGTAATGATTAATCTTTTGAAAGCCAAGATGGCTTACTTACCAACCTGTCAGCAGTGAACTGGTGGTAGTGATAAAATTTTATAGGAAGAATAGGCCAAATGCCATTGTTTTTTCTGACTTGGATTTACTGCTTAACAGGAAGCATTAAGGAATACCAGTTCCAGCCATCCAGTCTTTAAAATATTTAAGTTGTCTTTTAAAAAATACTAGCTATAAATAATTTATGTGATTGTCTGTAATTTGTTAAATAGAGCTAGAACTTGAAACGTAACTGCATAACACAGAGCTGAGGCCTTGGATGGCTGATGTGTGGTGTGTTTGTATTGTCCTTATATGTGGTTATGGTGCAGTTACACTTTGCTTTACTTTGCACTGGAATTGACTGGATTTCCTTTCAGTGTTGACTTTGTGTATCAATTTATTTTATTTATATGTAGTAGTTACTGATATATACTGTGTAAATGTTACAGCTTTTCCTTTTGAGGAAAGTAGGATGGCTGTAATTAAGTCGTTTCTTGATGTATGAGCTACTGTTTTCCATCTTTTTAGCTGAAGTATCCTCAAGTGAAAAAGAGGAAGATGTATTTATGGGAATGGTTTGCCCATCAGGTACCAATCCTGATGACTCTCCCTTGTATGTCTTATGTTGTAATGACACCTGCAGTTTTACGTGGACTGGAGCAGAGCACATTAACCAGGTAAGTTATTTTATATTTCCCTATATTTATGCTGTCTTCAGGTTTTCTTTTTTCCCTTTCATCATCACTGGAGTTACAGTTCCTAGCTTTGAAATTGCAAGTCTGATACGTCCTTTTACTCTTGAGTTATAAAATTCTCCAAAGAAAATTAATTTGTATTTAACTCCTAAATAAATGAGGCAAAGGAGTTGATTGTTAAATTAGTTATAGGCTCTCATAAAGATTAGAAATATTTACTGGCAAGTGTAATCTGATTCACAGCTCTTGATATAGACTTTTTTTTAATAACTGTAATACTTTTTCTTAATGATACAAATTATTTTTGCTCTTTTGGTAATAATTTAATTCCTATTTGTATACCCATCTGTGCCTGTTTCCAGAACACATTCATTTTTCTATATTGTTATTATGATTGTTTTAGAAAATACAGAAATAATTAGTGTGATGAGATATACATATCAGTATTCTTTTAAAAAGTATACCCTTTTAATTGTAGGATATTTTTGAGTGTCGAACTTGTGGCTTGCTGGAGTCACTCTGTTGTTGTACAGAATGTGCAAGGGTTTGTCATAAAGGTCATGATTGCAAGTAAGTGTGATTCTAGTTTTACTTAATACTGTAAACTACCTAGGTTCATGTTGCCATATTAAAGTCATCTGTAACAAGTCATGCTTTAATTGTTTCATAATTCAGAAAGCATAAGATTTCCTAAAGTTGCTCACTTTCTTAATTTAAAATGTACTTTGAAATGTTTGTTTGCTAGTTCTAGGTGGCACTGTTTAAATACAGTAGCCTAACATGCAGGAAATATGTGATCACACATTGTGACCAGGATCAGATTAGTCTTTTGAGAAACACATCTGCAGAATGTTTTGTCTGTATTCTCCAGCCAAAGGCACAGGACCCCTGGAGAGGGTTTGTTAGCAGGAAATCACTGCAGATATCAAGAGAATCATGGTGAATGTGTGGTCTGTGCCTTGTTTACTTCTTAAGCTAAACATAATAACCTTCGTCTAGTAATAGAGTTACCATGGCCAGTTTGTTAGGCCTCAGAAGCGGTAAGATACCCAGCACACATTTGCAGTGCCTTGGAGTCTCAGTGGGGACGTGAGCTGTAGCTGTGCTACAGATGTGTAGATGTGATGGTTGAGAATTGATTTGTAAAAATCATCTTTTGTGCTTTAAAATAAATAATTATATAGGACAAGTGGGCAGTTTCTATAGATACAGCACTGATATTTATGACTTTTATTAAAAGAATTTTGGCTAATGTTTGTCTCCCTTATTTTAAACATCTAAAAGTGATAGCCTACTTATGGATCCATTGCTTACTAAGTGTACTCACTGCTGGATGCTAGGGTGGTGTGGACAAGAGTCAAGATATCTCTTCTCACGTGTTGCTTTATAGACTTCATACCACGGAAGTAATCTGTCTTGTTATGTATGCATTGACAGTTAACACTTTGCAGTTACAAGTCAACAAGGCTTCTGTCGAGTTTTAAAGAGTTATGCCTCTATAATTTCAGTATAGACCTTGTATTTTTTAATTTCAGTTTTTGTCCTTGTGTATGAATTCTTTCTAGACTTAAACGGACGTCACCTACAGCCTATTGTGATTGTTGGGAGAAATGTAAATGTAAAACTCTAATTGCTGGACAGAAATCTGCTCGTCTTGATCTACTTTATCGCCTGCTCACTGCTACTAATTTGGTCACTTTGCCAAACAGCAGGCAAGTAGTAGGATTTTTAGGACATAAGTCGCAAAAGCACAGCACATCTGAGCACCCTTCCCCCCTCACACCAACGTGCTGTTTTGCAGGGGAGAGCACCTCTTACTGTTTTTAGTGCAGACGGTTGCGAGGCAGACTGTAGAGCATTGCCAGTACAGGCCTCCTCGCATCAGGGAAGACCGCAACCGAAAAACAGCTAATCCTGAAGGTGGGTTAATTTGGCATTTATGACACACAGGAAACGCAGTATGTTTATTTCCGTCTTACCCCCTGTATCTTTTTCTTTATAGATTCGGATATGCCCGATCATGATTTAGAGCCCCCAAGATTTGCCCAGCTTGCCTTGGAGCGTGTTCTACAGGACTGGAATGCTTTGAAATCTATGATTATGTTTGGGTCACAGGAGAATAAAGACCCGTATGTGTTCATTAAAATTTTGTAAGATAAATATATTTCCCATTGTTAGTGTAGGTGATTACAGTGCATTCTGTCCTTCTTTCCCCCTCAAGTCTCAGTGCCAGCAGCCGGATAGGCCATCTTTTGCCAGAAGAGCAAGTATACCTCAATCAGCAGAGCGGCACAATTCGGTTGGACTGTTTCACTCATTGCCTTATAGTCAAGTGTACAGCAGATATTTTGGTAAGTCCTTCGGATGGTTATTTACATGCACATGAAAAAGATGTGTTTTTACATAGCTTCCCAAAACTCCGCAAAGTTCTGGTAAGCTCTAATTAAATAGTACATTAAGGGGAGTGGAATATTGGGGTTGATTTAAATTTCTCGTTTAAATCAATAAATCAATCAATGGAAACTTCTTTCATTCCAAGTAAAAGTCCTAGAATGTATTAAAAATACAACACTATAAGAATGTATGAAGCAGTGTTCAAAATTATTAGCAACTCAGTGCAAAATTTTTTAAAATACCCTTTTTTGCTGTGAAATTAGAAAATAATATAAACCACAGAACCCAGTGCTGATGAGGTTATGGCAGAAAGACACTAACGAGGTGGTGCTGCATTTGGTGCTCTTTTGGCAAACACCTTGGCAGTGTCAAGAACCATAGAACTATCATTGCCCTTAAAAGTTGTCATAAAGAAATAATTTACAAGGTGGGAAAGAACAAACTTGTGTCACAGAAGAATGTAAAATTAAAAAATAGAAATACTTTATGGAGCTAATAATAGAGGACTGTTGAATCAAATTACAGTCCAGCCACTTACTGAAATGTAATGCAGCAATTTAAAAATAAAGGTTATTTTAAGTAACATTTGAAAAACAACAACAGGGAAAACAACGGAAATTGGGTGTTCTTTGTAATTAACAACTATCTTATAGACCATGTGTAGACGTGAGACTAGAAAGTAATAATAATGGTTAAGTGAGAGGGGTGGGATTATGGATTTATTAATATAAATATTTGAGTCTGCTTTGCTGTTTTGGGAAGTACCTTATAGTGAGTGAAATATATTCTTCCTCTGATTTGATAAATTGAGTATTGTTCTTCTAAATATTAATTGATACACATAGGACTATGAGGCTACAAACAAAAAAATCAAGCATTTAAGACCCACTGTTGGCCAAGTGTAGTGATGGGCACGTGGCATAAATTAATCACTGGCATTGTAAATATTTCGGTATTTTATTTTTTATTATGAAATGTTAATACTGAAAACACGTTAGAACTTTGTACTTCATGAATGTTTCTAAGCATCTTATCTCAACATTAATAGAGTGATTACTGTATTTGAAGCTTCTAGATACTCTATTAGGTACACTAGTGAAAGAACTGCAAAACAAGTACACACCTGGACGCAGAGAAGAAGCTATTGCTGTGACAATGAGGTTTTTGCGATCAGTGGCAAGAGTTTTTGTCATTCTTAGTGTGGAAATGGCTTCATCTAAAAAGAAAAAGTAAGGCATACTTTTTGATTTTGGTTTTTATATCATTTTGCACACTTTTTTTGTGATGATAAAATTCTGTATATTAAAGGATTCAAAAGAGTCTTGTATTTCTTTTTTTGCTCTAGCAACTTCATTCCACAGCCAATTGGAAAATGCAAGCGTGTATTCCAAGCACTGCTGCCTTACGCGGTAGAAGAATTGTGCAATGTAGCAGAGTCACTGATTGTTCCTGTCAGAATGGGGATCGCTCGTCCGACCGCACCTTTTACTCTGGCGAGTACCAGCATAGATGCCATGCAGGGCAGCGAGGAGTTATTTTCAGTGGAACCACTGCCACCACGACCATCATCTGATCAGTCTAGCAGGTAAATTTCTACCTGGTAACAGCTTCTGATTCATTCTTCCTCTGGAAATGCCACAGTTGGTTTACTAAAACCTTTGCATAAGCACTCAGGTGGTGTACATGATCATTTGCCTACAGAGGATAAAGATTTTACTTCATTTGGAACGTATGAAAGCGCTTCGAAAATTACAAGTGTCTACACACGCAAAGCAATAGATGTATAGTCTTGAGTTTCATTTTCTGTTTGGAAAGGCATCATTTTTATTATGCCAATAAAGTAATCTGGGAAGAAAGTTTACTTTAGTCTTCTGTAGACATCATTACTTTCTGTATTTTCTTACCTTTGAATGTAGCCTACTGTCAGGCCATGCTAAAGAATGCAAAGACCTGTGACTTTCTCTGTGTCCACAGCTTTGGGCTGGGGGACGGTTTGTTATTGCACAATCTAAATAGCAAGCGGAATGCTGGCATTTTAAAATATTCTCCAGCCATATTATTTAGGACAGAGCTAAAACAATTCAACAATAAAAAGTTTCTAGTTTTACGATTATCTATTCTTAAAGCTCATTTATCTTTTCCATTTGTTTGATAGTTTCCCTAACTAGGCTATAAGTTTGTTGAGTCAGAATGTTTAGAAACTAAAATGTGTAATGCATTTGTAATGTTTTAATGTGCAGGTGTAATGTTTTAATAAGGATCTTTGGACCTAGAGACCCTTATTTCTCTTTTCTGGAAAACATCTCTGTGTTAGTAAGGATGGCTTGCTTTAGTATTTGGGCCAGTTCCTAAAAGTTTATCTCTGGGTTTCATCTGGGTTGATGTTGAGTATCTGCTCTCTTGTTACTCTCATTATTACTCCATACGCCAGTGTGTGTCCCAACTTTTCCTTTATTGTCAAGGTCTCATAGGGTACCCTGGAATCTGAATCCAGGTTTGTCTATAAAAGCTTTCCTGTGGAAGCTTTGTCACTGATACACTTCCAGGATTTGCTGAGAACCATTATAAATCAAGCTATATGTTTTCAGACTTGCCAGATAGACCCCATTTTGCGGTGCTTCTGCCAGCAAAATCTGTGCAGGCTCCATGCGATGCCCCTGATCCCGTGAGAAACCACCCAATTACTTACGTGGTATTAACTTGCGAATTCTTTGTACCCTTCATTTTGTTTTGTCCAAAAACATAAAAAATTTTTATCTGTTGAATAGATTTTACGATCATCTCGTCTCTAAATATTTCCTATGAGCCTGCTAAGTTTCAAGATTTTGTGTCCCCTTGCCCTGCTTCTTAGTCTTTAATAAATTTATTAAAGTATTGTGCACTCTAAAGCTTTTCTTCACTCCATTCGTCTTGGTTGGTTCTTTGGCCAGGCTCTCATGTCTTCCCAGAAGATCTCATGATAATTAAGAGATAATAGGGCTGATGTTTTCTACAACTGTTGATCTAGAAGTCCTTCATTATAATAAAGTACAGTCACTCCTTCTCATAGGGTGTATTCTGACTAGCGTTCCAAACATGTCTTAAATAAAAAGTACTCACTTAACCAGTCTGTGGGGTTTCCCATATCTTGGATGGTAAATGGTGTATTATTGCTCCATTGAGTGTAAAGTCTTGAGTTTAATAGCTTTGCTTTTTATATTGCTTCCTTCCACCTCTTTAAAACCCTTCTGTCCTTATTAATTAATCTGTTTTTACTGTAAAGAAACAGTTTATAAGAAAAAGAGAACCATGTCTCATATAATAACAGCTGTTACTGAAATTATAGTATGAACTGTGAACTTTCCTAAACATCACAGATGTATTTAATCTAAAACCTGTTTTAACCTTCCCAGTAAGTCAGATACCTATTATCATCTTAATTTTAAAGTGAGGAAATTGAGGCTCAGAGCAGTTAGGTAACTTGTTCAAAGTCACACAGCTATTAAGGTAAGAGACATTTAGAGAGAATTCTAGATGGATATTTTCCTTTTTCCGATACCCCTGTATATGGGATGGCAGAACAGAGAGAGAAATTGCTGCTTGGTGCTCGCTGATAGTGCTGATGCATTGGGTTAACCAGCCCTGAGGCCCACCCTACCGCACAGCACGAACTGCAGTCCTAAACTCTCGTGGGTGCAGGCTTGTAATTAGAAGTTCTCTGAAGAGACTTCTTTCTTGTCCCCCATCTAGCCATAGCTGATATAGGTAAGTCTCTTGAAATCTTTCGCCCTTTCATGATTTATGTTTGGCTTTATGTATGTGAGGGAAAAACAAGGGATTTCTGTGAAGTAATTTCCTATTTTGCTTAGACCCCAGACTTTCTCCTGTGAAACGTGCAGCTCCTTAGAGCTCTAGGCTAAGAGACATCAGCGGCTGCCTCTAGAGTAAATGGTGGCACTGCTGCCCTCAAGCTTGTTCAGTATGATTGTTTTCTTTTCTCACTAGGATAGTTGTGCTCTGTTTTTGTTTAAATATTTTATTTAGTATTTTTCAGTGTTCTATACTAAGAGGGATTTCTCTGCACAGTCTCGCAAATTGCTGGGAACAGAAGTCCCCAAAACTTAAAAAAAAAGTATTTTAACAACTGTTGGACTGGATTTCAGGACTGTGGGGCTTCATTGTGCCAGGAAGTCTAGTGGGGAAAAAATGGAATCATGGTGTGAAGAGCCATGAAGCTCCATTTCTTAATGG
Source organism: Camelus ferus (assembly GCF_009834535.1). Taxonomy (NCBI): domain Eukaryota; kingdom Metazoa; phylum Chordata; class Mammalia; order Artiodactyla; family Camelidae; genus Camelus; species Camelus ferus. Next base: position 28,978,101 of record NC_045720.1, read on the forward strand.
GGAGTTGCAGTCTGTTTTGTGTATTGGTGGCATCATACCTACTAAGTGCATGACCTCTTAAAGTAACTACTTTGAGAGTACTGCTGGTCTTGTGGATGTTTGTTCCAGAATGTTTTTTAAAAAGAATCATTAATTGTGGCTTGACATAATGTTGACTTTTACATTTTAATATTGAAAATGTTGAAATCTTACTGGTTGGAAATACCCTTATCATCTTTTTATATTTTCTTTTTTAAAAAATTGAGGTATAATTAACATACAATATTACATTAGTTTTGGGTGTACCACACAGTGACTTGATAATGTTTATACATTATAAAATGAGTACCAAAATAAGACCAGTTAGCATGTGTTATCTCTTCAGATTTTCTTTTGGCCTCTCCACATGCCTTATAATTCACTGTCTCTGTGAATTACCAGTTACTTAAATTTCTAGTATTAAATAGCATAGTGAGACTAGTCTATTTATTGAAAGCAGAGTGTCTAAGATGAGTTTTCACATGTCTCTGGTTTGATTCTCATTTCTCAGAGCAGCTGAGGTGAGGAAAACACTGTGTTAACACTTAAAGGTCCTTTAACCTCTTTTAGATGTGTTTTTTTTTTTAATGAAAAAAATTTTTTATTGAAGTATAGTTGGTTTATAGTGTTGTGTTAGTATCTGGTACACAGTAAAGTGATTTAGTTATATGTATATTTTTCAGATTTTTTTCCATTATAGTTTGTTACAAGATATTGAATATAGTTCCCTGTGCTAAAGAGTAGGATCTTGTTGTTTACCTATTTTATATATAGTAGTGTGTATCTGCTAATCCCAAACTCCTAATTTATCCCTCTCCCGCTTTCCCCTTTGGTAACCGTAAGTGTGTTTTCTGTGTCTTTGACTCTATTTTTGTTAGTTTGTATCATTGTTTTAGATTCCACATATAAGTGATATCATATTTGCCTTTTTCTGACTTACTTCACTTAGTATGATAATCTGTAGGTACATCCATGTTGCTGCAAATGGCATTTCATTCTTTTTTATGGCTGTGTGATATTCCATTCTATATATGATATATTCTATTTTATATATACACACACACACACAAACACATAGATGTACTTTGTTTTATTGAGGCACAGTCAGTTTACAATGTTGTGTCAATTTCTGGTGTACAGCACAATGCTTCAGTCATACATGATTGTACATATATTCATTTTCATATTCTTTTTCACTGTAAGCTACTACAAGATATTGAATATAGTTCCCTGTGCTATACAGTATAAACTTGTTTATTTTATATATACCAGTCAGTATCTGCAAATCTCGAACTCCCAGTTTATCCCTTTCCATCCCTGTCCCTGCTGGCAACCACAAGTCAGTATTCTATGTCTGTAAGTCTGTTTCTCTTTTATATAAAATTTCATTTGTCTTTTATTTTTAGATTCCACATATGAGTGATACCATATGGTATTTTTCTTTCTCTTTCTGGCTTACTTAGAATGACGATCTCTAGGTCCATCCATGTTGCTGCAAATGGCATTATGTTCTTCTTTTTTATGGCTGAGTAGTATTCCGTTGTATGAATATACCACAACTTCTTTATCCAGTCATCTGTTGATGGACATTTAGGTTGCTTCCATGTCTTGGCTATTGTAAATAGCGCTGCTATGAACATTGGGGTGCATGTATCTTTTCGAATTAGAGTTCCCTTCAGATATATACTTAGAAGTTGGTGATTCTATTTAAAAAATCTTACTTTTGAACTTCTCTCCCATACTCATCAGGAAGTCATGGTTAATAAGCTGATGCAAAGCAGGTCATGTTAATTAGGTATCTTAAAGAGTTGGTCACTTGTAATAAGCGCACTTCTGTTAGTGGATGAGTGCTGCTATCAGAGCATTTGGAAATTGAAGGCTGCTCGTATCAAAAGCAATAGAAAAGGAAAAATCTTTCATGTAGAAATATTTCAGTGGGAAGGACTCATGAAAGTATATGCATTACCATAGATTTGAAATGACTTACTAAAAAGTAAAAACAATTCTAAGATTTATAAATTAAGTCTCTATGGTAAAATTATTTCTTTGAGGTTCATATTTTCCGATATACTATAGGTTAATTATTACCAGTTTCCAAGAAATTTTACGTCGGATTTAAAATAACATCCTAACAAGTGAATCACATTGAGTAACACTGAGAAGCATGAGAGTCTGTGCTGTCTGTCAGGGGGGCGGCAGCAGTGTGCTCATAATCTGATTCCTTAACAGCTCCAGCCAGTCCCAGTCATCCTACATCATCCGGAACCCACAGCAGAGGCGCATCAGCCAGTCGCAGCCTGTTCGGGGCAGAGATGAAGAACAGGATGACATTGTTTCAGCAGATGTGGAAGAGGTGGTTTTAATTGTTATAACTGTGGTAGATGAGAGGCTTGTATTTAAGAAGGAAGGGGAAAGTAGTCACTAGAAGTTTTATTACTAGTGGCTTACTACTATTACATGTATATGTGTCCAGCGTGTAAGACTTTGGTTACATGTTTTCATTTATGGTTATACATCTTAAAATATTTTAATAATCCTTGATTTGCTCAATAATAAGAAACTGGAAACAAACTTGTTCCACTTGAGGGTTCATGAAAAAGATATTCTCAGTGTTAAAAAAAAGTTTTAGTAGTTTTGTGCAATGTATTTGAAGATAGAGAGGATACTGCATATTAATTAGGTAAACTTTATAATTGCAGAACTTTAAAAAAAACTTAGACTCCCCACACAGTTGTTACACTTCAGGTTTTAAGGTTCTGTGTATGGACCTAATTTTAAACATTGGAGTATGTTTGCATAATTTTTTATAGCAAGTTGATCACTAGTAAATGAAAATTCTAATTGCTGTTGAGGAATACTGGTAGAGATGTGGGTTTATTATGTATCTTGATTGTCTACAAATAAGATCTGGATTTAGGTTGAGGTGGTGGAGGGTGTGGCTGGAGAAGAGGATCATCATGACGAACAGGAGGAACATGGGGAAGAAAATGCTGAAGCAGAGGGACAACATGATGAGCATGATGAGGACGGTATGCAGGTTATTTGAGAAATTATTCAGTATGAGTAAATATGGTCCCTTTAAGAGAGATTATTTCAGAGAAAAGCCATATTTGATGTTTAGTGAAATGTTCAACATATTTTGTTTTCTTCTCTCTTTACCTTTTGGTTTATACTTTCTATTTTCTTAAAAGGCTTTTAGAAACTAAAATGATCATAACTACATAACATTTGAAAATTAGAGAACAGGAAAATGACCCATATACTCATAATCCCACCTAGATGTTAACAGTTTGTATTTTTACTTTCCGTCTCCCCCGTACTGTCCCCATCCCATCATGTCTTTGGGGTATTGTATGCGTAAATTTTGTGACTGTTTTTTTCACTTACAATAATCATTTTGGGTTTTTGCTTCATAGTGACCATAACCATTCTTATTAGTGCTGTAGGATAGACTTTTGGGGATCAGCTTTATTGGCGTGTAATTGACATAATAAGCTACACATGTTGACAATTTATAAGTTTATATGTTTTGACATGTGTATATATTTTGAAATACAAAGGATACACATTTTTGACCTCCTTCCCCTCTTGGAATCCCAATATGTAAAACATGAAAATGGAGCAGTGGATGTAACCCAGAGCTTGCCCACTGTCTGAAGTCCTCCTACCTAACATTTTTTACCTGAGGCTGTGCAGGACAGATTTTGAATCACAGTGTCCACTGAGTACAATGATTTACCTAGTCATTCTTCTGCTAAGCAGGCAGTTATGCATTCTCTAGTAGTTATCACTTCTCTGGCACCCCCTCAACCCTCCCCCCAACTCCTCTTAGTTCCCACCCTTATGATATTCTGGCTTATCAGACCCTGTCTTGATCCACAGTGAATTTGTATTTTTTTTCCTTATTATTTAAATATTTTTGCTAGGGAGTGACATGGAGCTGGACTTGCTAGCAGCTGCTGAAACAGAAAGTGACAGTGAAAGTAACCATAGCAACCAAGATAATGCTAGTGGGCGTAGAAGTGTTGTCACTGCAGCAACTGCTGGCTCAGAAGCAGGTATGTTACCTTATCTTAGCAACTTTCTTGCTTATAGTAAGGCTATGTATGTAGAATTGGTTAAACTGCTCAGTAGAATATGCACAAAGGTGGCTAACCCCTTTTATAACTTTATCCCTCTGTAGGTGTTAGTGAAGAAGACAATGATTTCAATGACTTTTGAGTTTTTGGGGGGTTTTTTGTTTTTTGTTTTTGCATATCTGGTTTTTAAATAATGAATTATTTTTAACGTTCATTTGAAAGTATTCTAGTTAAACTGTTTTAATAATGGGTTTTGTGGACTATTGAATACAGTCTAGCATTCTGTTTTATATGTGTATTTGCCTGAATGAGGGGGGGTACACGGTAATTTTAAGTATCAACAAACTCACAATGATTTTGGTTTTAAAAATGAAAAATTTAGGTGCAAGCAGTGTTCCTGCCTTCTTTTCTGAAGACGATTCGCAATCAAATGACTCAAGTGATTCTGACAGCAGCAGTAGTCAGAGTGATGACATAGAACAGGAGACCTTTATGCTTGATGAGCCATTAGAGAGAACCACAAATAGCTCCCATGCCAACGGTGCTGCCCAAGCTCCCCGTTCCATGCAGTGGGCTGTCCGCAACACCCAGCATCAGCGGGCAGCTAGCACAGCCCCTTCCAGTACATCCACGCCAGCAGGCAAGTCTGAAAACTTGGTAATCCTAAGTGTGCTTAGATGGGTTTAAAAATTAGGCATATTCTTCTAGAGAACAAATTAAGTGGTTTCATAATAGTTCTTCATTGTTTTGCTGAGTTCAAATAGAAAAATTATTTGCATATGCTTATAGCGGTGTTTCTCAGTCTCTGTACCATTGCTACCTTGGGCTGAATAATTCTTTGTGACCCTGCACTGTAGGATGTTTAGCAGTATCCTTGACCTTTACCCACTAGATGCCAGTAGTACCCCCCACCAGTTGTGACAACCAAAAATGTCTGCAGACATTGCCAGTGTCCCCTTTTGGGGATACAGTGGCAAAACTGCCTCTGGTTGAGAACATAGTAATTTTTGTCCCCTTTATCATTCCCCTCCCTAAATTAGTGTGGTTTGAGAAAATGCTCATTTACCATATTTGCTAATGTAATTGATCTTTTAGCTTATTTAAATATATACAGTGTTACAGAAACACAGTTAGCGACTGACATTAGTTTATTGTGGTTGTCCTTCTTTTCCTTACAGCAAGTTCAGCGGGGTTGATTTACATTGATCCTTCAAACTTACGCCGGAGTGGTACCATCAGCACGAGTGCTGCCGCTGCAGCAGCTGCTTTGGAAGCTAGCAATGCCAGCAGCTACTTAACATCTGCAAGCAGTTTAGCCAGGGCTTATAGCATTGTCATCAGGCAAATCTCGGACTTGATGGGCCTTATTCCTAAGTATAATCACCTAGTATACTCTCAGATTCCAGCAGCTGTGAAACTGACTTACCAAGATGCAGTAAACTTACAGGTATGAACCATTGAAAAGTTACCCATTCAAATATATTTTTTGGCTGTCTGTCATGAGAATTCCAGTATGATGGGAAATAATGTTAGGAGTTAAATGTTTGTATCATACTACTCTATCAAATTTGACTTTATCTGGATAGTTTTAACTATTTTAGTTTGGTCTTCGTAGAACTATGTAGAAGAAAAGCTTATTCCCACTTGGAACTGGATGGTCAGTATTATGGATTCTACTGAAGCTCAATTACGTTATGGTTCTGCATTAGCATCTGCTGGTGATCCGGGACATCCAAATCATCCTCTTCATGCTTCTCAGAATTCAGCTCGAAGGGAAAGGATGACTGCACGAGAAGAGGCTAGTTTACGAACCCTTGAAGGCAGACGGTATGAAATTCTTTGTATATGCTTATTTGTTTAGACAGAACCCTTATATCCTAGAAATTTAGAGCTTTTTGATTTCTATTACATAAGACCTCATTCTGTTATAAAGGAGGAAATAAGTGCCTTTCATCATTACTTCTTTTAAATTGTGTCGTTGAAGCAAAATAAGTTATAATCCAAGCTGTTTTTTAAAAATTCATTCATACTGTAGGAATCTGACACTAAATACTTTCCATTTTTGAAGTAGTTGGTCTACATCCTTGTCTCATCCTCGGAAGGCATATATTCATTGAAAGACTTATTTTGACTATGATTGAATATGAATGTACTTTGTGCTTGGGAAGAGGAAAGTCTGTGTAATTACCCAGGCTGCTCTTTTCGTTTCTCAAATCAAACTTCTTTTTCTACCTCCCCCAGCCTATTGAATCAGAATTGACGTGTTTCTTTATGTATTTGTTTTGTTCTATTCAATTATAAGATGACCTTTTTCAGAACTAGAAATTAACCCAAACATTGAACGCTAGACTAGTGGCAGTGCTGTATAGTGAGTGTCCCATACCAAAAGGCAAAGTTCTAGGATTTGGTTCTAGCGTTGCCTCAGGCTAAACCACCTTACTGCTTTGAGTGGATCGTAAATGGGGGAAAGACAAGGGTCCAGGAGGCTGCTTTGGAAATTTAACAAGACTACAGTTGGAGTTCAGAAGAGAAATAACAGTTACTAAAGTAGGTCAGTGAAGGCCAGTGATGAGGAGAGAGAAGCATTGAAATCATACAAACAGATTTTAGGACCTTGTTGGGGGATGGAGCAGGAGGAGGCAGAATTTACATTTAGATTTTGATTCTGAATAACTAGTAAGAAAATTAAGAGAAAAATCTAGAGGAGTGGAGTAGACATACTTGCTTTTGAACATGTTGAGAACTGGGAGAGAATTTAGTGGAAGTGTCTAGTATGCAAAATTGAATGCTTGGCAGAGAGATCTGAATTAGAGTAAAGATTTGAGAGGCAGCAGCTTTCCCGTCCTTCGAAGCCTGCTTCACCAATAAGCATAAGCCTTGTCTTCATTAGGCTAGTCACTACCCCAAAGAAGATGGATTTTTAATAGAACTTAATTGGTGATAGGGTTCCCCTTTTTCTCTTGCTCTTACTCTAATATAATAGCTTTATTGAGATGTAGTTCATATACCATATAGTTCACCCATTTAAAGTATACAGTTCTGTGGTTTTGAGAATATTCAGAGCTGTGCAACCATCATCACAATTCATATTGGAATACTATATTCATTTCCACAAGAAACCCGATACCCATTTGGAGTCACCTCCCATTTTCCCCTGCTTTCTAACCCTAAGCCACCACACTGATCTACTCTCTGTCTCTATGGATTTGCCTCCTGTGGGCATTTCATATAGATGGACTCGTGGTCTTTCATGCCTGGTTTCTTTTACCTGGCATAATAGTTTTAAGGTTTACCCTTGTTTAGCATGTATCAATACATTATTTCCATTGTATGGATATGCCACATTTTGTTTTTCCATTCATAAGTTGACAGACATTTGGGTTGTTTATACCTTTTGACTATTATGAATAATGCTGCTATGAACATTTGTGTACAGGTTTTTGTGTAGATACGTCTTCTCAGTTATCTTGGGTATATACCTAGTTGTGGAATTGCTAGAATATATGGTAATTTTCTTTGTTTAACCTTTTGAGGAACTGCCAGACTATTTTCTAGAGTGACTGCACCATTTTTACATTCCCAGTAGCAGTGTATAAGGGTTCCAGTTTCTCTACATCCTTGTCAACACTTGTTAGTATCTGTCTTTTGGATTATAGGCATCCTAGCAGGTGTGAAGTGGGATCTCATTGTGGTTTTGATTTATGTTTCCCTAATGGCTAATAATGTTGAGCATCTTTTTCGTGTGCTTATTGGCCATTTGTGTTTCTTTGAAGAAATATCTATTTAGAAGCTTTGTCCATTTTTAATTGGCTTGTCTTTTTACTATTGAATTGTATGAGTTCTTTTCTGTATTCTGGATACAAGTTCCTTAACAGATATGATTTGCAGAAATTATGTCCCATTCTGTGGGTTGTCTTTTCAGTTTCTTGAAGGTGTCTTTGAAGGACATACGTTTTTTAATTTAGATAAAGTCCAGTGCTATATCTTTTTTTTTTTTTTTTTTTTTTTTTTTGCTTTTGGCGTCATTTTAGGCAGTGGTTCTCAAAGTGTAGTTCCCAAAATAGCTGCATCAAGATCATCTAAGAGCTTGTTAGAAATACAAATGGTGGGTCCAACTACATGTTTCAACAAGCTCTCCAGGTGATTTTGATGGACGGACACTGAAGTTTTAGAATCGTTGTCTTTAGGGAAGGAGTACCTTCTGCCATTCCAAAGGACATTTGAATTTCTTCCCTTTATAAATGTACAGTACTGTAAATCATACACAATGGTTATATTTCTAAAGCAGAGCCCAGGCTTAATGAATTTTTATTTATGGATAGTCTCAGTTTCTAATTTTGCATATTTATAAAATTGGTAAATTTCACATTTGTGTTCTTTTTGTAAACATTTTCATATCTTTTCACTCCTACAGACGTGCCACATTGCTTAGTGCCCGACAAGGAATGATGTCTGCTCGAGGGGACTTCCTAAATTATGCCCTGTCTTTAATGAGGTCTCATAATGATGAGCATTCCGATGTTCTTCCAGTTTTGGATGTTTGCTCACTGAAGCATGTGGCATATGTTTTTCAAGCCCTTATATATTGGATTAAAGCAATGAATCAGCAGACAACCTTGGATACACCTCAACTGGAACGCAAAAGGTATCCGTACTTGCCATGAGATTGATTTAAGAAGTACTTGCTCAGTAGGGTCTCCATTAGTACCTCAGTACATTTTCTGATTTTTGGAGAAGGAGAACAACATTCCAAAAGAGAAATAGTGGGAAGGTGGGCTTGAGTCTGTCCAGCCTTTCTCCATAACTACTCCTAACTTAATACATGAAACCTAAGAATCCATTTAATCTTTATGGTTGAGATAGTTTATCCTGATTGTTTATCGTACTCACTATTTCTTGGTATGATTAGCCTTTTGCTTCTTTTGAGCCTGTTTAGGAATTGTAGTACATTTGGCTGATGAATCCACCATTCCCAAAGTCTAAACTTGACACAGTGTTTCAAATTGGCTAGATCCTAAACAGACCTTTTAAGTACGTTTTGCTTATAGTTCCCACCACCTTTGCTCCTGTTCATATAGCATGAGTACTTCATGTAAAATGACTCACTTGTCTTTTTAAAGGACACGAGAACTCTTGGAACTGGGTATTGATAATGAAGATTCAGAACATGAAAATGATGATGACACCAATCAAAGTTAGTGTACAGAAAATCTGCTAATCTACTTCAAGAAATGGCTGCCTCAGTATTTCCCCTTCAAGCTTTTTAACTTCATTGTTTTCTGTCTGGGTGGGGATTTCTCTTTTCTTCTCTATGTCCCATTTCTTACACTTTCTGTCCATTTTTCCTTTTACATCCTTGCATTAGTTACTTCATAAATAAGGATGAATTATAGAAATACTATGAACTTTTCAGTAGTTGATTTTTTTTTTCTATTTTTATTTTGTATCCCTCCTTTGCATTTCTTAGTGTTAATGTTTACCTTTTCTCTTAAGTGTGTAGGTGTTACGTATGTTTAGATAAAGCCAGAACCTTTGTTAATATTGATGTAAGATTTATTCAAGAAAATGGAAAATACCAATTATAACTTCCAAATTTTATCAAAACTCAGCAGTTAATGCAATAAAAAAAGGAAATACTCCAAACTCAAGAAATTTTGGGATCTTCTCCACTCTTTTTTTGTAGTTTTCAGATACTATTTCAAGTAGAATTAAAATATTTTTATAGTGGGGTCAAATAGTCCACTTGCCTGTTCCTTATTATCAGCTAGTACTTTTATTCACCTCTGGGAAAGACAACTGACTTAACTACCCTTTCTTGTGAACCCAGCCATAGCTCACTATTTTCACAGCAAGCTGTAAAGCACTGCCAAAAGTTTTATTCTGTTAAAGGGGTTGGTGTTGCTGTGCTGTTTGCCTGTTGGGACGCATGAGTTGCTTAGACATTTCTCTGTTTATCTTCTTATAAAGGAAACAATTTATAAGTAAACAAGTGCTCAAATTTCAGCTACTTACCATCTCCTCCTTTTGGAGTCATTAGTAAGCCAGGTCCTAAATATGCTCAGGAAACTGACTGTGTTCTGGTCTGAATCTCTAGAGTGAAGAAGAGGTGGATGTGGATAACATCTGTCCAAAACAAAATAGAATAGTATTTGTTACTGCTAATTTTTTTTTGCAAGTTTTTATTATGTTAAAATACACATAAATAAACTTTATCATTTTAACCACTTTAAAGTAGTATTTTAAGTTGTCATTTTAAAATATTACCAAAAGTTTGGACTGTTGATTTTGAGTGGCATTAAAATTTTATAGAGATAAAAGGAATTTTGGATTGAGCAGATGAAGATTCTTTTACCCTTCCCCAATAATTATTTTTTCTAAGAAAACATCTCTCTTTTTGTTTAGGTGCTACTTTGAATGATAAGGATGATGACTCTCTTCCTGCAGAAACTGGCCAAAACCATCCATTTTTCCGACGCTCAGACTCAATGACATTTCTTGGGTGTATACCCCCAAATCCATTTGAAGTGCCTCTGGCTGAAGCCATCCCTTTGGCTGATCAGCCACATCTGTTGCAGGTGATTTAAATAAACTAGTCTTGAGGTTTCTTTTTGGTTGACTTTACTTTTTTAAAGTGTTGAATGTAACTGTAATATTTCTGTTACAATTCCAGCCAAATGCTAGAAAGGAGGATCTTTTTGGCCGTCCAAGTCAGGGTCTTTATTCTTCATCTGCCAGTAGTGGGAAATGCTTCATGGAGGTTACAGTGGACAGAAACTGCCTTGAGGTAAGATAGTGAAAAACTGAACACTTAACACCAGCATCCAGAATTTTGGAAATGCATTAATTCAGAATATTGTATTTCCCCAAATAATGGAAGTAGCAGGAATTCTTATGACATAATTAAAGGAATTAGTCTGTGATGTCATTAGTCTGCTTTGAGACTAACTTGCTGTATGTCAGGTTACTTCACCTATAAAATGGCAGTTTCATGATATGCTTTGCTTGTTTCAGTTAACTATTGTAATGCAGAAAGTTTAAATTTATAAATATATAACTTTTCTTTTTTAGTCTAGAATGTGAATAAATAAAGTAATATTAATAATGATACCTAACATTTGTTGAATAAAATTCTGTCTCCTGGGCAGTCTCAATTACTCTTTATAACCATGTTGGGTAGAAAACATTGTTGTCCTGATTTCATGGGTAAGGCTTGGAGAGATTATATAAATTTCATGTGAGAATGTCTATTATTAGACAGCTAGTTAAGTGACAGATCTAGTTTTAGGTAAAAGTCTGATTTGAGAGCCTAAAAGAATACTGTACTGTTTCTACAATGAAGAAGTAATACTACATTTAAGAACAGACATGGGAGACACTGTATTCAACTACAATAGAATTTTCTTTATTACCTAAATGATAAAAGAGAATCTTGTGTACATAAGTCACTTAAGTAACCACAGATACTATAAAGATACCTTTAAAAGTTCTCTGAGGCTGCTGTGGTAAATGCACTGGAATTGATTCTAGGGGAATCAGACAGACAAAAAATAGGTTGCATCTTTGTAATTGAAGTGCCAGAAAGGAATTATTTAACTTCCATGTGATTTCTGTGGACTAAGTTGAAAAGGAAGTCTATTCAGTTTATTTTTTTAATATCTGACTTTTAAATGTAAAAATTCATAGGTTCTTCCAACTAAAATGTCTTATGCTGCCAATTTGAAAAATGTAATGAACATGCAAAATCGACAGAAAAAGGAAGGGGAGGAACAGAATGTGGTACCAGAAGAAGCTGAGAGTTCAAAACCAGGGCCATCTGCTCATGATCTCGCTGCACAGTTGAAAAGCAGTTTACTAGCAGAAATAGGACTGACTGAAAGTGAAGGACCACCTCTTACATCTTTCAGGTACTTGCTAAGTGAAGACAGTTTTTCCTTTCCATTCCTTTATGGCTGCTATAATTTTTGTAAGAATTTTTATTTAGAAAATTTATAATTTACTTTGTATTTCATTTGTATATGACTAATAGAATGAAATGCTATTATTTGTGTTTTCCTAGTTTATAATCAGATATTTAAATATTAAATTAGATGGGGATTTTTTTTGCTGTTGTTAGATTAGATTTGGGGGGTTTTTTGTGACTATTTTGTCATTGACATTCTGATTTTCTCCTCACTTTATCGAGGAAATTCTGACTGTTTTTAACGTTCAGTACTGAGTTAAAGTATATATCCATGTCAAACTGCCAGTTACACATTTGTTACCAGCAGCTTAGCTAAGGGGGCAGGGGGAAACATGGGAATAAAAGAGCTTTCTAGATTTATGACTTTCACACTCGCTTGGGCCTGCTCCTTTGTCAAGTTCCCATTCAGTCATTCTGTTGCAAGAGGTAGGTTCTTTGCTTTCCCAATAAAAATTTGCTAGTGTATACTGTGGTTCAGTATGGCTAATCACCTAATGAATTATTGAGTATCTGCTTTATGCTCCATGGTTTTTGGTCGTTTTTGGTTTTTTTGTTTGTTTGTTTTTTGCTTAAGAAGAGTTAAGCTAGTTTAAGAAACTAAATGTATCTTGTCTAACAACCATAAAAAGCGAGGAATAGTTGTGGACTGGGATGGCCCAAGCTTCCTAGAGACAACATGGTCTGAGCTGAGATGATTAGAATGTGTAGACACAGATAGATTGAAGGAGAGAAGAATTAGTGGTAGAGGGACAAGCTGTTTATTCTTTCTGGCTAGTGGTAAAATAAAGGAGGGGATAAAGTAGAATATTGCCTTTGGTGATGGAAAGGAAGCCATGGATAGGAAGAGAAACTCACAAAGGACTTCATCACTCTGGAGGAACTAGGGGAAGAACAAATTTAAATTTCTTTCGAAAACAAGTGGTACTACTGAAGGAACTCAGGGTGCAGTGTCATGGTAGTGAAGAGGCCATACTCAGCTTCACCAGGTTGAGTTTGAGTTGAGTATAATTGAAGTTGATATATTTAACACAATGGAATTCTGGTCCAGTGTGAAAGTTTTGAGGAGGTAAAATGAAACATGACAACAGAGGCAGCATCCTGGGGATGAATCCTTATGTAAAGGACAGAAGGAATAATGGAGTAAAAATGGGAAGTTCTGCAAGGAATGAGTCTCTGTAGAAAAGTTCTGCATTAGAGAGGTGTGGTTCTGAAGTACTTAAGAGAACAGAATATTAAAAGACCAGGTAAGTTACTGTTATTGACCAAAACCCAGGAAATTATTAGCATTGGCTAAATTGCTTCCCTTTCTCCCCTTAAACTTCTTACAGGCCACAGTGTAGCTTCATGGGAATGGTCATTTCCCATGACATGCTGCTAGGACGCTGGCGCCTTTCTTTGGAACTGTTCGGCAGGGTTTTCATGGAGGATGTTGGAGCAGAACCTGGATCAGTATGTATTTTGAGAACTTTACATTCTGTTCTGCCTGATAAGAACATATTTCAGAGAATAATTCTGTCATGCATTTTTTTTTAAAGATCCTAACTGAATTGGGTGGTTTTGAGGTAAAAGAATCAAAATTCCGTAGAGAAATGGAAAAACTGAGAAATCAGCAGTCAAGAGATTTATCACTAGAGGTAAAGGTATTTAGATTTTCTTATACTATACATATAGTATGCCATTTATATAAAGTTTAAAAACCAAAAAATAACTATTTTATTTAGGGGTACATACTGTGTAATTAAAATTTTAAAGGAAATAAACGGTAATCACCAAATTTAGAGTAGTGGCTATCTCTGGCAGTTGGCTTCCTAACATCCTATAATGATGAGCAATGGGTTTGTTTAAGTATCATGAACACACGGATTTAAACTTTTGATACGCTTCATTCCACTGATACTCAAATTGTCTTTGGCTAGTGGGAGTCCTGGGTCTTTGGCTTATGAGTCCTTTTGATATGACTCCAATAATCTTTGATAACTTCCTTACTTTTTGGTACGTCTCATTTTGTGTATTTTCTGTCACAGACCTTAAATCAGCCATTTCTTCAAGAAGCCCTGGTTTCCTTTAGCAGAAAACTGAATTTTGAGATTATAATCTGGGTTCTAGGTTGCTCACTGCCTATTGGGTTGGTCATTGTCTCTAGGCCTTTTAGTGGAAAGAACTAGGAAATGCCCCTTTAAAAAAAGAAAATTCTGTCATGAGTTCATACTGATACTCCTGACTCAAAATGATTTAGGACCACAAAATTGTTTTATTTTCACCTTTTAGTCTTTATTGTCTTTCTTCTGAACTGAATAATATCCAGCTTCCCAGCAACACTGATAAGATCACTCATTTGCTTCTGTCCCACAGCATGCACACAGCAGCCTTAGAGTCCCAGCATCAACACTACTGTCAACAAAATGACTGAAGATAGCTTAGATTCATTTGCAGTTTTTTGTTATTAGAGCATATCCAGTTGGAGATGTAGAGTCAGATTACATTGTTTTAAAGTTACTTGAAATAATTCCTCTAAGTGAGATTTTGCTTTCTCATCTCCACATAATTAGGGCCTTTTGTTTCATTTTGCTTTTGTTTTTTCAGGGATTGCTCACCCCCTTTAAAATTTTGTTTCATAATTAATGTAAAATATCCACAGTGTTGCAAGGTCAACTCTGTATAGAAGAAAGTTGTATTCAGAGAAATCTAGTTTCCATTCCTGTCTCTTTTACTGTGTGTACCCCCTGCCTCCTTTCAAGTTTTCTATTTTTAGCTTATTTTCCTCCCCTCTTTCAAAAAAATACAATCATGTGTGTTCATTCATTACCTCTCTCCCTGACACTTAGCGTGCTATTACACATTTTACTACATCTTGTTTTTCCCAGTTACCAGTATCTCCCAGAGAGAAAGCCATGGTTATATATAGAGGTATTCTGCCGCCTTTTTTCCAGCTGCCTAATTTTAGTACTACATTTTATGGTTGTATCAATTTTTTTGACCAGTTTCCTATTGGTAGACATTTGGATGTGTTTCCACTCTTTTGCTGTTAAAAATAGTGGTGTGATGAATAGCCTCTTGTGTTTCTCTGTTTGGCTAGCATGTCTTTGAGACAGATTCTTAGACATGGAACCCAGACACAAGGTCTGAGGCTATGTGCATATAATTTTGCCGAATATTGCAAATACCTCTACATAATGGTTGTATGTTTTTGCACTTGCAACATCAACATGAGAATTCTTGCTTCTCCAAAGTCTTGCCAGCATTGTCAGATTTTGAGGTTTTTTTCCCACATCTGACAGGCAAGAAATGGCATCTCAGTACAGTTTTCACTTGCATTTCTCTTATTATGAGCAAAGTTAAACATTGTTTCATATAATTCATATATTATGGATATTTTTCTTGGAACTGCTGATATATCTTGACCATTTTTCCTATTACATTGTTTTTTTCTTTTTTTTTTTTTAAGAAACACTAGGTGATATATACACCATTCATAAAGCTTTGTTGGTAACAAAAGGTACAAATATTTTTTCCACTTTGTCATTTTTGTTTTACTTTGCTGTGGTATTTACTTTGCTATGGTCACCAAAGGAATATCCTGTGATTTCTTCTAGGATTTGCTTTTTTTGTTGGTTTTTAAATTTACTCCTTGATCTACTTGTAATTTATCCTATATTCTAAAATTGGATGAATTGCTGTTTTTGAGTAGAGCTCTTAAGAAAGTGTTAGAATTTAGTTAAATTCCATTATCCTGACTTAATGTAGGACATTCTTGTATGACTTAGAATGCTGTTTATGTGGAATATAGACGGTTTTGAGAACCCAGGGCACTGTGTAGCTATTTCAGCTGTCAAGGAAAACCTAAACTTAGACATTCAGATTTTACATAGAAAAATTTCAAGGTGGTTTCCAACACTGAATATACTTCTTGTTGGTGTGTTTTAATAGGTTGATCGAGATCGAGATCTTCTTATTCAGCAGACCATGAGGCAACTTAACAATCACTTTGGTCGAAGATGTGCTACTACACCTATGGCTGTACATAGAGTAAAAGTTACATTTAAGGATGAACCAGGAGAGGGCAGTGGTGTGGCACGAAGTTTTTATACAGCCATTGCACAAGCTTTTTTGTCAAATGAAAAACTGCCTAATCTGGATTGTATCCAAAATGCCAACAAAGGCACTCACACAAGTAAGTACTCTGCAGATAACAGGCACGTACAGATTCTTTCCTTGATCAAAACAATGATAATCATGGTTATGTGTGTTTATAGTGGGAGGACTTTAAAGTATATTTACATTTTTATGCAATTTTATTCTAGATTAATGATTTAATCTTGCTTAAACTATTCTAATTGACAGTTCAGCAGTTTGCTCTTTTACTGCCACATTTATTTTCATAAATGGTTGTGATTGTAATACTGAGTTTATCGTCTCAATTATTACATGTTTTGGGAGTGAGGGGTTTAAGATCTATGGTAGTATAAAAATTCAAAGAGTAAACTACAGTATTTCCCCAATCCCTGTATTTAATTAGTAAGATACTAAAAATGCTGTTATCTAGAGCAGTGCTTTTCAAAGTAAGATTTCCAGAGTTGCTACCCAGTGAGATGGAGCTTGCAACCATATGTAAATTGGCTGTTGCTAACCTCACTGTTTAATTTAGCAAGGCTTTTTTGATAGTAAGATTTTCTATGCTAACATCCTGGTGCAAGCTTTATTTCCTTGAGGATTAGCACTTTGGGATTAGTATTATTACCTAATTTTTAAGATAATAATTAGCATATTTTAAAAATCTGTGAAAACAACAATAGCCTTAAGTAGATGAAACTCGGGATTCATGTCAGGTAGGGGCAGAAGACTGTCAGTTTTGCAGGCGGATGGATATGGTAATTGAGATAGGAGTTACTAACAAAACCCTGTGTTTTACCTAGGCTGTAGGTGTATCTTCCTGGGGTTCTGTAAACTGCCATCATAAAAGATGAATGAGCTCAAAAGAATTGAAGCTGAAAAAATAGGGCGAGTACCTAGTTTCACCATTTGACTTTCTATAGTCCTGTGATAAAAAGAAATCGGCAGATGTGAATGAGGAAACCTGAGAAGTATGACATGTCAAAATAACTTTTCTGCATACTCTTTAGGAAACCATACCTTGGTTTATGTTTAAGGTTTTAAATGTAATAACAGCTGGGTGGCCTATAATGCTTAATGCCAAAAACTAGGAATAGAGAGTATATTTAAATATGACCCTAAACAAGTAAGAAATTTCAGCATTTTTTATGGTGAAACTAAGCCTCAGTTGCAACACATTATTTCACAGCTTTGACATGACAAGGGGGTAAATTCATTAAATAAATACTGAGTGAATATTCTATTCAGGTACGTTCTACAGTCACTCCCAACCCTCAAAACGATGGGGAGAGTGACAGAAAGGCACTAACACGGATACTAAGGAAGATGATCTTCAGCTGTCATGTTCTTACGTTTTTCTTATGTCTTCATATTGACTTTAAAACAGTTGTGTTTACGTTCATCTAAACAAAGTGTGTTTCATAATTTTTTCCAGGTTTAATGCAGAGATTAAGGAACAGAGGAGAGAGGGATCGAGAAAGGGAGAGAGAAAGGGAGATGAGGAGGAGCAGCGGCTTGCGAGCAGGGTCTCGGAGAGACCGGGACAGGTGAGACCATTTTGTATCTTTTATCGAATACCACCTTTTTGGATGAATTGGAGATAGGCCTGTAAAAAAGAATCTCAACTGTGGATTTTTAGAAGATGAAAGTTTTAATAATATATATTTAATATGTATAGTAACTAAAATATCCTAGCCAACTGTTAGTAAAATGTTCTGCTTTAAAAACCCAGGGGCAGTTGAAATTATGTTGGCTTTTTATTTATCCCACTCAAGTTCCTAATTTTTTGAAAATTTTATTAACTTCATATCATGCTTTCCCAGATTTGTTTTAAAATTTTAATTGTGGCAATTATGTTATTTAAACCTTTTAATTTTTCACCTGTTAGAATGGGTGGCATTTTACTTTTGACTAAAATTTCCAGGAATTATGGGTGGGCTCTTGATTTCTGGTATTTTAAGGTCCTATTAGAATCAGATCTGCAAATATACATTTCAGATTTAGATATTTTTCAAGTGACAAAATCTAGATAATCTTTATTTCCCAACCACCATTTTTAAGGCATTGTACCACCCTGGTAACCATAACCGAAGCTACCATTAAGTGCTGGTTTTCCAACTTTGTTGTTGGAACACAGCTACTAGTTGTGTTGTATTTTCATTCTGCAGACAAGAGAAATGAAGTCATAATAGCTTTATTCATGTTTCAGAGATTTTAGAAGACAGCTTTCCATCGACACGAGGCCCTTCAGACCAGCCTCTGAAGGGAATCCTAGTGATGATCCTGATCCTTTGCCGGCACATCGTCAGGCACTCGGAGAGAGACTTTACCCCCGTGTACAAGCCATGCAGCCAGTACGTACGGGGCATTTAGCCACCTCTTAACTGGCTGTGCCCTTTTTGTTTTTTAATTAAGGCTGATATTTTAAAAAGTTGTCCACTACTGGAAGGCCATGTGGTTTAGGACTACAGTAATAAAAAAAAGCTTAGGAAGGAAAGAAGCAACATTTATCAGAGAGTAATTATATATAGTTCGAGGTTTGTCTTTACTACCTATGCCAGGTTGGCATCCTCCCTATAATAAAGTTCCTTGTGTGCTAGAGAATTCACCTGTGCTGTGTATTTATTTGTACCCTATTTGTACAGATTGTTACTTTTTAAAGCCAACTTTGTATCTGTTACCAGGTGGTAGCTAGAACTCACTGTAAATAGTGTACTGTTGATAGGTATCACAGGAAGATTTTATTTTGAATGTTCTGTGAGAGGTTTCTTTAATGTGAACATATAACCTAGTTATGTTTTTGTTTGTCTTTATACATAGCTATATGTTCATGTTATAGCAAAAGAATAATACAACAGAGAAAACCTATTCTATTTCTTTCAGTAAATCCTTCGCCTTAAATATAGGCATCTTTTTCTTTCTCCTTGTTAATAAGCCTGCTAGTGCACAGACTGTTCCCTACCAGAGTTCTCAAGCTTACAGTTTAATAAAGTATTTTATTGGGTCAGGAGTTTTCCTATTTGTTACTCAAGGTTCTTTTTTTTTTTTTTTTAAATAAAAGACTACTAATTTAGACAAGAGGTTTCAGAGAGTAGAGTCAAGTAACATTTGTTCATCATTTACAGGCATTTGCAAGTAAAATCACTGGCATGCTGTTGGAATTATCCCCAGCTCAGCTGCTGCTGCTTCTAGCAAGTGAAGATTCTCTGAGAGCAAGAGTGGACGAAGCCATGGAACTCATTATTGCACATGGACGGTAATGTGTACAGTTGGGAAGACATTTTAGTTTAAAACATCAGCTACTTCATTTTGTAGGATGTGGGTGTCACCATATCTCAGTGTGTATACTAAAAAGTAAAAGACTTTAAGTGGTTTTTTAAGAAATGGCTTAAAATCCATGAGTGAGATAGCCAAGTTTCACATGTATTTGAAGGACAGAATTTTAGCAGCCACTTTAGGTTCTAAAGATCTTTTATGAACCTTATTTAGAAATTACTTACAAGAAGTACATCTATTCTCCACCTGAATACCCCTAATGTCAGAGGCCAGATCTTCAAGGAATTGGGTGTAATCCCCAAGTTCTTCCAAAAACATGAAATTTCTTTTAGGCCTCCTGATATATCTTAAAAGTCATGCAAATTTTTGCTTTATATTGTGTAATATATTTGTTTTAATATAAAACTTTAAAAAAAATCTAACAGTTAATTATCTTTCTTTTCCTCAGGTGACAGGTAGAAGTGACAGTAAGATATGCCATACTTATTCTGTGCCCTTCTATCCTGGGGCTACTCTGATATCCATTTTGAGGCTCTGAAATGTTATTTGAGATGAAAATGTCTGTTTTTTTCCCTACTAGTCATGATTTGACTGAGATAAGATTAGATACAGTCCTAGAGATGGATAAGAGGGTAGCCTTGAAACCAAACAGCCACTTATGTGTTCCACCCATTTACCTTTTACAGAGCCTTTGAATGGTCTAAGCCAGAGACTGTTGCTAGAAGTTTATTTTCTTTGCTGATGTTACCATTTTTCTCCTCTTTTATGTACCGTATCTTTATTCTTCTTCCCTGTTTCTGGCAGCACACTGATACAGCTTAGCCCATTACAGAAAAAGTTGTGAGTTAATGTGCATTTTTGATAAAAAGATTTTTATAAATATATGTAAGTGTTGCTAATTTGTAAGTGTTGCTAATTTGGTAGTATTTTCTATTGAATGCAATAATATATAATATTGACTACTGTCACCTAGCTTCATAGAATGGACAGTGGATTTATTAGTATTCTAGAATAATTAAATACACTGGAGAATTTGATTCCTGTTGTAGTTGCTTTCTGGACATTTTTGTGTTCTTTTATAAGGCTGCCCCTGAGCTTAAGTTTCACTACCCCTGTGAAGACTGCATTTATTTTAAGTCAGGTAGCCTTTATTTAGTTCATTATCTTGGTTCATACATGTAGCATTTTTTCTCTGTATATTATTAACATTTCTGCTCCTAGAACTGCATTAAGACTAGTAAGTATCCTAGGTATTTATTTACTTCACAACTTAAATGCATTTATAAATTCTTATAAGCTTAAATTCATATGGTTTTCTCCACACTAAATGATAGAAATTTCGATTATGTGGAATGCAAAAGATTTTGTTTGCTTTTAGGGAAAATGGAGCTGATAGTATCCTGGATCTTGGATTATTAGACTCCTCAGAAAAGGTACAGGTAAGGGATGTTTTGTACATGTACTAATAATAAGCACTTGGAATTTAAATTGCACAAAAGTGAGGAAAGCCGTATGTTCTTTAAACTATGTCTTGCTTGATTACAGTAGAAGAAAAAGTAAAAATAACTATAAAGGTCTCATATACAGAATCAAGTAACAGGATTGTTTTGGTTAAGGCTCAGTGTAACCCCACTCACTGGCTGCCTCCAATTGAGCACAGCCTGAATTAAGCTTTAATGTAGAGATGTCTTAAATTAATAGCAGAGAAGGAGAGAGGCACTATGGATTCTTGGGCTTGTTCCTCTAGGAAGTAATGAGTACCAAAGATCGAGAGAAAATGTGACATACGGTATAGCAGTGAGGAAGGCTTTTTTAAGTGCATGATGTATTTCATTCATCAGATGAGGCTCTGTAACAGTTCTGAGAACTTCAGTGCAAGCCAGCATATAATCTTATCTCACTAATTACAACTTAAAACTCTGGACAAAATCCCAAAAGGAACTGCTTGAATGTTCTGAAAAGTAAACAGCAGCACACAGAGTAGAGGGAAGTCAAAACTTGAAAAACAACTGGTATGGCATTGTTTCAGGCAGGAGAGTAGAGCTGACCCCTGTTACTCCATCTTACCTGGAAGATAGCAAAGGCTTTAAGAAACAAAATATAGTATAAACCAATGTCCAAGTCCCAGGCTATCCCAAATGGTACATATGCAGGACAGACCCAAACAATATAATTAAAAGGCTTTGAAAACTTAATTTTAGTAGAACCACTGCACACAAAAGGTGACACTTCCAGTCTGAGCCTAACCAGGTTCAGACCAAAGCCAAAAAACATCAACATTTTCCATATAATTTTAACAAGACCCAGGAGTTTCAGTTTAATACTCAATATGTCCAGGATACACTCCAAAGTTATTCAACATAGAAAGTACCATCAGAGACTCACCAGTTGTTTTGGGAAAAGAATCAGTATATGCCAAACTCGAAATGACCCACTTATTGGAATTATCAAAGATTTTATCTCATGTTCTGTGAAATAAAGGTAAACACTGATGAGTGGAAAAGCAGAGGTTCACAACAGAGAAACAGAAACTTTAAAAGAGAATCAAGGGAAATTTTTAGAATTAAAACTACAATGTCTTAAAGAACAAAATTCACTGGATAGGTCAATAGCAGAATGAGGATAACACAGGAAAGTATCATTCAGTTTAAAGATTTATCCATTCTGAATAACAGAAAGAGAAAAAGATGTCAAACAAAGGAACTGTTTCAGAGACCTCTTGGACCGTATCAAAAGGTCAAACATTCATGTCATTGGAGTCCCCAGAAGAGAAGAATGAGATTGCTACAGGAAAATATTTGAAGAAATAATAGATAAAACTTTCCAAATTTGGTACAAGACATAGGTTTACAGATTCAAGAAGGTCAGTGAATCCTAAACAGGATAAACTGAAAGAAAGCTATGTCTAGACACATAATCAAGCTGCCGTAAAACTGATGAAACTAGCAAAGAATAGTGCCTTACACACAGGGAAACAGTGATTTGAAAGGCAGTAGATTTCTCATCAGAAACTGTGAAGGCTAGAAGACAACAGAGCATCATCCTTAAGAACTGTCAGTCCAGAATTCCATATCCAGGGAAAATATATTTGAGGACTTGAGGTGAAAGAAGCTACCAGAGTTTCATTAAGTGATTTTATTCAAATAGAGAAGTTAAAGACTTAACAGGCACCAGGTTTTATACATAACAATTGTGAAAGGATGAATTTGAAAGTTTATTTACATTTAAAGATGAATGTTACTTTACTTACCAGACTTTACTTTTTGAGTGATTTTTAGAGAACCAGTTCATGTTTTGTTGTTAAAAGTCAATCTTGGGGCTTAATCTCTGATATTTTATTATCAGGAAAATCGCAAGCGTCATGGCTCTAGTCGAAGTGTAGTAGATATGGATTTAGATGATACGGATGACGGTGATGACAACGCCCCTTTGTTTTACCAACCTGGAAAAAGAGGATTTTATACTCCAAGGCCGGGCAAAAACACAGAAGCAAGGTTGAACTGTTTCAGAAACATTGGCAGGTAAAATAATAACTCTTATCTTGTATTTGAATTTTAAAAAAATTTCAGTTTATGAGACTTTCTAAAATATATTAGTTTTTAAAAATGTGTATATGCTCTACTTCATAATGATTAGAAATGAGGCTGTTAGAATTTCTGAACATTGTATGTATATTATGTGTGCATGCGATTATGTGTTCTAGAATTATTTTTGAATTTAAATACTATTTCCTTGTTTTTATTTTTAGGATTCTTGGACTTTGTCTGTTACAGAATGAACTATGTCCTATCACATTGAACAGACATGTGATTAAAGTGTTGCTTGGTAGGAAAGTAAGTGATTTTAATGAACCTGACTGCTTTTACATTTGCAGAAACTTTCTTTTACAAATCGTTTACAAACATTTAGTGACATTAGAGGAAATCTGAATACATGGAGGAGAGAGCATAGCAGAGTAGGTGACACACAGGTGGGTTTGGAGGGTCTGACAGACCTGGGTCCTCTTGTAGACAAATCCTCTGACATTTACGGCATAGTTCTCCATTTATAAAATGGTAAAGAAAACAGTATGTATAGTGCCTGGTACATAGTAAGTGCTCAGTAGATTTTTAACTATTATTATTAGTTGTAGCAAATAGTAGTGGAGGTATAAGTAGTACTGTATTGTAAAGGGCATTCTCAGTTTCAAATATACATATAAGATGTACATGGGTAGAAGGGACAAAAGACTAAGAAAACATAGCACAGCATGCTTGATAATTATTTCTGGGTGACAGTTTGTTGTATGTGTTTTGATAATTTGACAGCTTATACATTCCTTTATGATGGGGAGGGGAAAACCACATTCTTTAAAATTAACGTATAATACTAATTATAATACAGAAAACAATGAAATATTTTACAGTCCTTTTTAGTGATGCATATCACACATCTGATATGAATTAGCATTGTTAAAGCTGTGGCCTGTTAATAATTTTCTTTACTCAAACCCACTGATGAATATTGTTTTCTATTATTACAGCATATCACATTTTGATATATTTTTCCCTTTTTATTAACTCTGACTCTCTTGACTTTTGAGTATTCCAACTAAAATATTCCTTTTAACTTTTTTTATTGAGTATTAGTCATTTTACAATGTTGTGTCAAATTCTAGTGTAGAGCACAATTTTTCAGTCATACATGAACATATATATATTCATTGTCACATTTTTTCCCCCGCTATGAGCTACCACAAGATCTTGTATATTTTTCCCTGTGCTATACAGTATAATCTTGTTTATCTATTCTGCATTTTAAAATCCCAGTCTGTCCCTTCCCACCCCCCGCCCCCTTGGCAACCACAAGTTTGTATTCTATGTCTATGAGTCTGTTTCTGTTTTGTATTTGTTTGTTTATATTCCTCATATAAGCGATCTCATATGGTATTTTTCTTTCTCTTTCTGGCTTTACTTCACTTAGAATGACATTCTCCAGGAACATCCGTGTTGCTGCAAATGGTGTTATGTTGTTGGGTTTTGTGGCTGAATAGTATTCCATTGTATAAATATACCACATCATTATTCAGTCATCTGTTGATGGATTTTAGGCTGTTTCCATGTCTTGGCTATTGTAAATAGTGCTGCTATGAACACTGGGGTGCAGGGGTCATTTTGAAGTAGGGTGGTGTCTTGGTGTGGGTCTGTTTGGGTTCTTCCTGTTTGGGACCCTCTGAGCCTCCTGTACTTGGACATCTGATTCCTTTAGCTTTGGGAAGTTCTCAGTCATGATTTCTTCAAATACCTTTTCAATCCCCTTTGTTCTTTCTTCCCCTTCTGGAACCCCTATTATGAGTAGATTGGCACGCTTTATATTATCCCATAGGTCCCTTATATTGCTTTCATTGTTTTTTATTTGTTTTTCTCTCAGCTGTTCTGATTGGGTGCTTTCTCTTGTCCTGTCTTCTAGGTCACTTACTCGTTCCTCTGCATCATCTAGCCTGCTTTGTACACCCTTTAGGTCAGCTCTCATCTCAGCAAATGAGTTTACTAATTCTACTTGGTTCTTTATAGCTTCTATTTCATTTTTGACATATTTTATATCTCTAAACACTGTTTCTTTTAGTTCCTTCAGTACTTTGATCACTCCTTTTTTGAAATCTTGGCTCTAGTAGGCCATCGATGTCTATTTCCTTGATCGTGCTTTCAGGGGATTTCTCTTGATGTTTTAATTGGGGGTGGTTCCTCTGCTTCTTCATATTGCTCGTATCTCTGGCAGTGTGGCTTAAGGAGTATCAGTTATCTAGTTCTCCTGGAGACAGTGTGCTCTTAATGATATTATCGAGAGGTCTTTGTATTTTTGCCCTGTTTCGTGAACTCAGCTTGCTGTTTCCAGAGGCCCTCTGTTGGCGCCCTCGTCTGTGCTGCTCCCAGCAGTGGCTGTCAGTTAGCAGATCGTACCCCCCCCAACACTGGGTCAGGAGCTGAGCTCTTACCCAGTGGGTGGGTGGGTCATTCCCCCTCCCCCTCCCGATTCTGCAATCAGATGCTGTGCTTTGGGGGAGGCAGGTGGGTGGATCACGCCCCCTCCCAGCACATGGTCAGGCGCTGCATTCCTGCCAGGAAGGCGGGTGGCCGCCCACCCTCTCCCAGCGCCGGTTGCTCTGCTGCTCTATGCAGCTGCCCGCTCCGCCTCGGGTCAGTGCTCCAAAGGTGGGCTTGGGGAAGACTGCGGAACGGCCCCACCCCTGCTCCATGCCAAATCTCTGCTCCTTGCTTGTCTTGGCAGCACGAGTTCTCTGAGGTGCCAGGGCAGAAAGATCCTATCTGCCTCGGGCTGTAAACAAGTCTCAGTCCTGCCTAGGAGGTTGCAGAGCCCCTGGTTGCAGATTCAGGTCTTGGCCCTACCCCTGCCTGGGCGCTGCACACAGGAGATGGCAGCTGTGGCTGCGCCCTGCCTCTCTTCTCACGAGAAGTGCCAGTAATGGCGGCACAGGTCTGAGGATACAAAGGCTACGGCGCCCCTCCCCCCAGGCACACCAGCCTTGTTGCTTTGCTTTTTTCACAATTTATGGGGGACTGAGGTTGTTCTGCTCCGTATCCCCTCCCAGCCACGGCACATAGCCCCTTGCAGTCCCCAGGGCTGCCTCAGTGCAGCCGCCCCCGTCCTCCGCCCGGCTCAGGCGGCCTGTCCTGGCCCCAGCTGCCAGCTCACATCTCAGGCTGGGTGTTGTGGGGACCCTAAGTGCCCGTTTAACTCAGTTCTGTCAGTCAAGGGGTGCTCGGGGCAGATCTGAGCCTCAGGGGCTCCCCCTCGGTCCCGCTGGCGTCTCAGTTGGAGAGGGGAGACCCAGCGAACCAGCACCAATCCTCCTTTGCCACTCCCTCCCTGAGGGATTGGTCCCTCAGTGTTTTGCTTTTTCTTCTTTCTTTTTTCCTTTTCTTCTACTAGAGGTTTGGTGTCTTTGTGTTTCGAAGAGGGTGATGTTCTGTCAGAGTTCGGCACGTGCTCTGGTTGGCTAAGTAGGTCCGTAGATGTGAGTTTTGGTGTATTTGTGGGAGAGGGAGAGCTACAATCATCCTTCTACTCCGCCATCTTGCTTCTCTCCTCGACTAAAATATTCTTGTGCAGAGAAAGAACTGGACTTCAAGCTCAGCAACATCAAAATGTTGAGCCTTTAACAAGGTTTATAGAAAAGATCACAGAATCAAATAGATGCAAGTTTAACCAGTGATATGACCTTCAGCATGTTACTGAATTCCTTTAAGCATCAGATTCATCCTCTGGCATTAATAATCTGTATTTATGGTTATTGTCAAGACTAAATAGGTTTAGTGTGTTTAGGACCAGCTGCTCAGCATGATCACCTTTTAATAATTAGTCCTGGTTTCTGCAAATAAATTATTTTAGGACTGAAAAAAAAAACTATTACACTACTGGCTTTAAATTTTTTCAAAATGTATATTATACTTGATATACTTTGAAATTAAATGTATTTATTAAAACTTTACCTCTTTCAATCAGTTATATATTTAGTGGAAGATTATTCTTTATCAGTATATCTTCAAATTAGATAAAATTCTTTATTACAGCTTTTAATTCACTAAAGATGTTTCTTTCATAACTGAGTTTCATATGATTACTTTCTTAGGTCAATTGGCATGATTTTGCTTTTTTTGACCCTGTGATGTATGAGAGTTTGCGGCAACTTATCCTTGCTTCTCAGAGTTCAGATGCTGATGCTGTTTTCTCAGCGATGGATTTGGCATTTGCAATTGACCTGTGTAAAGAAGAGGGTGGAGGACAGGTAAAACAAATGTATAATTTTCTGTTTCTGGCAAGAGAACTTGGTTAGTCTGTTTTGCTTGTCATATAGAAAAACAGTTTAGATATATAGGGACCAAGAAAGAGAACACACACAGAAAAGACACAGGAGATTGAGAGAGGAAGAGGAAGAGGAATGGATGGAGAGAATGAGAGGTAGAAGAGTTTATAGTTGACCTGGGCCTAAAATGTCTGCATCTCTTAGATACTTCTCAGATACAGATTTTTAGATTTTAAAATTTTAGAGAGACGTTGTTTTGTGAACTGTTAACTTACTACTGCTTTGACAAAGTTGTTTTTAAATGGCACTACTAAATTTTTCACAGGTTGAACTTATTCCTAATGGTGTAAATATACCAGTCACTCCCCAGAATGTGTATGAGTATGTGCGGAAATATGCCGAGCACAGAATGTTGGTAGTTGCAGAACAGCCATTACATGTAAGTGTTTCCTTCTAGAAAATGTTACTTGATCTGCTGAGGTGACTTGTGTCTTCTGTTTTAAACTAGCTCACAAGTGTATTCACTTGCCTATAAAAGATCAAAATTTTTGAACCAAAATGAAATTATGTACAATGTAAATTACACCTGTATTCAGACCAACTTTCTTTTGGGGTAAAACTACTTGGAAAAACCATGTAGTCATCAGAAAGTAGATTTGGTGAGTAAAAATTTGGAAAGGATGCTGTGGGACTGGAATGACTACTGTTTTAGGGTCCTACAAATGCCTGCCCACAGCTCTGGTGACCCCCTAGAAGGACTCCTGGGACTCAGAGGCACTGGTACTCACAGGTATGGTTTATTACGGTGAAAGAACTCTCACAGGGGGAAAAATACATCAGATGGAGTCTGGAGGAATCCAGGTACAGGCTCCAGAGTTCTGTCTCTGGGGTGTAGGTTGTCACAAAGAACATATTTCTTCCTCTAGCAGTGAATTACAGCAACGTGTGCATTGTTTGTGCTTAGGGAAGCCTGCTTAAGAGCCAGAGCCCAGCCAGGGTTTTTGTTGAAGGCCAGTCCCGTAAGCAGTTCACACTCCCAGAGGAAATGCACATGTTCATCATAAATCACCTTGTTTGCACAGATAGTTTAAGCAAGCTGGTTCAGCAGGGTTTCTTGCCCCAGGTATTCAGAAATAGCCATATCAGTTAGTAATGTAGGGAACACTCCAAAAACTAAGTTTCCAGATGCCAGCCAAGGACCATGCCTTTAATCAGGCTCTTCTAAAGAACACCATCAGGCTGCTACATTAACTCTTTCTCCATTAATGTAAAAATGTTTTATCAAGTGTTTCTGATCCCTGTACTGGGAATAGCTGTCCAGGGTCTGGAATCATACTGTCAGGGTTCAAATCATGGCTGCAGCAGCCCCCTCTAGCTGCCTGACATTAGCAAACCACTTAAGTACTTTGTGCTTTGGTTCCCTCCTCTGCAAAATGAGGATAGGATTAAATGAATTAATTAATTTATGTAAGGTACTTAGAACAGTTCTTGGCATACGGTAATTTCTCAGTTAAGCCACTAGATTTTCAGTTTGTGTCAGGGATGTTTGTTTTTGTCATTATCATACCCTTTCTAGAATGCTGATAGGATAGCACATTTGACATATTGAAGCTACTCATTCTTGCTTAATGACTAGCCTGTTATTAACTAAAATAATTTTTTTAATTATGTTAACTCCTATTACATAATAATACTCCTTCACTTTTGAACCTGTAGCCTTTTCACAATGCCCTTTTTCCTTTGCTTTTCTTGAATCTGTTAAGAAACTCAAAATACAGAACTTAATTTTTTCTCTCGGGTTTAAAATGAGAACTAGTATTCCTAAATTAGTTATTGGGCTGTAACAACAACAAATGTGGAAAATAAAGCATGGATAGTAATAAAAAGAAAATTTTTGAAATCCTCTAGGCAATGAGGAAAGGTCTACTGGATGTGCTTCCAAAAAATTCATTAGAAGATTTAACAGCAGAAGATTTTAGGCTTTTGGTAAATGGCTGTGGCGAAGTTAATGTGCAAATGCTGATCAGTTTCACCTCTTTCAATGATGAATCAGGTATGGGATTTTTTAAATGTTTATTTAAGGAATAAGCTATAGAGATAGTTTGGTCAGTCAGCATTTTCTTAGTTTCTAGTTTTGATAAATTTACAGGGCTTAATTCTTTTATTGCTTAATTTTTCTAGGTTTTAAAGAATGTATGAATACAAGTAAAAATTCTTTGTGGTGAGCAGTTGTGTAAAAAGGATTTTTATTACTAATTAAGAAAAAAATAACCCATGTGACAATTCTATAGACCTTTCCCAATTCATGGTTCTTAAACTTGCTAGTTAAAAGAATTTGATTGCATGATGTTTGCTTTGTAGAGCTCGACCTACTGCACACTTAGAAAGACATAACAGCACACAAACACATGGAGAAGCTAGAAAGAATATCAAGACATAGTGATAATCCTAGAATAACATTTATCTTTAGTGCTTGATTTGTTGCAGCTCTTTTTAAAGTCTCATATTCTAGGAATAGACTTTAGCTGTGTCAATACAATAAAACACTGGAAACGCCAAGAAATTCATGAGAGGATTATACCTCTAGTCCAAGATTATTGTATATATGAAGGTACCAGTTTTTCCCCCAGTATTTTTCATAGTTTGCAGACCAGCTTCAACCTAATTATAGTAGGTTAAATTTGGGTAAATTTTGGTTTTCGTGCTTGCCAACATATAGATCCCTGCATAATAGTTTTTGTGCTTTTTAATACAGTTTTCAGTACTTGTGAGATAATAATTTGGCCCATTACAAACCAGAAACCTAGGAGGGGAAAAAATCTCTAAAGACACTCCAAGTATGATCCTCACATCAGCATCATCCGGAAGTTTTTTACAAATGCACAGTCTCTGGTTCTTCCCCTCTCTTCCCGCATGCCTAGTGAATGAGAATCTGCACTTTAAAAAGATCCACCAAGTGATTCGTAAACTCACTTTGAGAAGCACTGGTTTAAGATCACGAGAAGAATGACTTACAGATGGGATTAAAGTCAAGTGATTCATTTTCTTCTATTGGTCGTATGTTGGTCATTAGGATGGACTAATGAACTATAGAGGTTTCACATTATGCAAATGGTCCTAATTTCCTATATTAAGAATTAGCCCCCCCATCATATTTTAATTTTATAACTATTATTAGAAGAGAAACTGATACAGTATTATTGAATTTATATTTATTTGTAGGAGAAAATGCTGAGAAGCTCTTGCAGTTCAAGCGTTGGTTCTGGTCAATTGTAGAGAAGATGAGCATGACAGAACGACAAGATCTTGTAAGTTAAAAGTTTCACAAAATTTGTAGAAGAAAATGTAAAAACGTAAAAGGCTGTCATACACAGTATTTAAAGTTTGTAATGGTTGATCATTTTTAATTCTGGCTAAGGAAATTACCAAAGGTCAAAACTAAAAGGCAGTTTTGTTTTTCGACTCCAGAACAGAACATCTGAAGTTCTAGTAAAATTGTAAGCAGAGTGAAATACATCTCAGCGATTAATATGCAGTCCTTAGTCCTTTTGACTAGTGGCAAGCCTTTGCAAAATTTTTGAATAGTATCTTAATTCCTACTTGTACACTATGAATAGAATAGCTTAATTATGAGTAATAAGTCTGATTTTAATCTTATTATTACTATTAGAATCATAAATTAGCTCATGTAAACTTTGATCATACTGAAAAAGTCCATCAAGTCTATGGAATCTGGGTCCAACCATTAGTATATATCCAAATCATTATCCTTTCATTATCTTGAAAGGCAGTCTCCTCTAGACTTTCTTGTAGAAATTTCAGGGACATTCCTTACCCAGAGAATCTGAGATCCTTTTTATTCATATTCCTCATAGTTCCCTATTATATTTCCCCTGTTGAACCAGCCTTAGTTCTCAGAACTCTAAACCAGACTACTTATGGAATGCATTAAAATGATTCAGTTTCTAGATATAACCCCCAGTTTCACTTGAGAGAGGGGGAAATGGTCACGGAAGGACACAACTTGCAGTTTCCTATTTACCTTTAACTTAGGCAGTAACTTATTTTCTTGTGGGGAGGGGTCCTGCGTTTAGCACTCCTTCATCTTTACACCGCCCCAAAAGCCTTCCTGTATTTCTCCACTATCGTGAGACAGGTTGTCCAGCAGTCCTAGCTGTCGGCTGACTCTGCTCTTGGCTTAGCCATCTGGTGGTTTCCTAGGTTGTTCCCTAGTAGATTCCGTGTAATTCCATGTAATCTGACTTCCCCAATCTTGTGATCCGACCCTAAACCCCTGCCAGTGCTAATACCATATCTGTCCCTGTTGGTTTTAGGAGCACCTGAATAGCTTTTAGGGTTCCTTTAAGTCAATATTTGGATTTGTGTTCCTAGTCAATATTTCCTTAAGAAAGGAACCATATTAATTCTAGAAGACCTACCAAAAACAGAAAGAGGAATAACTGACTATTTGCTATGAGTTCTAAGGTTATCTATTCTCTAGTTATAATTTTCTGCCATTTCTGTCAAGTTAAATCTCACTTCATTTTTGTCTTCCACTAGAAGAGAAATTTGTTAACTATTCAGTCTTTTATAAAAAAAGACAAAAAATCTCCCTCTGTAGGGGCTCCATAATTTCCTATCAATAGCTTTAATTTGTGAGCTTCACTCTTTAATCTCCTATAAAAATATCTGTTCTTTGGACTTAGCGTATATCAAGGTATCTTTTACCCCCATCTTCTTTGATCCTTCCTCTTTTGGGAGGTTATCCTTCACATATTGTTGTTTTATCCTGATGCGTCTGAGCAGAAGAACTCAGGGACAGGCTTCCTAAACTGTTCTCCCTTGAATTATTAGTCCTAGGGTTATTGGGCAAGACTACATAGTTTAATACCCTCTTGGAGAGTCACACAGTTCACTAGTAAAAGTTCTGAGAAGTACCTCTTCAACTTTTTGGAGGTCTAGTCATGTAGTCATTTACTATGGTTAACCACATTCATCCTCAGAGAAATATTAAGCCTGGTTTTTACCTGTAAAATGAGTAGATTGGGTCAGCTTTATCTCTAGAGTACCTTCCAGCCTTTTTACAGTTCTTTAAAGATTTTGTAGACCCTTACACTTAGCAGTTTCTTTTTCTGTCCCCTTCTATAGAATTTTAGGTGGGATTTCTCAAAAAACAATGCTGCAGAAAATAGATTGGTTCCTTTAGGTTTCCTAGGCACTCTGGGATATTGTATATATTTGTCTTGTGCACTAAAAATGCAAGATTTTAAAAGCTTTACCTTAAAAGATAGATAGGCACTGTCTTAACTGTCAATAAGAAATGGTATGTATTAATAATATTTCAGGAAAATATATCCTTGGTTATATTTAAGTAAAAAGTAATTGATGCTATGCTGCACAAATCAGCCTGGGCACTCTATTAACATGGCTTATTGCATGAATTTTGATGTACAGTAGATGCTGTCCAGCACTTAATTACTATTATAAAGTTATTTTGTATCACAGTGCACCACTGAAAATACTGGGTTTTGCTAGTAGATAAAATGCAAAATAACTTTTTTATAACCTCTAACTTCTGTGAAGTTTGAACCTTTTCTGGAGACTTTGTGCTTTATTCCTACTAAGAGATACTCTGGAATTTAGCAACTGGAAAGGCCCTTAGCATTGGGTCCAACAGCCTCATGTTACAGATGGGAAACTGAGTCACTGAAATAGTCACTTTTCTACATATCTGGCACTTTTTTCCCTTCTGACCCTGAACCTTTCCTTTTCAGCACAAGAAATAAATTTAATACCCAGGTCAAAGAAATACCCCATTGCAGGTTTTAACAAAAGAATGGGACTCTCTGTATATATTGCCAGAATTCAGGGTTGAATGTTAATCTGTTAAAAGCCAAAATTGTAATCATTATACTCCTGTTTAGGTTTACTTTTGGACATCAAGCCCATCATTACCAGCCAGTGAAGAAGGATTTCAGCCTATGCCCTCAATCACAATAAGACCACCAGATGACCAACATCTCCCTACTGCAAATACGTGCATTTCTCGACTTTACGTCCCACTCTATTCCTCTAAACAGATTCTCAAACAGAAATTGCTACTCGCCATTAAGACCAAGAATTTTGGTTTTGTGTAGAGTATAAAAAGTGTGTATTGCTGTGTAATATTACTAGCTAATTTTGTAGATTTTTTTTCCATTTGTCTATAAAAGTTTATGAAAGTTAATGCTGTCACACCCCCTGGTGGTACCTTAAAGAGATTAAATGCAAACATTCCTTGCTGAGTTTGTAGCTTAAAGGCCTGAGGAGCACTAGCAACATTTGACCTTAATGGTTTGCTAGTCAACAACTTGTGGGTCTAACCCCAGCCAAAGATGACAGCAGAACAACATAATTTACACTGTGATTTATCTTTTTGCTGAGGGGAAAAAAATGTAAAATGTTCTGAAAATTCACTGCTGCCTTTGTGGAAGTGTTTCAGCAAAGGTTCTTGTATAGAGGGAATAGGGAATTTCAAAATAAAAAATTAAGTATGTTCTGTGTTTTCATTTTAACTTTTTTTATGGTGTTTAATTTGTGGTTGGCTGCAGTTGTGTATCATGTATATGGAACTTGTAAAAAAAAAATAAGTTCTGGACATTCAGATCTTAGAGATGAAATCACTTTTACCTATAAAAACCACTTTTATTGCAGTTTACTTTGACTGCATTGAGCTCTAGGATATTAAATGATATCACTAATTTTTTGCATGTAATTTGTTCATTTGAGTGAGGGCACTTTTTTGTACATATGATGGGGCCAATGCACAATACTTTATCACAATCAACTTTTTTTCTTTGTATCCCTATTTCAGTGAGCAGTCAGTCAGAAGTACTGCACTTCACTTCTAACTAGACATTTGTACTAAGGTATTTCAGTTATGTAAACTCAGCCTGGGCACTTTCTGATAACTGTAAAATGTTTTATAAGATCATGATTATTGAAGATACATTTTGGAAAATTTTAAATGTTCGTGAGCAGCTTAACTACTTTTGTATCTAGCCTTTTTTAAGTATCTTGTTACATTTACTTTTTTAAATAAATTACAGAAGAAATGTCAAGTAATACTGAAGAAACAATAGTTTTTATTTATGTAACTGTACATTTTTAAACTAAGGGCAATACACCGACACGGTTATGTGCATAAACTTTTTGATTTAAAGAACTAAATGTTTGTTTATATAGCCATGGACTATAAGAAACAGAAGAAAATCAGTCCACATTTTACAGTTAGCAGAGAATCCTGAATGGCACTAGCCAGGCCACCTTTTCTTTTTATAAATGAGGACAGTCAAGTGTGACCCTTATTTGGCATAGGAAGTTAACGCACTTAAATTTAAAAACCGACAGGTTCTTTTTTGATGACCCATTAATTATGTAGCTTAGGACCAATAACTCTAAATTCTTGTGGTTTTAGTAGCTTTATTCAATGACATAATAAGGAACACTGAACACTGTTTTCTTTACCATGTCTTCAGTAAAGTGACTTAAATCAGTCACTTTACACATTGAAAATGAGGCAAGATATCCTCTGGAATCTTTCCTTACAGTTCCTTTATAGGACTCCTGGCCTTTGGGATGTTTTTCACGTTCAAAGGCACTCACTATGCTTTATGATATATATATATCTCATATATATATATTAAACTTCCTTCATAAAACTGAACGTGATATTCTCATCCCTGAGACAACAGAAACTTGAGATAGTAGTGAAACTGTAGTACTTACAACTTACACAACATATGATGTATCACATGTGTAAATTAACCAAAGGTTATTTTACAAAGTGAGACATTGGTTTTTAATGTCTAAATGCCATTTCTGAATAAATGAAATAATTATTAGATTAAGAGCTGATTTTCATCAATGTGTCTGAAAGATAAAAACTTGTATGCACATGATGGAGCTGATAAAATATTAAATGAGAACAAACTAGATATGATTAGGACATTTGAAACCCTAATTGTGAACTTACTTTTATTTTTTAATAGTTATTAAAAGAATGAAAATATTTAAAATAATGCACAATGTCTTAAGTCTTCCTAAATCAAGATTTTGGTTAAGATGCTTTTAGGAATATTAAAAGCAGAGTAAGTTTTTTTTTTTTTTTAAATAAAGCATAAAATGGTTCTAAATGTAAAATAAAGTCATGTAAAATAAAGTTCTCTTTTGGTCTTGTTTAGTGATTAAACCTAATGACTTGAAAACAAATTTAGGAAGAGAAGACCAAGAATGAACTTTACTAAAGGTTTTCAAAGTTTTGCTACATTCCCCCTCCCTAAATTATCTGAATGTCAAGACTGTCCAGTATAAACGAATTCCTGAGGCAGACTTGAGAGGATTTTTAAATAGTACGTGGTTTCACTATTTAGTACTTGCTCCTGAAGACATGATTTCTCACCTAAAGATAAGATTGTTTTTGTGTGTTTAGAGGTAGTCAGCAATATCTAGGTCTAAACTCAAACTGAGATCTTCCCTTGAGGCAGCAGTTCTTAGGCTTCTGTGTGCATGGTTCTCTTGCGGAGCTTGTTAATGCAGACTTCTAAGCTCTGCTCATCCTATCAATCACATTCTGATTCAGTACCTCTGAAGTGGAGGACAAATCTTTATTCTTAACAGCATCCCAGGTGATTCTAAAACTGCCCAAAGAGCATTCCTTTTTATTCATGAATATAAATCCCCTGCTGGTAAACTCCCTAGAGCCAAACTTTACCTACTTATAACCTATGGAAAAGTACTTCTGTTAATCATCTGCTCCTAGATTAGGCTCTTTCTCCTATACCTGGGTAGTGAATGAAAGCATTTTCAACGTTTACATTAACCTAAGTAGGTAGGCATGAACATAGAGATTCTTCTCTAAACATCATTTGATTAATATAGAATTGTATCTAAAATGTGGTTTGTTTATTCATGTCAAGATACCCTGGATTACATATAAGCAAAAGAATGTTACTTCATGAAATACAAAAAAACAAAAAAAGGATTTTTGACTGTAAACTTGAAGCTTCTCTTAATTACTTTTACTGAGAACTCAGTATTGTGCCAGGCACTTTGTCAGAGCTTTACACGTAGTAGCTTGTTTTATCCTATGAGATAGGCACTATTATCCTCACAGATAGGGAACTAGACACAGATTGAATAACTTGCTCAAGGTTACTCAGCTGGTAAGTGCTGAAATGAGAGATGACTCCAGGCATCCTGGAGCTTCCTAAACATTGGGCTACACTATTTTGTGGAAGGTGTGATTATAAACAAGTGATTTGGTCATTAAAGGTCCTGATCACCTAATTCCAACGTGTGGGTGTTTGGTGGGGGGGGGGTCCCCATACCACCAAACAATGCACTGACACTAGCTGGGGTGTCCTAACAGTTCTCAATCCATCTACCTGGAGGTAGCGTCAGACTCCACAGGTAAAGGGCTCAATCCCACAAGACCCACTTTTCACCTCAGAAGCCAACTGCAAGGCTAGGTTGTTACCTGTATTTATTATTGGGCCAACTCTCCTTCAAAGTCCAACAACCCGCATTCCGGGGCTCCCAGATGTCTGAAATTCTTTACTGGATGTGTTTCCCCTAACAAACTAGTAGACACAGGTAATGCTTACCTTATAAAACCCCAAAACCTCTTACCTCACCTACAATCACAGACTTGCACACAAGCCAATCAGGCACCTTGTCACCAGACCTTATAAAAGACTTCAACAACCGGCCCCTGGTGTCGTCTGTGTGGCTCGCTGTTGCCTATAGCAGCGTTAACTATAAAACGTTTCCCTAGTCCTGTCCTTCGCCTCGGTGCTCACACAGGCACCTCTCGTCTGTGTGGCCCGCTGTTGTCTACGACAGCATACCCTAATAAACTTTCTATTCTTACGCTTAATCTGGTAAATTCTGGTAAATTACCAACCCGCATGTCACTGGCTCACCAACCAGCTGCCCTGTTGTGTCACACAACACTTGATGACTGACT
Source organism: Camelus ferus (assembly GCF_009834535.1). Classification (NCBI taxonomy): domain Eukaryota; kingdom Metazoa; phylum Chordata; class Mammalia; order Artiodactyla; family Camelidae; genus Camelus; species Camelus ferus. The sequence continues at coordinate 29,015,354 of NC_045720.1, forward strand.
GGCTACATAGGTCAGAGGTTCCCATGACCCCCACTTGACTAATCTGCTGAAGCGGCACACAGAACTTAGACATTTTACTTACTAGATCACTGGTTTATTAGTAACTCAGGAACAACCAGATGGAAGATAAAACACTGGGCAAAGCATGGGGAAAGAGTGTGGGGCTTCCGTGCCCGCTCCAAGTGTGCCACTCTCCCTGCATCTCCATGAGTTCACCAACCCAGAAACTCTCTGAACACTTCCAGGTTTTTACGTTGGCCTTATTACATAGACATAATTGATTAAATCACTGGTGACTGATTATCAACCCCCAGTCCCTCTCCCCTTTGCAGAGGTCTGGGGTGGGACTGAAAGTTCCAACCCAATCAAGGTTGGTTCCCCTGGCAACCAGCCCCCATCCTTAGGAGAGGTCCAAAAGTCACCTCATCAAGATAACAAAAGACAACATTATTGTTCTCATCACTTTGGAAATTCTGAGGGTTTTGAGAGCTCTGTCCCAGAAAAAGGGACAAAGACCAAATATATATTTGTTAGTATAAACCGTAATATCACAGTCACAGAACAATGAAATACTCCAATGAGGGTCTAGCTGTATTATTATGAAAAGACAGTAATTAATAAATTTTTTTGCTAAAAATTTCTAAAAAAAACATTATCATTCAGTAACTTTCCCTGAGGATAAGAACTCTGAAGATCTAGGAATTGTCTAAAATCAACCATGGTACCTACTTTTAAGTTCAAATATCTTAAAATCAAAAGCACTAAACAATGGAAAACTGATTTTTTATTTTTAGGTTTTCTCTTAAGTTATAAAGAGCTGCTTGCTCTAAAAGAGTAAATGTCTTTCATGGGTAAAATAAATTTTCTGAATCTTTCAGAATGTATTTTTGATTATTTTTAGTTGCTGAATTGGATTCTTTGATTCAATAGTTTGCATTTTTACATATGGTAGAACTCTTCAGCAGGAAAATACCAGGCCAAGTATTTCTGTTGGAAATGCTTTCTTCAAAGGGAAGATAAAACTTGGCTATTTATGAAGAGCAAATGCACTGTCATTCTATTACAAAGTTATAGCATGATTCTGATTACATGTGTTGTGAGCATTATGGATTACCCCTAGAAAAATAACTTTGTAAACAAAGTGCCTCCAGCTCTCAGGAGCCAACTATATTTTAAAAGTTTCAGATTGTGTAATGATACTATTAACTACTTAGAGTGGAAGGCTTATGTGATGATTTTTTACGCATTCATGTAGTACCTTTAAGTTACAAATTAAATTTGTGTTATGTTTCCTTAAGAATTCTGCCCACATAAAAACCTTACAAATCCTCTCAATTACCAAGAAATGGACTGGGGTTGGGAAGAATGAGTACAGAGTAGTCTTGAGCATATAAAAACTAGCAACACCGCACCTCGAGGTCGCACGTTCTCTTGCCTTCCAAGATGCCAGCACTCTGTCTATGGAGTATCTACCTTTAACTAATTAGCCCTCCCCCCTAACCCCCATGTACGTCTCTCTAAATAAAGTTACTTTTACTCAAATACATAAACAGAGTAGTCATGATAGCTGTCTCAAAAAACAGGCACCTAAATCTAAGTACAATAATGAAAGCAGAGGCTTTGGTTCCTAGAATGTTTGATCACCAGGTTTCTACTACATGATGGATTAGAAGTAGCAAATTAAGATCAAGGAAGCTAGCAAACATTCAAAAAGCACAGAAGAATGGAACCATTTAATAGAAAAATTTGGTAGTACAAGTCTAAAAATATGAATATTGCAAACATTAATGTGTCTGCTACACCAGGATGACATGGTAGCAGACCTACCCAATTCAAAAACAGCACCTAAGACTAATTAACATTTACTTTAGCTCAGGATAACTATTCATTTGACTAAAAAACTTTTGTGCACACTGGAAGAAGGCAGAGAAGCATGCATTGTATTTTATTATTTTTTTATACTTATGTTTTCTTTACATTTTCTAGGCACTTAGTTTTTAAGGTTTTTTTATGGGGGGATGGGGGAGGTAATGAATTTTATTTATTTTTAGAAGTGGTACTGGGGATTGAACCTAGGACCTTGTGCATGCTGAGCATGTGCTCTACCACTTGAGCTATGCATTGCATTTTAAAAGATACATTCAAAGTTGGTAATGATTAGGATGTTAAAAGAAATTCTGTCACCTGAAATACAGGGCCTTGAACAAAGCAAGCACTCACATGTGTGTTGAATGAAAGAAATAATTTATTCCTTAAAGGTTTCTAATAGATAAGGAATTACTGTATTATTTACAATTAATGAAGTAGTAAAGCACAACAGAGAAAAGCTATGGTCCTTGTCTTGGATAAGTAGTGTGAATTTTCTAGATCATATGAACTTTTGGGAACCATCCTAAATATTGTAAAACAGATCCATTTTCTTAATTTTTAAATAAAATTTAGCAGAACTATTCTGGAACATTAAATAAGGGAAGAAAAACCCTCCCAATATTACTTTAAGGTACAGCAGCTGAAGGTTGAAGTGATTTGGGAAGGCCAAAAGAGGAGAACCAAGATTTTCATGTAATTCTTGTGATTCTGCACTTTTCCCCTACCACCATGCCTCAGACTTCTGAAAGTTCACAAGAGTAACAAAAGACTGGTAGCCACTGCTTCCCCACAGCTATGACTTCACCTTTAAAGCTTCCGAGGCACAGGCACAACCCCTCAATTATTGGTCCATGCATTATCTGAAACTAGTTCCCTTGCTGGCTGTCTAACTTCTCCAGTGACCTCAACAGCAGAGATCACCAAAAACTCTATCCTTGTTTACTTTTTTTAAGGTCAGTGCTTAAAAGGGTTGAAAAAGATTTATGAATCAATAAATTATCTAGTTCCCAAGTTAGAAACATGCAACCATACTTTATTTCTTCTTTATCCCCACATTCAATTTAACCATCAAGCCCTATAGTTATTAAAACCTTATGTCTTGAATTCATCTACTTCTCTCTAGATCCGCTATTATGATCTAACTTTAAGTTACCATCATCTTGCCTACATTACTTCAACAACTTCCTGGCTGGTTTCTCTGCTGTTTTGCTCCCCTTCAGTATGTAGATAGAACAATCTTTCTAAAATGTGTATTAATCATGTCACTGGTTCACCTGTTTAAAATATATTGATTTCGTGGCCCTTAAGGTGAAGTCCAGGACTCCTTAACACAACATATAAGGCCCTTCATGATTACATCCTGCTCCACAGCCTTACCTCTACTTATTCCCTTGTTATAAAAGTCTTGCAGTTCCCTGCTAGTATGTCCTCTGTCACCCTGAGGCCCATCTGCTTGACCTTACTGTTCTTTCTTCATGGCCCTTCATCTTGGAATGGTTAGCCGCCTCCCCAAGAAGCTCTCCCTCCATCTGGACATCGCCGGTTTAGATGCTCCTCCTTTGTACTCCCAGAACAGTGTATGCTTGCTTGATTTCCCCCTCTAGTATGTAAGTTCCTTAAGAGTAAGAATCATGGCTCATTTACCTTTGCCTGTCCAGTGCCTAATATGTTTATATTTATTGAACGAATGAATGAATGAATTCCAGTGACCAACTTCAATCCAATTTAGGAACATACTGTTGTAACCTCAGTATATCACCTGGAGCTATGCACTTCTGAAATATTAAGTCTTACTATTTCCTCTGTGACCAAAAACTACTGAACTTCTATTCCAGTATTCTCACGCTTATTATAATGAGTAAAAGCAGCCTTGTTTCCTTTATTTTGTATTTATCCTAGACATGTCAGCAACTCACTCTGAGATAGTTAAGAGGCAAAAAAGTTTTTTTGTCCGCTATTTGAAACTTAAAAAAAATACTGCATTGCTTGCTAATTCTTTTGAGGCAAATGCTTTATTTACGGTGAATGTGAAGCTTAAGTATGGCTTTGAGGTTGGCAGAGCTAGAACAGATCTATGGCTGAGCTGGTCACTTCTGGGCCACATTACCAGATACCTTCAGTTGGATTTGTCACAGGCACCATGATCTCAACATGTCTGAACTGACAAGAAAAACTTCCTACTAAACTTTCACTGGCAAAAGGCACTGCTAACTGCCTAATCTCTCTCAACTAGAAACATGTGGTCATCCTAGAATCCTTCCTCTACCAAATACTCCATACATCCAATCACTGATCAAGTCACCTTAACTCACTTGTATTCCCCACTGCCACTGCCTCATTTTGAGCTTGTGTTATCTTATACTTGTCCTATTTCCATTGGCCTTGAACTAATCTGTCTCCAAATTCACCTTTTCCCTCCAACATCGGACAGTCTTCCTGCATGATAAATGAATGTATCATTAAATACAGAACTATGCACTCTAGTGATATCTGAACTAGGGTTCAGGATCTGTCAATTATGTGCAAGGGTTTTATTTTTATTTTTAATAAATATATTTTGGTTTATCAGGATGACCATTTATGATGGTCCAGATGTCAAGTTACTACTCCTTTTAATGACTGAATGCTAAAAAGGCAAACTTAATATATAAATGATGCATTTGTTCCTCATTAAAGGCAAGTGATATACACATAGGAGTTGTTGTTGTAGGAAAATAGAGTCACCTGTCCCATCACTGGAATGCATAGACATGCTTCATTAATGGTCATTATAAAATCCATGCTGATGTAATACGGTTTCTGCAAAACATCATCCACTGCTTAGTAATCTTTTTTTTAATAGAGGTACTGGGGATTGAACCCAGGACCTCATGCATGCTAAGCATGTGCTCTACCACTGAGCTATTTCCCTCCCCCTCATCCATTGCTTAATGTCATAAATTTTCATATTAACCCTTCTATAGTCTTATTTCTCTTTATTTTTATTTTTTAGTTGTATAAAGCTCTAAAAATAAGGAGAATATAACTGATCTATGTTTGTACATACTTAAGTAACAATATATACAATTTAAGTCAATACTAAATGGCTGTGAGAATTTTTTTCTTTAAAAGAGTTGGAGACATCATTCAGGTTTGAGAAATGAGGACCTATCCATCTTACTGGTACACAATAAGCCAGCAGTAGCTTGAAAGTATACATTTTCTGTACCATAGGTTAAACTGTTGTCTGAGGTCATTACCACACAAATCTCTAAGTGGAATGGAGTCTGTTCCAGTTACTGTGGCTGCATAACAAATTATCTCCAAACTTAGTGGTATAAAATAATCATTCGTTATGGTCATGGATTCTGTGGGTTAGGAATTTGGACAGGACACAGTCATGATGGCTTATCTCTGCTCCATGATGTCTGGGGTTTCAAGTGGAAGGAAGAACTGACAGCTGGTAGGCAGAATCCTCTGATGGTTTGTTCATTCACACATCTAGAAGTTGATACTATCTGTTGATTGAGTGCCTCAGTTCCTTCCCACATAGGCTTCTCCATGTCATCTTTCTTTGTGGACGAGCTTTTGGCTTCCTGAGGAAGGGCACCTAAGTTCTAAGGGCAAGCTTCCCAAAAGAGAGAAGGAAAACCAGACAAAAGCTGTCCATGCTGTCCTTTATGAACTACTTGAAACTTACGTATTTTACTCATTAACAGTAAGTCATTCCAGTGGAACAGAATGAGAACCCAGAAAAAAACCCGTGCATATACAGTCAACTAATATTTGACAAGGGAGCCGAGAATACTCAATGGAGAAAAGACAGAGTCTCTTCAATAAACGGTGCTAGGAAAGCTGGATATTCACATATAAAAGAATGAAATTACATCCCTATCTTACAGCACTCACAAAAATTAACTCAAAATGGACTGAAGACTTAAAAATGAGGCCTGACACCATCAAACTCCTAAAAGAAAACATAGGGAAAAAAACTCCTTGATAAGGATCTTGGCAATGATTTTTTGGATAGGACACCTAAAGCACAAGCAAAAAAATAAACAAGTGGGACTACATCAAACTAAAAAGCTTCTGCATAGCAAACAAGCAATCAACAAAATGAAAAGACAATCTACAGAAAGGGAAAAAAATATTTGCAAACTGTGTATCTGAGAAGGGGTACCCAAACTATATGAAGAACTCATGTAACTCAACAGCAAAAAAAGCAAATAAACCAATTTTTAAATGGTTCCAAATAGACAATGGCCAACAATACATGAAAAGATGCTCAACATCATTAATCATTAGGGAAATGCAAATCAAAACCACAATGCGATATCAACTCACACCTGTTAAAATGATTAGCATCAAAAAGACAAGAGAGAAACACTGGCAATGATGTGAAAAGAGAACCTTTGTACACTATTGGAGGGATTGTAAATTGATATTGCCACTGTGGAAAACAGTATGGATGTTCCTCAAAAAATTAAAAATAGATCTACTGTACAATACAGCAATTCTGAAACCAAGCAGGACCCTGCAGGGCCTTCCAAGGAACAGAGAACCCCCCTGTCCCCTGACTCTTGTTTATAGAAAAGTTTTAGCCTCCTAGGCTTTCCAAGTTCTAAAGAGCAAATTTAATCAGAAAAGTGAGAAAATGCAGAAACAAAGGAAAGCAGTCAAGCAAGACAAAAATAATAATTTGGCCATAAAACAAAGTCAAGGACCTTTAATTTCTCCTCAAAAGCTACTGATCCCTAGGTAGTGTCCTAAGCCATATCCTTGAGTTGTTCTGCAAATAGAAAAATTCCTACCAAGTGGAAGAAGTTAACTGCACATGCTGACCACCAGCTCTAGACCCCAGCCTGGCTGGAGCCAGAAAACTGATAACTGAGATTCCTGAAATACCACCTTTGTTACCTCACTATCAACCAATCAGAGAATTGTGCACAAACTGATAATGCACTCCATGACCCTCACCCTCACACTGTCTTTAAAACTCTTTCTCAAAATCCATCAAGAAGCTTGGGTCTTTTGAGCACAAGATGCCTGTTCTCCTCACTTGGTGCCCTGCATGAACACTGTACTTTCCTTCATCACAACCTGGTGTCAGGAGATTGGCTTTGCTGTGCATCAAGTGAATCGAACCAAGTTTGATTCAGTAACAATTTCACTTGAGAATATAAGTGAAACCAATGAAAACATTATGTTGAAGAGGTATCTGCACCCCATGTTCATAGCAGCGTTATTTACAATAGCTAAGACATGTAAATAACCTAAGTATCCATTATGAGATAAATGGATAAAGAATTTGTGGCATAGAATTATTCAGCTATTAAAAAAATGAAGAAATCCTACCTTTTGCGATAACATGAATGGACCTTGAATGCATTATGCTAAGCGAAATATCAAGTCAGACAGAGTAAGACAAATACTGTATGATCTCACTTACATGTGGAATCAAAACAAAACAAAACAAAACAAAATCCAAAACAAAACCAAAAAAACCCTAAACCAAACACCACCAAACTCGCAGAAAAAGAGATCAGATGTGTGGTTCCCCAAGGCAGGGGAGTGGAAGGGAGAATTGAATGAAGACAGTCAAAAGGTACAAGCTTCTAGTTTTAAGACAGATAAATACCAGGGATGCACATTACCATATGACATATATGAAGGTTGAGAGTAAATCCTAAGAGTTCTCATGACAAAGAAAAAAAAATTTTCTCTTTTTCTTTTTTTGGTATCTATGTGAGATGAAAATGTTAACTAAACTTGAGGTAATCATTTCACAATTTGGGTAAGTCAAATCACTTTGCTGTGTACCTTACACTTATACTGTGTTTTATGTCTATTATGTCTCGACAAAACTGGTGGGAGAGAGTCACTAAGGACAGTTCACATTCAAAGGGAGATATTTCAGTCCATTACAACTGCTATAGCAAATTACCATAGACTGGGTAGCTTATAAACAATAAACATTTATTTCTCACAGTTCTGGAGGCTGGAAATCTAAGATCAGGGTCCCAACATGATCCAGTGAGGCCCTCTTCTTGGTCACAGACTTCATATTATATTCTCACATGGCAGAACGGGTTAGGAAGCTTTTTTAGCCTTTTATGAGGGCACAAATATGCTATATTTTCTTATCAGAAGACAAGAGAGGTTAAATGGATTTAAAAAAAAAAAAACCTATCTATATGTGGCCTACAGAAGACTCACTTCAGATGTAAGAACACACACAGACAGAAAAAGAAGAAATGGAAAAGGATTCCAAGCAAATGGAAACCAAAAGAAAGCTGGAATAGCTATAATTACACCAGACAAAATAGACTTTAAAACAAGGACTGTAATAAGAGACAATAAAGGGCATTACATAATGATAAAAGACTCACTCCACAAGAAGATACAACATTTGTCAATTTTTATGCACCCAACCTAGGAGCACCTAAATATACAAAGCAAATATTAACAGACCTAAAGAGCGAAATAGAAGGCAATACAATAATAGTAGGGGATTTTAATACCTTGCTTACATCAATGGATAGATCACCCAAACAGAAAAATTAATAAGGAAACACTGGCCTTGAATAACATGTTAGATCATACAGATGGATATGGAGATTTTATATATCTATATGTATACATATCTATACATACATACACATATATGTATGATTCCATCTAAAAGCAACAGAATACATTCTTCTCAAGTGTACATGGAACAATCTCCAGGATGGATCATGTATTAGGCCACAAAACAAGTCTTAACAAATTTAAGAAGACTGAAATTATAATAAGCATTTTTTTCTGACCACAGTGGTATGAAAATAGAAATCAATTACAAGTAGAAAAAGTAAAAATTCACAAATATGAGATTAAACAACATGCTACTGAACAACCAATAGTAACTGACCAATGAGATTGACTCAAAGAAGAAATCAAAAGAGAAATCGAAAAAATTTACTTTGGGACAAATGAAAATGTAAATACCAAAACTTACAGGATGCAGCAAAAAGCAGTTCTAAAAGGGAAGTTCATAGCAATAAATGCCTACATCATAGCACAAGAAAAATATGAAGCAAACAACCTAACTTTACACCTCAAGGAACTAGAAAAAGAGGAATACATAAAGCCTAAAGTTAGCTGAAGGAACGAAATAACAAAGATCAGAGTAGAAATAAGTGAAAGAGACTAAAAAAACAAGAGGAAAGATCAAAGGAACTAAGAGCTGGTTCTTTGAAAAGATAAAACTGACAAACCTTAAAGCTAGGCTTACCAAGGAAAAAAGAGTATTCAAACTCAGAAATGAAAGAGGAGGCATTACAACTGATACTACAGAAACACAAAGAATCATGAGACTGCTACAATTATATGCCAACAAATCTGACAATCTAGAAGAAATGTATAAATTCCTAGAAACACACAACCTACCAAGACTTAATCATGAAGAAATAGAAAATCTATTTCTGATTACTAGTAAGGAGATTGAATCAGTAATCAAATACCTCCCGAAAAAACAAAAGTCCAGTACCAGATGGCTTCACTGGTGAATTCTTCCCTACCTTCAAAGAATTAATACCAATCCTTCTAAAACTCTTCCAAAAAATAGAAACGGAGGGAACATTTCCAAAATCATTTTATGAGGCCAGAATTACCTTGATACCAAAACCAGTCAAGGATGCCACAAGAAAAGAAAATTACAGGCCAATATCACTGATGAACATAGGTGTAAAAATCCTCAACAAAATATAAGCAAACCAAGTTCAACAATATATTAAAAAGATATACATAATGATCAAGTGGGATCAATTCCAGAATTGCAAGAATGGCTTAACATCTGCAAATCAATCAATGGGATACACCACGTTAACAAAATGAAGTATAAAAACCACATAATCATTTCAATAGATGCAGAAAATGAATCTGACAAAATTCAACATCCATTTATGATAAAGACTCTCACAAAATGGGTATAGAGGGCATGTCCCTCAACATAATAAAGGCCGTATACAACCAGCCCACAGCTAACATCATACTCAACAGTGAAAAGCTGAAAGCTTAATGTCTAAGATCAGGAACAAGACAAGGATTCCCAGTCTCACCACTTTTATGCAATACAGTATGGGAATTCCTAGCAAGAGCAATTAGGCCGTAAAAAAGAAATAAACGGCATTCAAATTGGAAAGGAAGAAGTAAAATTGCCACTATTTGCAGACAACATGATACTATTTATTGAAAATCCACCAAAAAACCGTTAGAATAAACAAGTTCAATGAAGTTGTAGGATACAAAGTCAGTATACCAAAATCTGTCATGTTTCTATACACTAAAAATGAACTATCAGAAAGAGAAATTAAGAAAACAATCCCATTTACAACTTCACCAAAAATAAAAAAATACATAGGAATGAATTTAACAAAGGAGGTGAAAGACCTGTACACTAAAAACTGTACATTAATGAGAGAAACGGAAGAGAACACAAATAAGTGGAAAGATATTCCATGCTCATAGATTAGAAAAGTTACTATTGTTAAAATGTCCATACTCTCCAGAGCAATCTACAGATTCAGTGCAATCCCTACTTAAATTCCAGTAGTCTTTTTCACAGAAATAGAATGAACAATACTAAAATTTGTATGAAACCACAAAATACCCCAAATAGCCAAAGTAATCTTGAGAAACAACAAAGCTGGAGGCATCATGGTTCCTGATTTCAAGCTATGTTACCAAACTATGGTAATCAAAGCATGGTGGTACTGGCATAAAGACAGACACATAGATCAATGGAACAGAACAGAGAGCCCAGAAATCAACCTACACTTATCTCGTCAATTAATTTATGACAAAGGAGCCAAGAATATATAATGGAGAAACAATAGTAACTTCAATAAATAGTGTTGGGAAAACTGAACAGCCACATGCAAAAGAAAGAAACTGAACTACTACCTTACACCACACACAAAAATTAACTCAAGATGTACTAAAGACTTGAACACAAGACTTCATACCGTAAAAAACATGGGCAGCAAGCTCTTTAACATTGGTCTTGGCAATGACTTTATATTTCACACCAAAAGCAAAGGCAACAAGAGCAAAAACAAACAAGTGGGACTACATCAAACTAAAAAGTTTCTGCACAGCAAAGAAATTCATCAACAAAATGAAAATGCAACTTACTGAATGGGAGAAAATATTTGCAAATCATATACTGGATATATATCCAAAATATATGAAGAACCCACATAAACTCAATAGTGAAAAAACAAACAATCCAATATAAGGGCACTAATCTCATTCATGAACGCTCCACCCTTATGACCTAGTCACCTTTTAAAGGCCTTACTACCTAAATATCATCATCTTGGGCATTAGATTTTCAAAATAAGAATTTGGGGGGACACAAGCATTCAGACCTCGGTAGAAGGGGAATCAGACTCTACCTTCTGATGAGAAGACCATCAAGGTTCTGGGACAGCATGTGATTAGAAATATTGTTTCCAAAATACTAGGAAAATAAAGTATGCCAGAGTCTATGAAGATGTAGAATCCTCCTACTCCCAGAGATCTTTCAGTTACACATTTAATTTTTACATTTCCTCTTCTATAAACTTTAAACATCTTGAGGGAAACTAATACATACTGCCTATTATGCTTCACACACTGTAACGAGCATTGAAATGTGTTTTTGCTATATTATTGAAGATTATTCAATTTTGATACAAAAATCGAAACTAAGTTTGGAAGCAAATACCTATAAGACATAAGGAGATTCATAAGACATGTTAAGCATAAATAGTTAGTAACTTATTAACCTGCAAGGCATGCTAAAGTTAGAATAAATGAAACATAAATGTGCTGAACATAGATAAAAATAATGAAACAAATGAGAATGTCACAAAGGCCTGGAAGGACCAAGTAATGCTTAAATATTCATAAGGTAAGGATCATCTCAGTTCCATATTGACAACTATATCATCCGTGAATCAACCACACATTGGTGACATCCATTCTGGCCCCACATGTGCTCTTCTCAAGAAACACACATAAAACTCATCGCTCCACAGCAGGCTAACTAATGGCAAGTTACATCTATGACCAGGCCTAGTTGCTCCCGCATCTCTCCAAAAGAGCAAGTGTATGTTGGTTCCACCCTCTGTCTGCTGAGACCCTCAGGCTCATCCTCAACTCCAGCTTTTGTAACTACACCACCAGCCAGGAAGGCTGATGCAGCAAAGACAGGATGTATGAATACTGAGAAACATTAACATTTGAATAGTATGATCCTTCCACTCCCTCCACTCCCCCACATCCTATCTTAAATAAGTTAGCTACCTCCTCTCTTTCCCCTTGACATATGTTTTAAATTAATTTAATAAACTAGGTGATTCAAGCAACTCAATTGAGCCTTTCGTTCCATGACCTCTAGGATGGGCTGATTAGTAGTGTACCTGGAAGCTACCACTGTAATTTCTCACCCTAGTAAGGGCTTTACAAGTAACAGATTAGTAAATCCACACAACAATCTTATGAGGAAAGAATTATTACTCTTATATTACAGATGAGGAAACAGAGTCTCAGAAAGGCTAAATAACTTGTCCAAAGTAGCACAGCTAATAAACAAGGGAGCTAGAATTCACACCCATGTTGATATGGCTCCAGGATGCACATTCATTTTCACTAGGCTCATTCATTTTTCTATCTTCAATATGGAATATGATGCCTGACATACAGTACACATACCGTTTGATGACTTGTAACATGGTAGAACCCTTGCTCTTAGTTTATTTGCCATGTGGCCTATGAGAAATCATCTAACTTCTTTAAGACTCAGTTTCCTCAGAGAACTTACTTAACCATTATTTAAAGTTGATATGTGTAAGCTGCTCTCCCTTCTGAGATGGACCACACTCTTTCAATGGAGTGTGTATCTTACTTCTACTAAGCACCCAACCCCCACACCTCGTGACCTTCCTCTTGCCTTCTGAAACAGCCTGCACTCTATGAAGTATGTATCTGTCTAAATAAATATACCTTTACTTAACTGTGGCTTGCTCTTGAATTCTTTCATGAGCAAAGCCAAGGACTCACACTTGGCAGGGCACGTCCCAGGGACTCGACCGAGGCCTAGGACACAGCCATCCTCTCATTCCGACATTCATTTTTTCCTGTATCATCTTTCTGGCACCCAACGTGGGGCGTTTAAATAAAGAAACAGGGCTCAAAGGGCATAATCTCGATCTGCCTATTGGGCTACGGCTCCCCTCTCTTTGGAGGGTAGCAGGGGGTTTCTCCAGCTCCATGCAGATTCTAGCGGCCCTTTCAGGTCGCAGCTGACACTGCCTGCAGGATCTGGCAGAAACCAGCCCTCGAGCTGTGAAGGGGCCCACTGAGCCCAAGGTTTTTCTCCCCTCAATCTTTTCTCATTCTCCTCTATCACTCTACCTCTTCGGACTCAAGATCCACCAAGGTGACCATCTGGACATCCAAATTAAGACCACGTGGCAAGTAACTGGCAACCTGATTGGGTGCGCTTCCCCTCCTCCGCTCTTCGAGACTATTTCCTCTTCTCTACGCGGTCTTAGTCTCAGTTTGGTTCCAGGATGCTGGAACTATGTAAGGGGGCTCAAATTCGGGGACTGTATGAATTCCGCTTTAAAAATTTGTGGCCCGGCCCTCCCCGAGTGCCCTCAGGTCCTATGGCCTCATTGCATCCGTAGGCAGGAGTTGCAGGCAGGGCACTCCCTTTGCAGATCATAGTTTCTTGCACCTCTGGGTGGGGTTGTGGTTTCATTACACTCCTGAGAGACAGTCACAGGTGGGCACTCCCTCAGTGGGCCTAGAGATCTCTGGTTTAGGAAGTGTCATGGCTGTATACCTTTCCTCTTTGCCCTGGATTTCTCTTATATCCTCCTCTGTCCTGACTCCTTAGATTGTCTATATTGATACCTGAGACTCGTTATCACTACCTTGTCTCTCTCTACCCCTTACCTTTCAGCTCTATTTGTTTCCCCTTCTTTTGCAGAAGTCACTTAGTTGACTCAGGGCCTAGGTCTCCCCCCTCCCTCTCTGAAGGATTAGGCCCTGGGACTATCATCACTTTTCCTCCCACTGTGTCACTGGATTACAAAAGGAAGGTAAAGGGCAGGAAGGGGGGATTCCATATGTCCAAGTGTTCCCAACCTGATTTCCAAGACCCAGGTTTAAGGAACTCCTGCTGGCTGTGCCTGGCTCACGCACCTTCAGACATCTTCCCCCACAGGAGCTCAATGTTTTAGATGATCCCTTATGGGTCCACCTCCCTGAGGTCCACAGCTGGGAACTTTCATCTCCTCCGATTCTGAGGGAGGATAGTCTTCCAGACCATCTACCTCTAATGCCCCTTCTGGCAGCTGGGGACCTTAGACCCCCACAAATCAGCTCATGGATCTGGTATTTGGAGCGTTTAACAGTAGAGACAGGGTAAAAGAGGCAAAAAGGATTCAGGGACAAGAGCAAAAGGTACAATTCTTAATGGCAGCCCTAACCTCTGCACCACCTCAGAGTTATCCTCACTTGTGAAGACCCATGGCAAGGACAGGATTCAGGACACCTGGATCAGAGCCACTGTCTCACCAAGAAGGGATCTATTTAAGTGTAGCCAGGAGGGTCGATGGAAGGACAAATGCCCCATGTATGGGAAAAGTCCACCGGGACCCTGCCCCATATGCAAATGAAAAGGCCACTGGAAGTGAGGTTGCCCCAGGTCCCGAAGGGGCTTGAGGCCCCCAAACCAATGATGGCCAAGATGACAGGGCCTGGGACCCAAAAGTACACCTGGTCATTTTCCTGAAGGAGCCTCAGGTAACCCCTGACATGGCAGACAAGAAAGTTATTTTCTTATGAAATACAGGGGCTGCCTACTCTGTGCTGATTTCCCTGGACCCTTGTCCTCCCCGTCCTGTATAATAATGGAGATCAATAAAAGGTCCCAAACCAAACGCTTGCTAGGAAATCTGCTTTTGCACATCAGTTTTTGCTGGTGCCTGAGTGCCCCATCCCCTTGTTTGAAGGGACTTGCTCACTAAATTCCAGGCAATAATCCAGTTCGGAGATCCTTACATGAAAGACACCCACCAAGAAAAATGACTACTCCTGGCTTTGGGAGCCTGACTCAGTCCCAAGCCAGAAGAGGTCTCCCTTCTACTTCGTATTGTTTCTCAAGTGAACTCGGCCATCTGGGAAACTGAGGTCCCTGACAGAGCTACTATTGTCAGGCTCCCATTAGAAATGGGACCACGTGAGGCTATAGGCAAGCCTCTTCAGATCAAAGGCCAAAAAGAGAGCCATAATCTAAAAAATTCTCAAACCCAGAAAGGATCCTCAAACGTGTCTGTAAGTAGATTGCCAAATGGGAGGCCATCAGTCGGACTAAACTGACCATAGCTGATATTAGGAGCCTGACAGAAATTTCTTGGGAAAGTCTTCTCCCCTAAGTTAAATGAGGGGAAAAAACTGCCTCTGTTTTACAAATCTAGTCTTTACAGGACCAGAGATGTGGCTCCAGAAATAATACAAAGCACACCAATCCCTTTACCACTCCCAAAACCTCTCCTACTTATCTTAAGATAATTACAAGCATTGAGGTAAGATTTTATTTTTTTTCCTGGCCTTAAGGGAAAAAATTCTAGGAACAACTTGTCTTCCTATGCCTTTAGATACAAATATTCTACCTTCTTCTCTAGGAACTCTAATTTCACCATCTTTTTAAAATGCAAAATTTAAAAAAGGGATTAAGTAATTTGGAACTTAAGAATAGAAATTGTCTCTTTTTCATAAATATTAGTAAAAAGGTTTAGCCACCTAGACAGGCAACTTTAATTTGTTCCGTCTGCCAAAAATCCAGTTTAAATCCAATCTCTTTTATAACTAATGGGTTTTACATTGTTGTACCCAAATCATGGCTAAATTTTGAAGTAAAAACTATGAGGTCTCTGTTTTGTATGTTTGCATGTCATAGATGTATGGTATTGGCAAAATTAAATGGTGAAAGATTTCAATTTAATTGGCTTAAAGGAAATTAAGTGCTTATATGAATACTCAAAAATATAAAGAAAACTGGCCAAAATGAATTTCAGGTTCACGTTATCTAAAAGTGTTCAGAACTGGTATTGGTATTAAAGCTAGCTTAAGCTTGTTGGTTTAATTAATATAAACATGTCTTTAGAGTCATCAACGTTAAGTATAATACTTCTGTTGTACCTAGGCTTACCAGAGGTCAAATAAGACCTTATGCCTGTTACAAATTTGTCAACACAGAAAGTAACTCAATGTGGAAAAAAAGAACTTTCAAGAAAAGTAAACAAAATAAGAGCTTTTGGGTAAACTCTATAAAAAAAAGTTTTGAGACTATCTACCTAAAATTGTCTCTCCGGATTTTGGTACCTGAAACTTGAAACTAAGTTAAACAAAGAGAACTATCTGTGTCACTTATAAAATATTAAAATATTAATTGCTGGGCAAGTCTAAGTTTAAAGTTAATACATGTAAAACTTTTTACTCAGCACTTGGCCCCCAGGAGCTGCCTAAGGCTCTCTCATCCCCCACTCTAGGGCAGGGTTGAGAACGACTCTCAAGTGTTTTCAAAGCTGAATTTTCGGCCCCGTTTTACCCTACTTCACCTAGCCAGCCACGAACAGGTGCATGCCGTTCAAGACCTGACAAGGTTCCTTCAATATTTCAGCTTCAAACGACTGAACCAAATTTCTTTCACCTTATCTTCTGAGTGTTCCTCTGAGAAACGGGTGTGAGGAACTCAATCGAATTACCGGGACTGCCCGCAGCCACTGGGCACCGCCAGCCCGGGGGAGTCCGTCCTCCCTCCACACGCCGACTATGGGCCTTGAAAAGGGCGTTTCGCAGGGTGGGTGGGGAGTCTCCTCCTTTCGGGCTGGATAATCTTAGTCGTTTATCCTAAGACCGAGTTTCGGCTCTGGAACCCGAGCGGCGTCGGTTCACAGAGCAGGGCGGCGCCTGGCACTTGCGGAGGGCTCGGTACTACTTGGAGCTCACTTTGCTGAAGCAGTTCCAGGGCCCTCAGACCCGTTCCCCGCCTCGCGTCCTTTCCCCCTCCTCACTCGCGCCCCACCTGCCCGCTCCCACACGCTTTGCCCTCAGCCTCTTCCCTCCCGGTCGCTTAAGGACAAAGCTGGGCAGCCTTTACTTCTCACTTGTGCGACGCTGAGCCTCCTTTTTCACTGGGAGCGCGGCTTTTCCCCACCACCGCTCCCCACACGAAGAGCGCTTGTTCCTCTCTCTCTCCTGGTCCGACCGCCCGAGTTAGCGCGACATACCGCGTTCCTGACGCACGGCGGGAGCTGGCTGGCGAGTCTCCACCTGGAGGGGTGACCTGGCACGTCCGGGCACCTCCCGCACGGGCGACTAGAGCGGGACGCCGGCGACGCGGGCGGGGCCCAAGGCCGAAGTCTCTCGTGCTGCTGGCTAGGAAGCGAGGCGGGGCCGGCTCTGGGCGAGCAACTCGGGAAGCAGTCGTGAACCGGGGCCCGCGTAGTGGGGCGGGGTCTGCCCGAGGAGGCGGGGCCTGCAGGCGGGGAGAGACCCGCACTGGGCAGGCGGGAGGCGGGGCCGACAGGAGTAGGTGGGTCCCTGAGGCAGGGGAGGCGGGGCCATGCCAGAGCTGGAACAGACCCTCAATGGGCAGGCGAGAAAGCGGGGTCCACTCAGTGGAGCCGGGCGGAGCCAGCAGGAGTCGGAGAGGTCCCTGCATCTGGGGGCGGGGCTGACTCGGAAGACCCGCCCGCCACCTGGTTCTGTTCTAGGCAGAGGTGGCCTGAAGCGCTCAGTTCCCTCAGCTCCCGTAGCTCTGGCGGAGTCTGCGCGATGGGAGACCCGGGAAGGCCGGAAGCGGCCAGGCCCGAGCAGGAGGAGGTAAACATTGCTGCCGCTTCCTCCCCCGCCCCACAGTCACGCTGGCCTCTAGTTTGAGGGTTGCGACAGGGACCTGCAAGGTGCAGGACCGCTGGGGGAAGTTTTACCCATTGCCAGCGTAAACCGGGTGTAGGCCCAGCTTCGAGCCGTAGCCACAACCTAGTTTCGTCTTGTCTTTTCAAGCGCCCGGGAGGCCGTCCCCAGGGAGGGGTGAGGAGGGAGCTGGGTTTTTGCTCCACTGCTCTGCTCGGGGCTACCCAAGGGCAACGCTCAGAAACGTCGGACTGGGAAGAGGGGCGCCCCCTTATCTCCTGTGCTTTCTGTTCTGGAGCCTTGGTTGGGGACACCGAGGCAGGGGCCGAGGACTGGTGGGTCTGCTGGGGAAATGCATGCCATCTTTGGTACTGTTAAAAGGAGACGGACACCTGTGGCAGTTGACACAGGTGGATGAGGTGGAGATGACAGGTAGAAAGGTGACGGGAAATCCTCATAAGAACGAAAGAAAATTAAGAGGCCAGTTTTGCTCAGACCTAGCTAAACTAGCTGTGAATCTTTGGGGGTATTACTTTCTTCATTTATACAGAAGTGATACTTCCCTCACATAGGGTTAAGTAAAATGCTTTATGCAAAGTGCTACGGAAGTTGCGGTTGCTTAATAAAACCTAAGTTAACATGCACGTCATCTCTGCTTCTATATTAGTGGAGGAACATGACAACAGTAAATAAGCCAGGATTCATTAGACTGGAGAGTAGTTCAGATCGTTGCTCTATAATTTTCATGCCTGTTATTTTGCAAATACTTCTACACCTGTTGTGTGTAGTATCTTTGATTTAATAGTTTCAGCTCACAGAGACTCTTGCTTAGCCCTATATTTCTTAAAGTTGTAGATTCCAGATTTGAGATTATCTTTTATTTGATTTTGTAAACATTTAGTATCTAATTAACAGATTGCAACTGCCCCTCCAGCTTTTTCTTCCTCTTTTGAAACAAATACAATTAGTACCAATTTCCCCATTCTAATGGGACAACTTAGATATTTTTGTTTGTGCTAGTAGCACCAGCAGTTATTCAGACTTAACACCTGGAAGTCCAGTTTTATTTATTATCCCTATCTGGATACAGACCCACAAAGACAGAGGCAGAACTTCAGATCTAGAATGAATTATAGTGAGCACCTGTCCCACACGTTTTTAATTTGAGATGTAAGGATGCCGTAAGTACTTTGTTTCTCTAGATATAATGGTGCACATGAGCCACCTGCATCAGAAGCACCTGGAACATGTTGTAAAAAATGTAAATTACTGGCCCTATTACCCCAGATATAGTAAACCAAAATCTCTTGGGATGGACTGTATTTTTTTTTTTTTTTAACAAGCACTTCAGGTGATTCTGGTATACATACTTTAAGAACACTGCCTTAAAGGTTTATAGATGGGCTTGAATGTGGTTTATGAGGCTCCTGAAGTTTGTAGACTTTGTATGTGCAGATGTCAATCTCCTGAGACAGGGGGTCCATAGCTTTCATCAGTTTCCCAAAATTAACTATCATTAATCTAATTGATAATCCCTATTTTCAAGATAAGAAAGTTAAGGCCAGGAAAGATTAAATGACATACCCAGGACCACACAACTTAGTAGAGCTAGGTTTAAAACCAACTTCTCGCTCCTGGGCCAGTATTCCATCTGTTTTGTCAGATTTGGTGGGAATAGAAGAATGAAAATGAAAATACCTACAAATAGGTCTGACAGCATCCAAATATTCTACTTCACCTGAGGATTATGAAAGAGGTGAAGGGGAGCAAATGAAGTGATAGGGTTGGGGGTGGATGGGAGGGCGGGGCCTTGTAGAATGCCAGCCTAGATCAGGGCCTGGTGAGTGCTAGCGGGGGAGTCTTGGCCTAGATGGGTACTTTAGCATGTCTGGGCACCTTGTGGGACCAGGTGACCAAGCACAGGAAGCACCATTCTGTAAAAGAGTGAACTGTTGCCAAGGAATGCCTATGAGAAACTACTTCACGTTCTCCTCAACTGTAGGCAGCTACAAATTAGTTATCTGTCTACTTCCAGTGTTACCTGCTGTCCAATCCTGTTTACCACTGCCAAATTAATCCATCATTAAACCAGTGCCTCCCTGTCACTCCCCACAAATACTCCCAAAAGGATCTCAATTCCCACCAAAAAATGCCCAGCTCCCCAGGCTGGCAAAGTCCTGTTCAAGCAGCTTTTTCATAGTAATTCTTAGTTACTTAATTCAGGCTGCCATTTCCACCTCTGAAATTGACACTATAATTGCTGCTAAAATCTAGGGTTTTGTTTTTTTTTTCTAATTCAACCTACACATGGATATCCAGTTTCTTTCCAATGGCATCCCTATTTATGTTAATTCCTACACAAACTCTCCATGATTATCCATAGGAATGACTTTAAACTGTGCCTTACAATGAATGCCAACACCTGGGGGTTAGGGTAAGTGGGGAGAGTTGGAGTCTGATCCTCCCAGCCCCCCGGATGCTTGGAAATCTTTGGTCCTGAAAATTCCTAACCACTTAGCCCAGTTGATATCCAGTGTGTGAATCCTTTACAGAATTCCTCTCTGTCTCATCTGTTACCCTTTGCTTTAGCCAAATCAGATCACTTCTGTCTTTGCTTTATATCTGTATCAGTCAGTTTTAATCCCAGCTGGCTCTTCTTCCCTCCATCCTTTCTCCATGAAGAGAAATACCTGCATTCTCTCGTCTTGCATCCTCAGTTGTGCTGCTGCTCTGTATGTTCTCCCCAGATGATCACATCCATCGCCCCTTGGTGACTACTAATAAGATCTCCACCCCATTAGGAAGGAGTGGAGATAGTGCCTCTCCTACCATAGTGTTATATTTTCAGCTGCCTACTGGGTATCTGGAAACTGAACCCATTATCTTTTTTATTGACTAAACTGATTTTTAAAAGGCGTTTGTGTTTGTAACCTTTATTGTTGTGGCTTGGGTTGGTGGGGGAGTTAATTCAAATTAAGTTTTGTCAAATATCTGATGTGAGAAGCAAGAGTTTTTGTCTGATTTATTCCGTTATTCTCCAGGTACTGAGCACTTTCTGAGTCTCTTACTTCTTGTTTTGATCATCTAGTTGCTGGAGCTGGAAACCTCAAGGGCATCTTCAACTTTTCCTTACCTAGCTGTCTAAAATCCAAATTTTAGCAAGAATTATTAAATCTATTTTTTAATATCTCTTAAGTCAGTCTTTTGTGTTTCTACTGCTGATATTCCTAGTTCAGGTAAGAGATGACAATGTAATAGTCTTTTGTTATTTCCACCTCCAATTTCTCTTCTAATCTAGCCACATTTCTACAAAAATGATCTTAAAACATAGACCTGATTATGTTTCTTACCTGATTAAAAACTTGACTCCCAATAGTCTGCACGGTAAGACCAGATGCCAAAGTGTTATATATCAAAGCAGACCACTTTGACCTGCTCCAACATTTTTAAAAAAGTCAACCTCTTAATATCCATTTAATATGCAAATTAGACACATCCCCTTTAACCTCAGGTAAAGCTTGGAGATGGAGTACATTTTTTAAAGGTGAAATTTTTAAAAATTTTAATTTTTTTCCCATCAAAATGATGACACTGAGGTAAAAAACAAAGTGTCAAAATAGTTGTATCAGAATGGTGATAGGAAAATAGCCATGGCAAAATTCATATCTATTTACATTCAAGGCCCTTCCAGGGCTTTAATACCTGAGCCCATTTTCCAAACAAAATCATAAGTGCAAAACTAATTGATAAAATTGACTTTTGCCTATTAGTATAATTTTTAAAGTTTATATATATAGCATTACTTATACTCACTGGAACAGTGAGGATGTTTTGATGAACACATCATTTTAAATTGGGGTATAGATGATAGCTGAAGATTTATATGAGACTTAGCAAACAATTTCTTCACAAATTTATCAGAAGTTCTCTTAATCAATTCACTACTGGCCAATTTTGTGGATTTTCCCACCCTGTAAAACATGTGGATACCTATAGCATCAGAATGCACGTGGCTAGTAGGCTGCTCTCTGATGCACACACATACACATATTTTCTTCTCTTGCCCCCCAAATACCATAAAATCCAGATTTAGAAAGTTACTTCCAATTCTTAAAAATGTCACATGCCATCATGTCTTTTTTCATATTGTTTTTCCTCCTAAAATATGGGTTCTTAGCATCCACAGAGGATACATACCCTAGAGAGCCTAGAAATTTGGGATGTATGACCTCCTCATATTGTTTTAAAATGTGTGTGGATTTTTCTAAGCATCAGGAAAATAAGCAGTATATCATCTCTAGCCCAGTTCAAAGGTCTGGGTTTGTGAAAGCCCTTCTCTTTACATAGCAGAATCTTTCATAATACCTTCCTAAGCCAGCTTCTTCTGTTAACAGTCCACATATTATCAGGATGTATACACAAATGTGACTTTCATCCTAATTTAGAGATAGTCATTTTCAGCAGTTTTCATGGATCCTGACTTTGAGTATTTGTCAGCATTTAAAAACTCCATTCAGGGCTAGAGTGCTTGGTGCCAAGGGGATACTGCTTCTGAGGTCCTCTTCAACTTTCAGGGTGGCCCACATAGCAAATACAGTGAAAGTAAAGAATTCTAACTCTGAATATATACCTGTACCCCAGGGACAAAATATATAACAAAAAGAAAAATACAGAATCATTAAAATTCTACATAGTGATCATAAAAGCAAGAACATTCTAGAAGAAATAAATGAAGAACAGTTTGGGCCAAGACAAGTTTGAAATATTTGTTGACTGCAAACCTCAGCTTTTTAAATTGGGATTTGAATATCTCATTTTTTAAGCCCTCATGACAGTTCCCTGAGGGCAGTCTTAGAAGGTATTGATTGATCAAATAATTAACCACTGGAGGGGGAAGTTATAGCTCAAAGTGGTGGAGCAAGTGCTTAGTATGCACAAGGTCCTGGGTTCAGTCCTCAATACCTCCTCTAAAAAGTAAAGAAATACATAAACCTAATTATTTCTCCCCCAAAAAACAAACAAACAAAAAACCAAAAACCAAATTAAAGAACTATTAATTAACCACAGTAATCATTCTTTTATTAATTATTTGAATTATAGGGACAGCCTTTCTAAGGCCAACCAGAAACATCTCAACAGCCAATAACAACACAATGATAGTTTAAAGTGTGTAGCACTTGAGAATGTGCAAAGTACTTTTATTTATATTAGTTCCTCTGATCTTTATAACATTCTTTTTAAATATGTTACTGTCATTAATTTACACGTGATGATGATCAAATTAAATGACTTGCCTGAAAACATGAGTAATACTATGTGCATATTGTAAGTGAACACAATTTTGTACTATAATGAACCACGTGGAATAAAATATGGTCATTTGGTTCATGTTACATTCTTCTGTAGAGGTGGCAATTTCAAAAATGTTGATTTTCAATCTTATTTTTATATTTTATCATATACCTCTGAACACATCCCCATCAACAACATGCTTCATGATCTCGTTACCTATCGTGATTTTAACCTGATAAAAGGGAAAGCTAATGCGTTTTGAGAAAGTATTATTCTGAGATTTTAAAATTTGCACCAGTTAAAATCACTGATTTAAACCTCATCAGTTTGGCTGTTTTTCACCAACTTCACATAGCTTTGGTTCTTTCAACTTTGTTTACAAGAAAATCATTGTTATTTATCTTACTTTTTCCTAGAATCAAATTTGGTGATTTCCTCCCCCTGTCATTTCACTGGTTACATCACTACCATCACTAGATAGTACAGTTGGCCCTTAAACACCATTGGTGCAGTTGAAACGCCTCACATAACTTTACAGCTGGCCCTCCGTATCTATGGTCCTGTATCCACTGATTCAACCAACAGTGGATGATACAGTCCTGTCGTTTTTATTGGAAAAAAATCTTCCTGTGAGTGGACCTGTGCAGTTCAAACCTGTGTTGTTCAAGGGTGGACACTCTTCTTAACTTTAGTTCATCTCACTGTTTTGAATCCTGGTTTTTAGATGTAGGCTGCCTCTACTCTAGCTGCCATCCATACATACAGAGATGTAGTTTAAGGCAAGGCTTGAGTTCAGACCTATCTCAGTTCTCGGAGGGGGAGGGTATAGCTCAAGTAGTAGAGCGCATGCTTGACATGCACTGGGTCCCAGGTTCAGTCCCCAGTACCTCCTCCAAATCAAACTAAATGAATAAACCCAGTTACCACCCCCTCGTAAAACAAACAAAACAAGCAGACATACCTCGGTTCTAATTTCTGCCACTTACCAGTTGTGGGATCCTGACTATGTTATTTATATCCTTCAAGATTTAATTTCCCCGTCTGTAAAATGGGAATACTATTACTATTTGACCAAATTGTTGTACAGATTAAGCAGAATAATGTATATAAAGCATCTGTGCAGTGACAATTCAAAAGCAGCCTCAATGCCAGACCCAGAAGACACGCTCTTATGTATGCCTCCTGTTCTAGAACTTGGAACTGCAGTGTCTCAAGATCTTGTGGCTCTTTTGAGATTGCAAAGCCCTCAATGGCAACACAAACAAACAAAAAACTTGACAACATCTGTTTTTAAAAATCTGCTTCAATATTCTGGAATGAATATTGACTAAGTGCCAGGTATTGTGCTGGGCTCTAGGGATTCCACAAGTGTAGAGTTGGTTTTTACTGTTTAGAAGCACAGTTCAGAGGAGACTGTAGACAAGTAACAGGCAAGTAAATTGCAGAGAGCTATGTGCTGTTAGGGACCTAATCCAGCCTTCTGGTGTGGAGGGGGCAGGGGAGGTACGAGGACATTCCGAGAAGGCTTGATTTTAGTGGTTGTGAACTTATTTCACTGATGTATTGTAGTCTTATATTAAATTTTTCAAAAATCTAAAGGTATCCAGTAATCTGAGCACAGAATAAAGAGAAATTAGCAGCCCATTCACTTACTTAGCTCATGTTTATTGATGTTACGCGTGACATAGTACTCTGGGAACAGCACAATATGTAAAACCTGTCTCTGGCCTCTGGGGCTCAAGTGCTCCATCTGGGGAGGCTCACACCTTCAAAGAGGTAGTTACAAAATAAGACAGTCTGTTCTCTAATGGCAGTCCGTGTGAGTGTGCGAGCCCCACCTGTATGGCCTCACGCTTTGATTTTGGGCTTCCTCTCATCTTGTCTTGCATTAGCCTCACCTGAGTTATCACGCTTGTTTCAGAGAGGTAATGGGATTGGTCGAGGCAATGGTAAGGATGAAGGGACGTGATAGATGGGCCTGGCACAGGAGAGAAAGAGACAGACAGTTTGAGTTAGAAGTCCAGAATTTAGACATATTCCAATCATTTTGATTTATACCCTTTAGGCCATTTGTATGCACTTTGTGTATAACTCATTCTCAAGAACGCACAACTCTTCTGAGACTCTTGCTGACTTTTTAAAAAAATACACATGTGGCACTGCCCCCTTTTAGAGTGCCATCCTTTTTCCAAGCAGTGTATATTTAGGTATGTGCTGCTTTTTTTATGCCACAGAACTTTGAGACAGCCCACAGTGAGCCCACGTGCAGTAAAGGAATGTTAACACGTAAATAGCAATAACAAATTGGTATATGGGAAGGTTCAGACAAACAAAGGCTGCAAAGCTGTTGGTAAGGAGTTTTTAGATAAGTATTACAGTATTTAGATTAAGATTAGAAAAGAAAACATTAAAATAAAAAAGTAGCTTATGATAATAGCCTATTGGTTGCAGCATTCTATCTCTGAGAGAGGCACTGAATGGACATTTTGTTCACAAACATAGAAATTTGCCCATCAATATATTTATGGGTCTAGTTTTATACATATTCTTAAAGCGACAATAATGACAAGTTTTTTGAGTGCTTATTATTTGCCAGGCTCCGTTTAAGGCACTTTTAATTATCAAAATTAACCTGAGGTGGGTATTATTTTACTGATGGGAAACCAAGGCTCGGAGAAGTTAAGAAACTTCCTATAGCCACACAACTAGCTAAACACAATTGAACAGCTACCAGATAAACAATAAGGATTCAACCTGCGGAGACTGGCTCCCAAAACTGTGCTGTCTCCCTAATGTGTGTTCAGATATGAATAAAGAAGAAATGCCTACATAAAATGAGTGTTTGTACTTTATTTTTCAAGAGGTTATCTTCAGATACCAACGAAAACGAAGCAAAGTCAAATGAAGAGCCACTCCTAAGAAGGAGTTCTCGCCGATTTGTCATCTTTCCAATCCAGTACCCTGATATTTGGAAAATGTATAAACAGGCACAGGCCTCCTTCTGGACAGCAGAAGAGGTAAGTGGTGTCGCCTTCATCAGCAAACATATTCTCTAGTGCGGTGTTCACATTTTTTGTTCCAAGACATTAAAAATTTTTTTAACTCACATTGTAAGATACATTGAACAGGATCAGTTATAAAAGATAATGTTTGAAATTTCCGAGAGTAGGTACAGGGTTTTCCAGTGTTTTGTGTTTAGACTATACGTTTCCTGCTGCAAAAATGGCATCTCAGTTTGCCAGATTTTTACCTCCAATATATTTTAGAGTATTTTCTATTTTTAAACAGACTTTTGATTTGCTATGATCATGTAAGACTAGTCTTTACTTCTGGTCAGCAGAATGAATAAAATTGCAGCTATCGCTAAAATATGAACAAGTAAAAGCCTCAGGGACCCTGCTTTCAATTTTGAGGCTTTATGTGATTGTGCAGAAGGAGCTGTCACACGGGGAGTTTGCCCGGGCAATGCACTCGCTTCTCAGCTGCTGGCCTGCGTTCACAGTGCTCCTCCCAGCCTGGCCTTGTCCTCAGCCACATCAAACCTGGGACAGCTGCCCCAGCAGACAGGACAGCTGGAGTATGCTTTTGGTTAGTGTGGCCTTTTCCACCTAGGGAATGAGTGGAACACAGCAAATAAGAAAATGCTTGTAGGTCTGGTGAGGACAGTCGGTCATGTGAGCTATTGCTACGTGATGTAAACTGAACACACCACTAGTCATTGTCTTCATCTTTGAGCATGGTGGATGATACCTACACAGCACTCTTGCTGTCTCTGTGTGTGTATTTATCTATATAGATAGATACATCTATTTGTGTAGCTATATTTGGATCTATCTATCTGTCTATTTACCTATTTTGTGAGAAATTGGTTCGTCACATCCGCTGTGAAGAATGCAGACTATGGAGCCAGGCTGCCTGGGTACAAATCCTGGCTCTCCCGGGGACTAGCTGTGCAACTTGGAGAGCTGCTCTGTGGAACCTCTCTGTGTATTCTCATCAGTCAACTGGGCTAACGGTCACCTGTTTCATTGGGTCGTTGTGAGAATTAGTTAGAAGTGTGAAACGTTACTTGGCACTTAATAAGCACTAAATGAATGTAAGCTATTATTTTACACAGAATGGGGGAGATTTATACTAGAAATCAGAAGGCACCAATTTTTGAAGCCTCTGTTACGCTAATTCTACCACCTACCCATCTTTGTCATTTTGTATTGTTACATTATTAATATCTTTGCTATAGTGTAGTTAACATATATATAGAAAAAGAAAAAAAACCAACCAAACCGAAAACCCAGTATTTTCAAATTGGACCATAGTGCTAGGCACACCTGGCTGTCCCTAACTATCTGTGGTTTTTAGAGTGTTTTGTTAGCTATGGTTGTAAGAACAAATGGAGTACATAGGTAGCTTTTTAATTCATCATGTTAAAAAAGGCACTTGTGGTACTTGGGTTTTTGAAATTCATTTGAAAATTTCTTGCATCCTTTAGGAAACATATTATGTGTTGTACTATGACTTACACACTAATTTTTAAAAATTAAAATATACAGGTTGGTATGTATTTTGTAGGCAGCTTATAGGAAGATTCAAATACATAATTGAGGGAACTCAAACACATTTTTAGTTCCACATATATTTTCATTTAAACAAATTATGTAAATTACAATTTAATCAGCTGTAGATTTTATTGTTTTATCAGTGACTTAGCTTTATTCATAAATATGGCTGATCATCGAAACCTTGATTCAGAAGACAGTTCTGGTGGTTTTTTTTTTTTTCCTGAAGCTACCCAGGCAATTCTGTTAATTAATAGTTTATAATCAATATTTAGATTGTGAAATAGAGGATTATTCAAATGAGATAAAGCTGGATAGAAAGAAAGGTGTACCTCCTAGGAATGGAAAATGACCAGTGTAGTATAAATAAAATTCCTAAGACCTTTTGAAACTGAGTGTTCAAAGAGGTAATTTCAGTGTTTGGGAGCAAGCACATTATAATATTAAAATCTAATATCAGAAATTTATTATTTTATGTTACACAAAAACCAGGAAGATGTCAGTTAAACCTGAGTGAACTCTTAATAGAATAGGACCTTACTTTTAGCTTGCATATTTTAAAAGATGTATATAAATATTTCCTCTTCTTTGCCCCATTGTATCTCTCCCCAACATTTAGCACAGTGTCTGGCATGTAGTAGGTGCTCAGTAAACATTTAAAAAGTAAAATAATGAAAAAAGGCTTTTAGGGAAGAACACAAATGATTGAAAAGCTGAAACTTTGGTCTTTTTTGGAGTGACCAAAGAGATTAGGGCTTTATTAGAATAAATAAAAGGACAAAAGATAATTACATCTTTCAATGTTTATGAGGTTATTGTGAAACACAGTTAAGAGATCTTCCTGAGACAAAATGATATCTACAAGGTACATTTAAAGACTACTTTTAAATTGTTGATTTCACCAAACTCTAGAATGCATTTCTATTAATCCCAAGGACTTGTTCTAATAAACATTTTCAAAAACATGTCTATTCCTAGAGGAAATCATACTTACAAATTGTCTTATAACCCAGGTTGCTACCTGCCTGACATTACTAGTGGGTGGTAAAAGTAGATTAGCCAGCAGTAAAGTAACAGCTACAGTTGTTTAACAGCTGCCTAATTATCTAACACAATGGAAAATATTGTATAAAATGTTAAAGCAATGACTGCCGAAAGTCATTAGTTTATTCACCTGAGTTGACATATAACACTGTGTAAGGGTATAAAGTATACAACATACCACTTTGATACAGTTAGTATCCCCAGATATTACCACCATATCATTAGCTAATACCTGTATCCCATTCCATAATTACCATTTCTTTTTTGTGGTGAGAATAGGTTGGGTTAATTTTAATATTTTGAAAGTATCTCCTCTCCATCTTCTCAATTAACGGAACGATAGATTCCTTCATAATATTTTTTTGTTGTGTTCCTTTGTAATTGTCTTCATTTTAGCTGCTATAATAATAATCATAGAGTGGCTGGCTTACAAATAACAGAAGTTTATTTCTCACAGCTTTGGAGCCCAGGGATTGTAAGATGAAGGCTCCTGCAGATACGGTGTCTGGGGAGGGCTTGCTTCCTGTTCATAGACCTCTGTATTGTTGCTATGTCCTCACATGGCATAGGCGCAAAGGAACTCTCTGAGGTCTCTTTTGTAAGGGCACTACTCCCCTTCACGAGGATGACCTAATCATTTCCTAAGGGCTCCACCTCCAGATACCATCACATTGAATACTAGGTTTTTCAATATAAATTCGGGGTAGCGGGGGAGGACACAAACATTCAGTCTATAGCAATAAAGATAGCATTTTTACTTTTTCACATTTTACTGCTGAGATATCCCACCTTAACTTGGAGATGGAAGTTAGTTTTCCATTCATTGAGAATAATTTAACTCAAAGTTAAATTTTTTGAAAATCTTTTTATTTCAGGTTGACTTATCAAAGGATCTCCCTCACTGGAACAAGCTTAAATCAGATGAGAAGTATTTTATCTCCCACATCTTAGCCTTCTTTGCAGCCAGTGATGGAATTGTGAATGAAAATTTGGTAAGATTTTTTGTTTTATGTTACTTTTGTTTCCATTCAGTAGTTAAATGTTGATAATGGCAGTAAGATAGTTAGACTGAGCCTAAAATATGATGTCTAAGAAATGAATTAGATGAAGCTTAACTCTTGAAAACAATTTTTTTGACGAAGCGTCAGAGGAAAGAATACATTTCTATAATTTGACCCCCCAAATACCATGAAATCAAGTATATTGTACCAATCAAAACTGCTTACAAGGCATGAATGTGAGTTTAATTTCCCCCTTGGATGGTAATCCTAATAGGGAACCTGCACCTTAATACCCTTCTGAGCTCTGTAATAGAGCGCTGGGTCTGGTTTTTAAACTTGTATTCTGGTTTGTCAAAAGGCACGCTTTCTTATTAAACAGAGTGGGAAGATACAAGCTTCCATCATGAACTGGTAGGGGCTTCAATAGATCTACTTAGTAAGGTCAGTTCCACAAAGTGAAATGATTATTTTTGGTAGATGTTCTAAAATGTATTTGGCTTTATAGGCAGTATCTCCATCTAACAGGTCAATTTATTTAATTGCTTAAGAATATAGACTGCAACTAAATTTTGGAGGGTTGATGGATAAACAGTACTGCTTAAAATAATTCCTAAGTTCTTTCTGACTTGTTTGTAGCATGACAAGCAATTTTTAAGTGATAATTCTGATGTCCAGATTCTAAATTTGTAGTGTTTACTGAGAGCCCATAGGATTGGATGTATGTTTCCCTTATTTTCTTAGGTGGAGCGCTTTAGTCAGGAGGTGCAGGTTCCAGAGGCTCGCTGTTTCTACGGCTTTCAAATTCTCATCGAGAATGTTCACTCAGAGATGTACAGTTTGCTAATAGACACTTACATCAGAGATCCCAAGAAAAGGTATTATGCTGGGATTTTATTTACAAGGGTTTATCCTATTGCTTGATTATGTAAATATTAGGGAAACATTATTCAAATATGGAAGTTTGGGAGTACAATATTTTCTATTGCTTAATGTTGTGTTGGGTTAAAAAAAACTTGTATAGGACCAGTTAATCTTTGGATATTGTATCTTAAAAAACTATTCACCAGCACAGTCTGTTTAGAAATTAAATGTTCTAATTTAGTCAGTTTTGTATTAGACCATATCCAAACTGCTAATTTGAGTTTCACTTTCAGTTCTGGATTTTATAAACATGCAAAAATACAGAAAAACTACAAGTCTGTTACATACCATAGAATTACATAGAATCAAATATATTCTGATTAAAATCAAGTGAGTAACTTTGCTATTAATTATTTTGTTTTTACAGGGAGTTTTTGTTTAATGCAATTGAAACAATGCCATATGTTAAGAAAAAAGCAGATTGGGCCTTGAGATGGATAGCAGATAGAAAATCTACTTTTGGTATGTAGCTTTAATTTATATATGATCAAATTTGCCATGGGTTATACAGTACTATTTTTTGTGATGTAGAATTACATTTCCTAATAATTAACTAGAAACTGGTGAAAAAATAATCTAAAGCTGTTATCTATTCTGTTTATTAATTTGGAAATTGAAAGGTTAAAATGTCAGTGATAATTATAGGTAAATACGAGTCAGTCACATAGACTGACAAGAATATTAGAGAAATCCTCAGTTTGTATTTGCTTTCAGGAATATTTATTGTCCCTAAATAATAAAGCAAGTTAAAGTCTTAACATTTTTCAGAGAACAAATATGTAGATTAGTGCATTCAACTAAGGCAATAAACAGTTTGCAATAACAGACTTATTTTTCACAGATAAGTTAAATGCAAACACCCTTTTGGATGAGTTGAGATCCAATAACATTTTTTTAAGGAAGCCATTAATATTGTATCTTACACATAGTAGTTGCTCAATAAATATTTATTACATTTAATTAAAATAGTCATATATTTAATTTGAATGGAATACTACTAAGCCATAAAAAGAACAAAATTTTGTCATTTGCAGCAACATGGATGTATTTAGAAGGCATTATGCAAAGTAAAATAAATCAAATAGAGAAAGGCAAATACTGTATGATATCACTTATATATGGAATCTGAAAAATACAACAAACTAGTGAGTCTAACAAAAAGAAGCAGACTCACAGATATAGAGAACAAACTAGTGGTTAATGAGGGGGGCAATATAGAGGTGAGAAAGTGGGAGGTACTGTTGGGTGTAGGACAGGCTCAAGGACATACTGTACAACGTGGGGAATATAGCCAATATTTCACGAGAACTGTAAATGGAAAGTAATCTTTCAAAATTGTATAAAAATTCAAAAAATAAAATAAAAAGAAAAAGAAAGAGAATAATTTGAATAGTGCTAAGTAACTGTCTTATTCTTACCTATTTCACAATTGGTTTTCTTCACTTTCTGGTTTTATTCATTATGTGGGGAAGCAGGTCTCAAAATTCTTGGTCTTATTATTCCTTTGTACTCTTGAAAATTATTGAGGACTCCAAAGTGATTTTATTTATGAGGTTATATCTATTGATATATCATATTGATTGATTGTATATATTGATATCTATCTCTGTAATAGAAATTAAGACCAAGAAACTTTAAAAATAGTTACTTATAAATGCATTTTAAATTAACAGTAATAACCCATTATATTTTAAAATAAATAACATATATTTATGAAAAGAAACACTGTATTTTCCAAAAAAAAAAAAAAATTTGGTGAGAATGGCATAGTTTTTAAATTTTGGAAATCTCTTTAATACCTGACTTAATAGAAGATAGCCATATTGTATCTGCTTCTGCATTCAATTTATCGCAGTATGTTGTTCTAATTGAAGTACATGAAAAAAATCCAGCCCCGTACATACGTAGTTAGTAAAGGGTGGAGTATTTTACTAAATTTTTCAGATTGTTGTGAATATGTTGTGCAGTCTCTGGAAAACACCAGTGTACACTCATGAGCGAATGGTAGTAAAAGAGATAAATAGTATTTTAGTATTATTATGAAAATAGCTTGACCTCACAGACCTCCTGAGTCTGTGGATCTCCAGGGATCCCTGGACCACACATTGAGAACCAGAGATGTAGCATAAGATACAGGCAAGCATGTATGTCAGGGAAGAAACACACATTTCAGCATTGCCTTAGTTCATTTCGAGAATGAGAAAAGCAGTGGTTCTCAATGTGCATAAAAATCACCTGGAGAATTTGTGGAAAAATCCTGCAGCTTGTTGGTCCTCCCCAGAGAGTGATTTAGGAGGCCCAGGTGAGCTTGAGGAACCTGCATTTTGTACCCAGCTGGTTCTCTCACAAGCGGTTTGAGACGCCCAATCTTCAGAAACACTGGCTTTAGAGAAAAACAAAGACAACTGTCAGGGTGTTTAATATGCACTGAAAAGATTAGTGTGGATAGATAATGATGGAAATGATGGACAGGTTCACAGAAAGCACGTATTTCATGACACTATGAAAGAGGTAACCTAGAGACAGAGGAAACAGAGGAGGGTGGCAGTCATCCTGCAACAATCTGCTTGGTTTTAAAAATATATGTAAAGAACTTTAAACATTAAATATATTGACTCAACTTTAATATATGTAATGAAATTACATTTCAAATATCAAAAAAATTATTAGTTATACAATCTTAGTACTCCGCATCATAGAGATTAGCCATATTTTAAAAATATGTACTACTTTCCTGTCAATAAAATAAACCATGAGGCCTTTACAATTCATTATGGCTTTAGAATTAATGTTTTGGAAGTCTCTTTTTAGTTCACATCTATTCTTCAAAATTTGTAAAATTTATTCTTCATAATCCTTTAATCTTCTCCAAAAGAATAGCCTTCTATAACTATTTCTGTTACAATGTTCATTCTTCAGCATTCACATGAATGCATAGAATAGTTACAGCAACAGTATTCCTCTTATTAACACTTTGTATTAAATTATTGTCTAGGTCCTTTGGAGATAAATGTTCTGCATCACCCTTATGTCAGTTAAAATGTATCAATTATAACTACCCATTAGCTTATTAACGGTAAGATGAAAATATATGTTAAATTAATGATAAATCTCCATCCTAAAAAAAATATAACTCACTAGTCTGAAGAGCCACTTTTATTTTCAGGAGGGTCAACAGAGCATAGTGCACAAACCCATGTGTATATACATGCTACATTCACACACGCACCTGAGCTCACAGGCATGTATGGTACACAGATAAATCGCCTTTTTTTCTGGGTGTGGAAGGCTCTGCTTTGCCCATATTCTACAGGAGTCCACTGTCAGATATAGGAATTGAAGTAGACAGAACTTTCTGCTCTAGTTGGTAGAGGTGGTAAATTTCCTCCTCTGGAGACTTTTGGCCATAGCACTAACTTGTTGATTTTGTATCTTAGCAAAACAGCTATGGTATTGTTATTAATATATATATATATATATATATGTAAAATATTTATATATATATGTAAAATATTTATATATATATATGTAAAATATATATAAAATAGATATCTAAGCTTGAAAACATCTGTAGTATATGATATTTCAGAAAGTGAAACTATTTTATGTCTCCCAGGGGAAAGGGTGGTGGCCTTTGCTGCTGTGGAAGGAATTTTCTTCTCAGGCTCTTTTGCTGCTATATTTTGGCTGAAGAAGAGAGGTCTTATGCCTGGCCTCACTTTTTCCAATGAACTCATCAGCAGAGATGAAGTAAGGAATGACGTATTCTTCTGATTATGTTTGTATTCATGTTTGGTGTTCATTTATTTTTCTTTCTCCTGAAAGTGCTTATGGTGACACAAGTATCCTGGTAATTAAAATAAAATAGGAAGTCACTTCTTCCTTGAATTTTAAGAGTCCATATTTCCCACCTTCCTCTTACTGTTCTTCCTCAATCTCTTCTCACCCTTAAATGGCATTGTACTCCTGGGTTCCCATCTTGACCTCTCTTTTTCCCTAATCGTGACCTCCTGACTGTATTTATTCCCGTGGAATCAGTCACCACCTACATGCTCATAGCAACTAAAATTTTATCTTTACCCTGGTTATTCTTTCCTGAGCTCCAAGCCCATATATTCATGTGCATGTTAGAGATTTTCTGCTGGAAGCCCCACAGGTATCTCATACCTAATAGTTCAGAAATCAAACTCATCATCCTTCTCCCAAAAGGTTTTCTTCCTTCTGTTTTCCCTAACTTGTTGTGTGGTACGACTTTCTACCTGGTCATCCAAATTTGAAACCTGGTAGTCATTTCAGATTGCTTATCTTTTCCAGCCACATCCAATCAGTAACTAAATCTTGTCTCCTTCTGTCTGCAACACTCTTTCTGTCTTTCCTACCAGTTTTTTTCCGTCTGTTGATTACCTTCTCACAAATTGCCACTTAAAACTTTCCTGACCCAGTTATGTAGAATTGACCACTCTTTCCTCTACATATCCCTTTGAAACTTGAACTTGTCCCTATCTTAGAGTCTACAACATGCATTGCACTTCTTGTATCTCTCTGCTGGACTCTAAGCTCCTTGAGTGCAGAAAGTTTGTTATTTATCTTTCTGTTCTCAGTATTTAGCCCATTACAGCCATTCAGGTCACAATTATTGACTAATCCTGGCTCCTCAACCTATCTCTTTTTATTTATTTATTTATTTTTTCCCTCACCCTATTTCTAGTGACCTTGTCGAGTTACTTAATTTCTCTGAGCCTCAGTTTCTTTAACTATACACCTTAAACAGGGTTTTGTTAAAATGCAGTGAAACAGTATGTATGAATGTACTTTTTAAGTGCCATAAAATGCTTCATATAATTACTTTTTGTTGTTTCATTTCTTTAAACTTCTAACAATTTTTATTATTAATGTCACATAAGATTATTACAGAGAATTAAGAGAAAGAAATCATTCAATCTCAATACACAGGGATAGCCACCTTTCAGATTTCATTTATTTCCTTCTGGACAGTTTCCTACATTTAAATCTATGCAGCTATATTCCAACATCATATTTTTATAATTTGAGATATCTTGCTTTTTTCATATTTTTACAAGCTAAGCTATTCTTATTTCACTTAGCAGAATATTGTATTTTTCTATGATATTAAGCATTTTTTGAAATATAATATATATATATACTAATTAATGCGTATATCATGTCTTTGACTCTTCTATAATTAGAAATTTAGGTTGTCTGCAGGCTTTTTGTTTATTTGTTTGTTTATTTGCTAAAATGCAAAATGAGTATCTCTGTATACAAGCTTTGTTCCAATTTCACATTATTTTCCTAAGATAGATTCCCTAGAAATAAAATTACTAGAGTATAAAGTATGGACATTTTAAAGGCCTTCGTAGTTGCAGATTTTTTTCCAGAAATCTAGTAACAATTTGCAGCCCCACCGAATAATGTATGAATGTGTCTTTCCTTACCACACCCTCACCAGAATTTGAATTTACTTGTTAAGTATTGGACAAATTTGATAGATATAGCTAGTCTCTCATTATTGGTTTTATTCTCATTTGTTTGATTACTACTTAGATTGAACACTGTTTTCATAATGATACCAGTCATTTGTCTTTTTTTCTGTACTTACCTATTCTTGTCTTTTGCCTTTATTTCTGTAGATATACTTTCCCGATGCACAGTAACTGGGCTCTTTCATTAAGTATTTGTTTATTGAATTTGTTATAGTATTTGTTATATTTATCACATAACTATAATATAAAATATAAATTTTGTTTTATTTATTGCAGATATTTTCCTAGTTTGTCCTTTTCTTTTAAACTTTGTTCTTTTTAATGTACAGAGACCTGAAATTTGTGTGATCTACTTCTAGAGACGAGTTAAATAGTCACATATATTTTCTTTTTGGCTTTTTAACATTTAACTCTCAAAGGCAATTGGAATTGGTTTAGTACAAGTATGGAATTTAGTGTAAATATGGTATAGGATAAGTTAGAATTTAACTTAATTTTATTTCACACACTTTTGGGAAATTTTTCCAGTTCTCTTTGTTAACTAACCCTTCCTTCTCCATTCACTTATGATGTCTGTATTATATATTAAGTTTTCAAGTATACTAAAATCTGTTTCAGGGCTTTTTCTTTTTCATTAACGTGTCAAATTTCATGCCATAACAAACTATTGTAATTCTTACAGTTTTTTATGTTCTGATAATTAGTAGGATAAATCTCACAACTTTCCTTTTTAAAGTATGCTTAAAATTAAGATTCTGCCCATTTATTCTTTCAGATTAATTTTTTTAACTAAAAACAATCCCACTGGGATTTTATTTTGAGTCACTTTAAACCTCAAAATTAATTTTTTTCCCTTATTGATCTACCAATTATAAATGCCTACCTTTGATTTACTCATCTCTGTAATAGGTAGCTAGCTGTAGGTTCCAATCAACACTTCCTCACCTTTCAGCAGTTTACTTGAAATTCAGCCTTTGGTAATTTGAAGTATTCTCTTGAGCCAAGTGAGGTGGAGTGTGTTTCACTAGTAAATTTTTTCTAAGATTAGCTATTCAAAGGTTGTTTTTTTTTTTCCTAATGGTTTCTTCTGGGAATGACAATTTAACTAGGTAAATAATCCTTGGAATACAACCTTTGATTTGAGTCTTTTGATTGATTTTGGGTTTTTGTTGATTCATTTAGAAAAATCTAAGCAACTCTGATTTGTGATCCTCTAAAGTGCACGTTCCTTCCTCCCTCCCTCTTCTCCCTTGTTGGCTTACAGAATTATTTTTTTTCTTTGTAGTTTAGAAATGTTAATTGACTCTGCCTTGTTTTCAGTCTCTAATTGTTAATTTTGTTTAGAACGCCATCTTTCTATACCTCTGGCCTTTTTCTCTTTTTTTGTTTTGACTTTTTGAAATTTTCTTCCGTTGTTTTCAACTTTATACTGCTTGTTCTGTGTTGAGATCCTGATTATTGTATGTTGAATCTCCTTGCTCTGTTCTCCAGTTATTTAAGATTCTGTACCATTTTATATATTTGCATAACCATTCTGTTCTCAAGGTATTTCACAAGTTTATCATCTTCTTTGGTTGAGTTATCTGCAGTATCATCTCTGGTTTATACAGCTTCAGATGGTATATTCACTTTCCATTTTCATTGCACTAAATTCATTTTTATCTTGAGCCATTCTTGTTTAATTTTTTGTTTATTTTTTTTAATGGAGCTAATGGGGATTGAACCTAGGACCTGCTGAATGCTAAGCATGCACTCTACCACTGAGCTATACCCTCCCCCCATTCTTGTTTAATGTAACTGTTGTATTTTTGAAGTCTCTAAGTGAGTTTTATCTGTTCTTTCAATAGTTATTGTTTTTCAGTCACTTCTTGATTTTTTTTTAAAGACATTGAAAATTAATGAATTTTCATTTTGGTTCTTCTTGCATTGTTTTCCTTTCCAAAATGTTTTTGGTTGCAGATTTGTTGTTGTTGTTGTTGTTAATTAATTCTTCTTTCATGTTAATGAACTGAAATCTGCTGGTATTGAAAAATTTTCCTTATAGGTTTTATAATTGACAGTTTAATAAGATTTGAAGAGAAGTTTCTGGCCCTAATAGTCCTTCTATCTTCCAGAAGTTCAATGTTGCATTCCTAGAACCCACTTTATTTGTAACGCCTGACACATCATTGTGTAAAAATAGCTGATTAAACATCCTTTGACAGTGGTATTTTTCTTCTATTTTAGGGTCTTCACTGTGACTTTGCTTGCCTGATGTTTCGGTACTTAGTAAATAAGCCTTCAGAAGAAAGGGTTAGGGAGATCATTGTTAATGCTGTTGAAATTGAGCAGGTAAGCAGGGAAGCTTATATAATTAGCACATTTCTCTTTCTTTGGTGTTTGTACCATTATTGTATTAGGTTGATTCATATGAAATTGCCATTTCGTAGGTCAAAACAGATGTCAGCAATATTATATGGTGAACCAAATACCAATACCAATAAATGATGTATTGCAATTATTATGTCATCTTATCATTCGGTTTATAAGTCAGTCTTTATTATATATTAAGATTTTATGTGTACTAAAACTTGTTTCAGGACTATTTTTTGGTCTCATTGACCTATCTGTCAAATTTCATGCCATAACAGACTGTTTTAATTATCTTATTTTGTATTTTTAAAATTTTAGCTCCTAAAGGGCAGTGATGGTTTCAAAAAACTAGCAGAGTATCTAGCTTGAAGTGTGTGTCAAATGTTTATAGAATGAATAAATCAATGAATTTGTGAATAATAAACTGTAATTCATGGCTTGTAAAGATCTCTGACTAGAAAGACCTGATACTTAGAATGTATTTTTATCATTTGAAAGAACTAGTTTAAAAGTAAAATAAATTTAAAAAAATGTTAATAGTACATACTTTAATAGCCATCGTTTTCATACTGGGAAGGGGAAAAGGTATAAAATGCATTTTTATATCTTGAATCATTTTGAGAACTAAATCCAAATGGTTAATATGTTTTTACTTTTTCCTCTATTAACACTTTACCACTGTCTTTCAATAAAATTAAAGTTCAGTTTATCTCCCCAGATCCATTTCTATGTCTTTCTCATTTTCTTTGTTAAGGTTTTCTCTCTTTCCCAACTCCGTTTCATAGTGATGTTCCCCACAATAATCATCTTAGGTGAAACTTTTTTTGGATATTTCAGAACAAATTATATCCCTTTTTCTATTGAAAAAGCATATACATTCAGGGCATACAAGTGTACTTTAAAAAATACCAGTAATTTAATAGTTTCCATTTCTTTTGGCTACTTGAAAATGTGAAGTTATGTAAATAGTAATACCCCCAAAATTTTAAAACAAATGGGCACTGTTTGCCATGTTGAAAGAATTTATCCTAGTGTACTCTCCTGGAACAAGACCAGTGACTTAGAAGACTGATAAAACTAAAACCTTCTTTTTATTTGGAAAATACATACTGTTTATTGTTCTTTCTTTCAATTTTATTCTGTTTTTGTTTATGTCTCAGGAGTTTTTAACAGAAGCTTTGCCAGTTGGCCTCATTGGAATGAATTGTGTTTTGATGAAACAGTATATTGAATTTGTAGCTGACAGGTTGCTTACAGAACTTGGATTCTCAAAGGTAAGGTGTTTAAAAATTTATTACTACTAGCTAAAATGTTACAGTCAGGTAAGTCCTCTAAAACACATACTATATTTCACTGAAAGTTTTTGTAACAGACTAGTCTATTTTTTATTTTTTAAATGGATTTATTTGTTTTTAGATTTTTTTTGTGGGGGGGAGGTAATTCAGGTTACTTATTTACTTATTTTTTTAACAGAGGTACTAGGGATTGAACCCAGGGCCTTGTGCTTGCTAAGCATGAGCTATACCACTGAGCTGTACCCTTCCCCCGAGACTAGTCAGGTTTTTAAATTGTCCGTGACAGAACCTTCTTTTGTATGAACAAATTGATTTTGCAAAATTCTTAAATGAAACTCAAAATGAAATTCATAACTGAAGTAGGAGGCTGATAAATCTTAGAACTAATAAGCTCAGTAAATTACTTTGTGATAATTGTAGGTATGTGTTTAATAGAACTGTCTTTAAGTAATTGGATTTAATATGCCAATGTATGTTTACCTTCCGAGAAATCCTCATGTGTCTATGTTGTAATTTTGGGGTTAATACTTTTAAATAGAAAATTATAATATAGGAATACTCCTAATAATAGAAAGACATTAACTGTCATATTTGACTCTTTGAACTCAGTTGTCTTTCAGTTATTTATGTCATTTTGCTTATCAGAGACAGTGTACCTCAATTTCATAAAAAGGTGCACTTTTCACGTGATTTAAAAGAAGGCTGCAGCCAGACTACCTGGGTTTGAATCCTGGTTCCACCACTGTCTAGCACTGTGACCTTAGGCGAGTTGCTTATCTCTGTCTCAGTCTCCTCACCTGTAAAATGGAGATAATAATAATACTGCTTACCGCAAATAATTGTTGATGCGTTGGTATACTTAAAGCACTTGAAACAGTGTCAGTGTAAATTGTACTAAATGGTCATATTGTATTCGTCATAAGTAGAACATTCACAGAAATTTACTATGTACTATACCATGTTCATTAGAAATTATGTTTTGATTTCTTTGTATGGAAATGGAAGTTTAAATTAATGAGAAGCCTTATGAAATCCACGATGCTAGGGTAATCATTACCTCTCTTGGTAATGCATTTATTTTCTGGTAACGACAGAAATACTGTAATGAAAGAGTCAGATGCGGTAAAGATTTTTTTGTAACTATATATTGTAAAGTATAAATTCTTTATATCTTAGTATTTTAGTTACAAGAGCCTCTCTTTTTACAGATCATTGAGAGAAATAAAGATTGTAATTATATTAACATGATCTCTGAAATTTATAAACCATATATTATAATAAATCATTTTTGTTCTTATGTTATATAATATATTTGTTACGGGAAAATTAATTTGCTTACTTAAGCCTTAAAGTGAACGCACTATCCTTTAACCCACCCCGCTATCCTCACACCTACATATCCATGTTCTGCTCATTTGAAACCTACAGACCCCCAGGTCTAATTTTCTTTTGGGGAACTTGCTAACTGTAGGTATACAAAACATGCCTCCTAAGAAGAAAATCTGAATGTAGTTAAAACATCATTTCTCCACAGGCCTTCAAAATATCTCAGTAAATTCCAGAAAGCAGAAATTATACTGACCTCTTAGATTTCAATGCAATAAGATTAGAAATTAACAATACAAGATTGCCAAGAAGTTCCATATACTTAGAAATTGAAACCACACCCTTTGAAATAAGGTTAAAAATGAAAATATAAACTAATAGAAAATATAAACTAAATGACAATAAGATTACTATATATCACAACTTATAGAATGCAGCCACATAGATCCTCAGAAGAAAATTTGGACCCTTGAGTGTGTATATTAAGAAAGCAAGACAATTTAAAATACATGAAGTGTGATTTCAAGGAGCTAGAAGAAGAATTATTCTTATAATGATAGTTTTGGGTAAAATAAGAGATTATTTAAAT
Organism: Camelus ferus; assembly: GCF_009834535.1. Lineage (NCBI taxonomy): Eukaryota > Metazoa > Chordata > Mammalia > Artiodactyla > Camelidae > Camelus > Camelus ferus. The sequence goes on from NC_045720.1 coordinate 29,057,036, forward strand.
TAGCAAATGGTTGTTATTTATACAGAATTCTAAGTAGGAGCCACATTAATGCTGTTCTCAGCTTCTCTTTTAGTTTTGGATTAGTCAATAAATATTTGAGTACTTCTATGTGTCAAAATAAGTCACTTAATTTAGGCTGGTCTTAGTTACTTTGTCCATGCTGTGAATGATTTGGATCAGATTTTTGGGAAGATACCCAGTTTTAAAATCCAGTGAATCTATGACTGTTGTCCAATGTTCTTTCCACTGTATCCTGCTGTGTGTGATAACTCACATTCACTCCCTCTTAAAACTGTTTCCAACAGGCAGTTCCACAGTTCAGCCACACCCAGTATATGAATTTTTTTTAGAAAAAAAATAGCTTTATCAAGATATAAATCACAGAGCATGCAGTTCACCTACTAAGAAATGTACAATTCAATAGTTTTTAGTATATTTGCAGAGTTGTATAACTATCACAACAGTCTATTTGAGAACATTTTATCACCCCACAAAGAAACTGTGTACCCATTAGCAATCATTTACCTTTCTTTCCTCCACCCCTACCTTAACCCTAGGCATTACTAATATGATTTTTGTCTCCTTAGATTTGCCTGTTCTGTGTATCCCATTTCATATAAATGGAATCATATATGGTATACACCATGTATCAGTGTATGATATATACAGTATACCAGTATATGGTATATGCAGCTCCAGTATAATGTTTTCAAGTTTCATTCACGTTAGATGTATCAGTTCTTTATTCTTTACTATGGCCAAATAATATTCCATTGTGTGGTTATACGAAATTTTATTTATCCATTTATTGGTTAATGGGCATTTGGGTGGTTTGCATTTTTTGGCTTTTATGACTAATGCTGCTGTAAACATTCATGTTAAGTTTTTGTGTAGACATATGTTTTTATTTCTTTTGGGTATATAACTAGAAGTGAAATTACTGGGTCATATAGTAATTCTATTTCTAATCATTAGAGGAACTATCAGACTGTTTTCCAGAGCCATTGCACCATTTTACATTAACACCATCAGAATGTGAGGGTTCCACTTTCTCCACATCCTCACTAACACTTGTTATCTGTCTTTTTTGTTACAGCCATCCTAGTAGGTGTGAAATGGTATCTCATTATGGTATTGATTTGCATTTCCCTCTGGATAATGATTTGGAGCATCTTTTCATGTGCTTATTGGCCTTTTGTATATCTTCTTTTGAGAAATGTTTGTGTATCCATTCAGATCCTTTGCCCATTTTTGAGTTATTTGAATATATTCTTATCTATGGTAGTCATAATTCCTGCTGGAGTATTACTAATTTTTAAAATCCTCTTTTACTGTTCCTCATGAATCACTGAAATGTCTGTTTCCATCAAGCTGTATCTCCAAGCCTGTTTCTTGAATTCAGAAGTAGTTAAAAAAAAAAAAAAAAGCTTCTTGTCAATACATGTCCCTCTTCTTGTTTGGGGCTACTATGGATAGCATTTATTCTGCCTTCCCTGATCATGGTCCCTGAACATCGATTTGTTGATTATATGTTCTCTTACAAACTAGGAGACATATTTATGCCCACAGTACATTGTTGGTAACGTCACAGTTTGTAGTATCATGTATATGTGAGTACTTAGTGGTAATACCTGTGAAAAATGCCTGTAATGTCTGTGGTGTTTTAGATTTCTCAAGTTGTGAAAATATTTTAGTTTGGTATTGAATCTTTCATTTCCTGAAACAATCTTTTTCTGTCTACTTCTTCGAATACCAGAGATGCTAGTATAGTTTCTTTAGGAGGTGAGTAGGTGATCTTAGTCATCTTAGAATTTATCAGCGTTGAGTGTCCCCAGGACCCTAGGGAACAGTGTGATCTTGCAGGTGACTAGACAGGTGTTGGGAGACCTGAGGTCTCTTTTATTTATCTGTTACTCTTCTTGTGGGGTATAATTTGGCTTCTTCAGAGTATCTAACAATATTTCTTTTCTTTCCAGGTTTTTCAGGCAGAAAATCCCTTTGATTTTATGGAAAACATTTCTTTAGAGGGGAAAACAAATTTCTTTGAGAAACGAGTTTCAGAGTATCAGCGCTTTGCAGTTATGGCGGAAACTACAGATAATGTCTTCACCTTAGATGCAGACTTTTAAAATGCTCCCAATATCTAAACTTATCATTGGTAAATAGCAGTCTTTTTTTCTCTGCTTTAAAAAAAAAAAGAACTTATACTATCTCCTTTAGGGCATAGGAGTTTGCTCAAAAGGAAATCTAAAACTAAATTTCAGTCAAGTTGGATTTATATAAATATGCTTTAATTTTCCTGTTTAACAGCAGGAGTATGACCTAAATGCTCTTGTTTTGTCACTAAAATATAAGACGGCGTCACGTAGTTGTTGAGAGCATGGGGCGAGGGGTCAGATATGAGTTTGCAAGTCTGTCTGTCTTTGTGTGACCCATGATAAGTCAGTTAATCTCTCTAAACCTCAGTGTACTTACCTTTAAAATGAATGTAATAGTTGGTCCTAAATTCAGAGTGTGCATGAGGATTAAGACGCAAAATAAGTTCTTAGCCAATGCTACTGTTGCCGCCTCCTCGTCCTCCTCCCCACTCCTCTCCTATTTTTATTATTATTAATAATGTTAATTGCAGTGATGTTGTGATAAAATACTTCCATCTCCTCAAAGTCATTGTGATTCTAGGTCCTAAGATCTAAAATTAGATCTTTGTATTTTTAATGGAGGAAGAACATAAAGATTTCCTTAAAAAGAAACATGAGAATAACCTCTTCGAACTTCTCAGTATGTAGTTAAGGAAACTGAGTATTTAGTTGCTTTGGGCAGGATACGTATGGAGTGGAATTCAGGAAGTTATCATGGTAGTTGACCTTGTAAGCAAAATGATTCTGCTCCTTCAGAAATTAAAAGGGTAATTTTTGCCAGACATAGCCCTGGAATGTTTAAAACTAGGGTGAATTATCTAGAATAGCATTTCCTGAAGAGTACTGTAAGAGCTGTTAGCCCCTCTAAATATTTTGTGGGAGGAAGAAAAAGAAGATTCTGTGGTCAAATGAGTTTGGGAAATATTGCACACTCCATTCCTTTTTAGAAAGTATAGTCAGTACATCAAAGACTAAGAATTTCTGCAGTACATAAACTTACTTCCCCCTGCATATTCCAAACCTACTTAGCAGAGGTCTGTGTTTCACTTGTTAATATTTCACCTAACTGACGCTCCTCAGAACATAGTTGGAAAAACCTTGTGGACCAAGCAAGGGAGAACATGGTAAGGATTAGTGAACCATTTCAACTTTGTGCCAAGCTGAGTAATGTACCTGTGATTGACCTCAGCTATGTTTCTTATACTCCTAAAACTCTTCTATGCTATTATAAGATTTGGTTCTTTTCTGCAACTATGCACGCTGCACGATAGCAGATGGTGAGGGAAACTGAGGAAGGACCAGCAGCCAAGGTCTCTGAGAAGTCTGCGCCCTCTATCATAGGGAAATGTCAAGGTAGCCTGAGCTCCGGCAAGCAGTGGGGCTCCTCACTCACAACAAACTACTTTATATAATTCTGGAATAAGGTTTAGAGATTTTTCTCTTTGCATACATTTTGATTCCATTCATTATACAACTATCTAATTGGTTAAAACTTGGAGTTTTCAAGTGATGTGAAAGGACAGGCCATAACGTTTTCTATTGGAGTATATCAGAAACTTGAGCTGTTTTGGCCTATGATGATACCATTTACTTGTTCAACACTTCGTAGTTTGGGAAGTGTTTTTACATCACCTGATTTGATCTCACAACAGCCTTATGAGCTTGAAATTTTACAGATGGAGAGAGTGAGGCTCAGAGACGTTCAATAACTTGACCAAGATCTGCTCATAGTCACTGTCCCTACAATATATTTCTTTTCTCAGAGGTTATCATATTTCTTATATTTAGTCCCCTGCCATCCATCTTGATTTGATTTTGCCTATTTTCCCATTAAAGAATCACATACCTTAATTAGGGTGTCATATACATTAATTAAAATATCATAGTATTATAAACATTTTAACTATATTTGGGTAATGTGTTCAAAGATATTTATCTACTGCCATACAAAAACTTACATTTAAAACTGATAAAGTATCAGTGGTGACATCAGAATGAAAGAAAAAAAGTTTTATATTGCATATTCCCTTTGTTTTGAATCCAAATCTTTTTTCTCATAGGTAATGACAGGTGCCTTAATATGATGCTTATTTATAGTAGCAATAAACCTAACTGTATTGAGATGAAGTTTTAATACTGAAATACTGGATTTTTAATACACTGGTTTATTATATTAAGTATTCTATTCCCTTTTCCTGGCTTCCAGGTTGCATATTTATTTATTATGTTTAATATTTTGGTTCTTAGTTCTTAAGGAATCAAGAAGTTGTGGAATCTCTTTTTACTATTATCTCACAGGCAAAGAAAAAAATTCAGAGTATGTTTATAACTTTTTCGTTTTAACAGCACATGTATATAAATCATTGCCATAGTAAAGTTAAGTTGATATTTAAGAATGTGAAAACTAGTTATCCTATGACAAATTGCATTTATTAAAAATGTTTCATTGTAGCATAGAATCATGGCTTGGAAGGACTCAGGAAGACCGTTTGATCCAGTGCTCTCAACAGGGCTGTTCCGCTGTCTGATTACATGCAATAATAAAGTTATTCTTACAATATAAACTTACCTCAATCATGTCTTTATACATGAAATTTTTCCAGTTCTCTCATTTTGGAATATCCAAATTTTTCTGCTTCTTTCACCATTTTGACTTTCACTTGTTCATAGAAAAGGTGATTATTGAGAAAACATGGCAGCCTATATATTAAAAAAATTAATTATTTAATATTCAGAATTTTGCATTTTACATTTAAATATATTAACATCATGTCATAGAATTCCCAGATTACATCTGTGCAGATTAAGGGCTGAATGTCACTACCTGATTTTCGGGGATAAAGAAAATCTGCTGATCGGCTGCATGAATGCCAGTTTAGTCCTTTCATCAGTTATTATGTGTTTTAACTAAGCTGGGTGAATTGTTAGCCAACTCAGGAACTCTTCCGCAGCAGGATCTGCGCGAGTGGCACGGAAGTCAAGTCTGTATGTCTTCATTCTCCCCGCCATTTAAAGGGTCTGCTCCTTTTTAGACAGCCACAGGACTGAAGGAGAAATCTGATACTCCTGAGGCATTAGGATGAACGAATTTAAGCCTTCAAGTTTGGGGCTTAATTCCGTTACAGAAAATATAGGTAAAAATGAAAGGCTGAAGAATAATTTTTTGTGTGTACAGGTAAAAATATAACAACTCAGTCTTTTTCTAAGTTTACAAGAATCTTAACTTGTGCATTTGACTCTGTTTTACAATGGTGTTTTGATTTTTCCAAATGTCTAGTCATTTAGCACAGTTACTATCTACTGTGTATTCTGAAAGCTTTATTAAGTGTGGTGTACTTAAGTACTTTTTTGATAAAATATATTACAGTCAATCAAGCCAAGCTGCATATATAAAATTTGGGCTTTTTTTTTTTTTAAAGAAATGAGTTGTTTCGTTATTTTTTGGTTTAGTATGTTGAAATAAACTGTATCATAGCTACATCATTTTGTGTATGTCCTTTCTGAGTAAGAATGTTTCTTTATAAGTGCAGAGGCTACCCCAATCAAGGAATATATATATTTTCTATTCATGTATACAGATAAATACATATTGTTCACTTTGTTCAACCATTCCTCCTCCCACTCTGACCTAAGTGGGACCCCCTAGTTCTCTCTTATCTTTCTCCCAATCCCTGAACCTTTTTTCGTATCTCTTTGTATTCAGCTAAGATTCCACAATCTATCATATTACTAAGAGTAACATTCTTTATCAATACCCTGAACTCTGTTCTTCATCTGCATTTCTACCTTACATAGAAAATTCAGAGAAATTTCTTCACCCTGTTACATCCATGTTTGCACCCCTGCAGCCAAATACTGCTAGAGAAAAAGTCATGTAAGACAAACTGGATCTACTGTATGTTCGTGACTGTCTACTGTCTTAGTCCATTTGGGCTGCTATTAAAAAACTACTATAGACTGGCTGGCTCAAACAAGACATTTCTCACAGTTTTAGAGGCTGGGAAGTCCAAGATGAAGGTGCTGACAGATTCAGTGTCTGGTGAGCCTTGTTTCCTGGTTTATAGACAACTGTCGACAGCTGTCCCTCCGTGTGTCCTCACGTGGAGGGAGCTCTCTGAGGGCTCTTCCACAAAGGCACTAATCCCTCTCATGGGGGCCCTGCCAATCACCTCCCAAAGGCCCCACCCACAAATGCCATCATACTGGGGTTTAGGTTTCCCCATGAATTTTGGTGGGACGCAGACACTCGATTTATAGCACCTACCCCAGCCCTGTCTGACAGTCATACTAGTTTCCTGATAAACTTGTTCTCCGTCCTCCACAATTGCTTTTTTCATGCTGTTTCCACTCTCTGCTCCTACCCTCACTCCCCAAAGAGATACCTTTATTGTCTTTTTTTTCTTTTTGGACTATGGGCACAAGAGATGCTCTCAGTCAGCAGACATTTTTGACAATATAGGAGCTCTAAATCTAGAACCGAAGAAGTGGGCAGTAGAATTGATGGTACAAGTTTCTATGCACGATTTCTGTTCTGTGCAGTCATTACAACCAGAAGGTGATGAAGGAGGATATCTGGGAATATCTGGGAATAAACACCACTCAGTCCTGGGAGCTGCTGCTCCCACTCCCACCAGGTGCTTCTCGCAGGGCTGCCAGTACTGTTCCATCTGTACAACACGTGCTTCATCTGGGCCCAGTGTTAGGCATGTGATCCAGGCATGGCCAGGTCCTTACCTAAGCTCTTTTTTATTGAAACTAAAGGAAAAGGATCATTTTTGTTCTAATGACAAAACTAGAGAAAGAGGCCTAGTTCTACCTCCCCCGAGGCCAAACCTTATCCCAATTCTTTGCAACCTTTCATTGTCAAGGTAATAAATGCCTACATTTTGCCTAAGATAGTTCAAGTTAAATTTCTTGTTTTGCAACCAAAAGGACCCTATTTAAAACAGAAATTGGTTCCTGGAAACAACACAAACAAAAAAAGTGATTGGAAAGAACCAGGGTGTTCACGTGTGTATCAGTCCAGGAGCTGAGAGCCCAGAGTTGGCACCCTGAGTGGGCCCTGAGAGCTGGTGTTTGAGTCTGCAGTGAAACTGAAGTACCTCGGAGGACAAGGTGAAGAGGAGGAGAGGGAGGGATAGCTAAGTTGTGAGTCTCAGAAGAGCAGCGTTGTTACAAAAGAATGTGGTGTCCGTGGTCTGCCTGTTAATCCTGCGATGAAAAAGCAGCTGACCTTGTTTTACATGACCTTTTTGGGTGACTCGTGCATCTGGGCTTTCTGCGCCCAGGGCCCTCTCACAGCCACATCTGCTCTCTGTTCTGTTTCTTCGGGTTGGCATGCTTTCACGTCATAAGAAACAAAGAATTTCCGGTTTGTCTGAGTAACAGTCAAGGAGGATGCTCTTGATACTGCCTCACCAGTAATGATTGTGTCCGAGTTCTGAGAGGAGAAACATGTGCTTCACTGTACCTTTAACATTAATTTCCGATAAAATATTATCTGTACGTACTTTAGAGTTTCTAAGGTAATTTTGCAATCATGTTATTTTAGTCATTTCATTGGTTTGCTCATCTTATGAGGCACTGCTGTGCCCTAATAATATTGTTGATAAGAGGGCCGGAGGCTCAGACAAGTAAGTTACTTGCCCAAGGCCACACAGCTGGTAGAAGTTAGAGGCAGGACCCCAACCCAGGTGTCATGGCTTGAGATGCCATCATTTTTTTCATCATTTTTTTTGCACCCAAATGTCTATTCCCACTCCTGGTGGTATTCAAGAGGCTATTTTTTATGGGATATGATCCCCTTGACCTACTCTCCCTAATGCACTCCATTGGCAGGTGTCCATTTATTGAGAATTGCATTCGTCCATCTTCAGGTCCTGCCCCACAGCTTGCTGGGAATTGTGCTAGAGTGTAACTTCACGGGGGTGGCGGTGGAGAGGGCTCTTCTACGGGGGCCTGACAGGGGTGGTTTCTTTAAGTAATTTAAAGTAATAAATTGGTAAAGTAATAGTACAGGTGGAATTCAGAATGGCATATCCTGACAGTGGTTACATACGACAAATTTTGGAAACTCTAAACCACACCATCACTGTCTAAAATGTTACAGGCTGTCTGGGTTGGAGTTTCCCAAGAACTCCTGCCCAGAACAGAGGGTTATAAAGTGATATAAATAAAGGTAGGATGGCTTCAATTTGTTTAAATTTCAGGCCACAAGGCAGCACCTGCCTCTAATTCCTGCCATCTGTTGGTTTAGGTCTCTAGGATTAGAGCCTAAAATCTCAGGGGGCTTGCACCCTCCTTTGCACAGTTCTCCAAAAGAGAGTGTAACCCACCGAAGGTGACATCCAGATACAGTCAGCCTTTACATCTCGGAGAAAACACATAAGTAAAAATCTCTTCCAAGATATTTCCTGGGTGTGATACATCAATTGATCATCTACTTATCTGCAGGGACTCAGCTTTGTCAATAGGCTACAGAGTTTGACACAAAATTTTTTCCTTTCCAGGTTTTCCACCTGCTCATGCCTTCTTTACCGGCTAGTCCCTACTTGTCCTCCAGGAAGCTCCCTGTCTTTGTGCGCTCATAGCTCTCTGTCCTCTGTCTCCAGTACTCGGTGTATTACAGTGGTAGCTGAGCCACTTTCAGAAAAGGACAGTGCTCATTACTCTTGTCCGAGTGACATATAGTAGGTGCTCAGTATTTCCTCAACAAATGAGTGAATGACAGTCATAATTAGTCAAATCATAAAGCCTGGTTTCATGTAATCAGAATAAGCTGGTAGCTAGAAACTGTCATTTACAGAGAACATGTGACCCACAGGCTTTATATATGTCATCTCAATTAATGCTCTTAAAAAATCCTATTAGGAAGTTATTTTTTCCCTCCTTCTTCCAAAAATATTTATTGAGTGTATCATAAGTGCCAGGTACTATGCTAGTTGCTGAAGACCAAACCCGAGGACAGACATGCCTGCCTCGTGGACAGCAGTGGGGTAGATGCATAATAGACAAAAGCAAAGAATATGTTATTTCCTCCATTTCTGAGATGACTTTCAGAGAGGCTCTACCCCTTGTCTGCTCCTTGCTTTATTAAAGGGGTACAGATAGAGGCCAAACTCTGTCCCAGTTCTGCTTAATACCAAAGCGCCTGCTCTCCTGGGAAATTCCCAGTCAAGATGTGACTGCAGCTGTGAGAGGCACAGAGTCCCGGGCCCCAGAGGCAGTGGTCTCAACCTGCCCCCAAGGGCTGTGCCGGGGGCGAGGAAGGCGAGAGCCAGCCACCGCAGGTGTGCTCAGGCCCCATGGGGGGAGCTGGGGAGGTGAGGGCCAGACGTGGCTGCAATTGCCAGCAACTGGCAGGCAGCCCTGCTGTAACTGGGAGGATTTGGTGGGCAGGGCTGATGGTAGAATTTAGCAAAACTAATTCCATCTAGTTCTCCAAAAGGGAAGAATAGCTTCAGCATCTTGCCAGCCGCTGCCAACGGAGAGCTCAGCATCGCCAGCTGCCACATGCCTCGCGTGGAGCTGAGAAAGTCAAAGGAAGCTGCTGTGCCCCCTGCCCTGCCTGGACCCGGGTAAAGTAGGAGAGGCTGGGATGAGGGGATGTAGGGGTACACGGTGCCAAGTTCTCTTCTGAGTCAGAAAGCTATGGCCTGGCTGCTCCACTGGCCCCTGGTTCCCCATCTCCTGCCGTAGGCTTCCTGCTGGTGGCACCTGCCCTGGAAGCCCCAAAACTTTGTCTGAGGTCTCATTTCCTGACTGCCTCACGGTGGAGCCCTCGAGCCACTGGCTTCTCAGCTTGGAGGCTGCTCTTTCACTTGGGGGCCGAGGAGGTAGATTTTAGAGAAAGGACGATTCTGTTTCCAGTTGAGCTTGAGCTTGGGCTTCTTGGCCAGAGTGAGGTCACCAGAAACGTAGAAGAAATCCATGCTCAACACTAGCCCTTTAGAAGGGCAAACTCCCAGCAGGAGCCCTTGGGGAATGTCACCCCCGGCTGGCTTTCACAGAGATGAAAGTCTAGGGGACAGTGCCACAGGGGAAGCCCTGCATTTTGATACCAAATGAAACAGGAAAAACCTTATTCCATGAACGGATGCCAAGCAGTCATGAAACAACTGCCAAAGCCATGCCTCCTTGTGAGGCAGTGGCAGCCCCGGACTAGCTGCAGTCATCTGTGGCTTTGGTGTCTGCTTATCCGTCAGTTGGAAGGATGGTCAGAAATGGCACTTACTCTCTGACCCATTCTCGGAAGCTCTGGGGATGGAGGGGACATACTGGCCCTTGTTTGCTCCACCTGAAGGGGTCACATGAGTTCCTCTGGTCCTGGAAACCTGAAGCTCCCCTCCACCTCAGTCTGGGAAGGGTACTACCCATGGTCGGGGCAGGAAGTGGGTATTTTCACAATTCAGGTATTGGAAGCAAGTTTCCTGGGTCCATTAAATGATGCTTCATCCTATGAAGACTAAGTCTTTTCTTTTTCCTTAACAATTCCTTAATTTTTGAGGCTTTAGGTCTATTACTTGGGAATGAGTCAGCGTCCAGTACTATCTTATTCCCTGTGAGGAGCAGGGCCCCCCGGGCAACCCTCTACACCTGCTGCACGGTTACAGGCTTGTTAACACACAGAGTGCTGAGCCTCAGAGTGTCTGATTCACTTGCATGCATAAGCTCAATAATTTCAGTTTGGAAATTCCACTTGTGGGTTGTATCTGCTGGTCTTGGAGTGTCTCCTGGAGAGGCAGGAGGCAACTGCAGCTCACCCTGGGGGCACAGAAACCAGCAGCAGCCACCCTGGGAGCCCACCACCACCACGTGGACACTGGCACGGGCGAGCATCATTGCAGGATCCTTCCTTGAGCCTAAATCTACCCCGACCCAGTTAACTCACTAGCAACCCACAGAAAGCACCTCCAGTTGTGGGGCACTGCTATTGTGAGGTGTGGAGGGGCACGGGCTTCAGAGCCAGACCGCCTGATTCAAAGTCCTGGCTCTACCATTTACTGGCTGGACTTTGGCAAGTCATTATCCGTAAGACTCTGAAGAAAAACAGTGTGGACTTTTTTGTGTTGTTGTAGAAATATGCAGAAACTTAAAATAGCACCCAGCACATAGTAGGTACTCAGTAATTGACAGTATTATCTCAAAGCTTCTGTCTAGCCCTGAAATTCTAACTCTACGCCTGGAACATTCCCGTTCGCTTAAAGAGACCTTAAAATCAACAGTTCCTCCAAGGCTGAGCTATGGGCCTCTTGCTATGTCACCTTTAATAGTTTCATCATTATGTAAGTTTCATTTCCATTTTGCAGACTGACTGTTCCATTTTTTAGGATATGTTTCTAAATGGTTTCAGCATCTGCATTTTAGTTGGCTGGGAAGTAGGTTCTTGCATTTCCCTGACACATCAGATAGCTTTGTTCTGACTACAACACGAGGAACAAGTGAAATTCAGTTCACTTTAGTTATCCATACACGTTTAACATCCCTTGTTGCTGTTTCTAATGAACATCCCCTTTTAAGGCTAATGAACAAATCACAAGCCCTCATAAGGAATAATCCCCATTTCGTTCTACAAGTAGCAAAGTCAAGTAGCTTTAGAGCCATGATGTATCACTGCTCTCAGGGGAAACTTCAGTCCCAGCAGATCTCATCCTGTTGTTCCCTCAATTGGACCGAGAGCTTGAGGGCCCAGATTTGCTTCCTCTGCCTTTAAAGCCCCTCCTTGCACCAGGTGGGATTCAGACTGATTTCTATTTGCAGTAGGGAGCTCCCTTTGAGCCTAGGCCCCACCACCGGGATTCGGATACAGCTGGGTGGGTAGAGGAACTGGTTTGGGGGCTCAACTGAAATTTCTTTGCATGGGGTCTCCTGGGAGAGAATCAGCCCTGGGGCAAGGAGGAGGCAGATCTGATAGGTTTGCCCAAGTGATGGGATGCGGCAGAGATTCTGAATGTTGGACAGAGGCCATTATGCAAACCTCCCAGGTAGGACAAGGGTGAAGGTAGAGCTTGAACAAGTGGTTTTATAGAACCTTGCCCATGTTGGGATACAAACCACACTGAGGATAAGGTCTATTTGCCTTTCTAGGACAACTTGTAATCAACTTTGTGCCTGGCAGAGCAGCATAAAGTAGGGGTGCTCGGTTGGTCCAACTTCGTGCTATTGTAAACAAACACATCAACAAATTTATACATATACATGTCCATATACAACCCTAGGATAAATTGGGTCAGAGGAATGCAGAATTCTGAAGATATCCCACTTAAAAAAAAATCCTGTCTGGAAGTAAAATATGCATACATGGACAGGTCTTTTTTTCTTTTCTTTAAAATAATAGAGATGTTTATATACAAAACTTTCTTTTTACTAAAACTATAGACATATTCTAAAATCTTTAATTTTTATTTTGGCCATACTTCTATTTACCCCTATGGCAAATACTCTGAGCTGTCTACTCCAAAGCCACTCCCAACCCATACCCATTTCTAATGATAGAAGTTGGGAAAGCCACATATTTGCTTTCCCAGACTCCCTTGTAGCTAGAAGAGGCTAAGTGGCCCAGTTTGGCTAATAAAACATGAAGGAAAGCCTGTTGGGGTCTTACCAAGAAATAATTTTTCTTCTCTGCTGAAAGTGAGGCTTGTGAAAAGAAAACCTCTGCCAAAAATATCCTATGTGCCCTGCCTTTAAAGAATTGTGTGAGGATGAATCCTTGCAACAGTGGCAGCCACCTTGTGACCATGAGGCAACAAGTATGAGGAAAAACAAAAAAAGCAAGATATTGATGATGGAAGAGGTAAAAGATAAAAGATGCCTGGGTTTTGAAGATACTGTTACATGGCTGGACCAGCCTTGGAAACGCCTACCTCCCATTTTCTGTTCTGTAAGACAATAAGTAACAAGGTTACCTGGGCTATTCTTACTCGTGGCTTCTATTACTTATAACAAACACATCTTAATTGAAACAAGCTCCCCCTTTTTAAATAATTCAAAATGAGATTATTATCCCTCTCCTCTCATTCTGCATCCCTCACCCACAGGGTGGTTTCAATACTCCCACTATGATTACATTCTTTACAAAACATTTAAAAATGTTAAGACACGCAGGTCCATTTCTCAGCAATTCTGGTATCCATCACTAATGTTCATTTCCACCCAGCCCTGGTTCAGCCTGGCTTTCCCACGTTTTGGCAAAGGACACAAGCTGAGCAGTCAGCTGCCTTTCTTGTGCCTTCACCCTGCCGTCCCCTCAACTCCCCACCTTCAGCAGCAGCAAGGTCAGAGAAGGTGTCCAACGCACTCCTGGGTTCCGCTATGGTGCTGCCCTGCCTGCTTCTCATTTCAGGACTGAGCCCCAGCACCCGTCCTTCCTGAGGAGGAGGTCACAGTGATAGGATCTCTGTGCTACTGCCTTTTAACTAAGACCATGTTAGAAAGGCTCAATGTTCAAACCAGAACCTTCATCCTGAAAATAGTACATGAGGTGTTTGTGCCTGGAATACAAAGAACTCAGAATTTCTTCCAGATTCAAAGACAGCTGGAATCGTTTTCCCTTCTGCAGGTATCTTTGGATGGAGAGAAATGTTTGATTGTATTACCTCTGAAATAGCTGGGTTTCTGTTGTGATTTAGCTAATATTCAAGCTTCCTGTGACAGGAATGAATTACAGGGTTTCTTCTATCCAGTCGCCTACACCTCTCACCAACAGCCTAGTGGGAGGTGTGTGCTCATGCTGAGTGGCTGGGGTGGGAAGGGGCAGGCAGGTTAGAAATGCCCCCTTCCTGGCTTAGGTTTCGATACCTGAGGAAAGAGTGGAAGGAGGGGCAGAGGCTCAGGTGGAGATGTTGCAAGTACCCTCGGCAGAGACCAACGTTCCCAGTATGTGGTGCAGTGAAACCAGTGCTGGGCTGGGAGTCACAGAGAGCAGTAAAGGGCAAAGATGAACTACTGTGGTCAGACAGTTGAGAAAAACACCTGTTCTACCCTTTACTAGCCATGTGCCCTTCGGTGAGTGGCTTAAACCCCTGTGAACCTGTCTTCCTATGTGTAAAATGGGGGTGCCTTTTGATATGAGGTTTAAAGGAGTTGTGGTATGGGGTAAGCAGGGCACTGCAGTAAAATAAGGAGCCCAGATCTGAGCTGAGTGTAGAAAGGGAAAAGCGCTGGATGAGAAGGGAGGGAGGGAGTCAAGTCTCAGTTTGTGCCTGAGCTGGTCCTGGTGGGTTTTAATGGTTAAATAGTTTAAAGTTGTAGCTGACTCTCCTGTGGTCAGGCCAGGCCCTCCTTAAAGCTACGTTCCTCTCAGGATAACCTAGTGCTGCTTGCAGGTTTATTTTATAGAGATGGAGACTAAGGTTCAGAAAGGTCAAGACCCTCGCCCAAGGTCCCACAGCTATTGCAGGTTAGAACAGTATGACTGGAAGTAGCCCCACGCAGTCAGTTTTAACTTTAAATCTTGCTTGATAACTTGGCTTTGAAAACTTTCAGCCTCAGGTCAGCCAAGGGCCAAATATGGTTAAAATGAATAAATTACAGACCATCTCCACCCTCGGTGACCTTTCACCTCCCCTCACCCTCTGAACTTTCTCAGTTGTGAATTTACCCACAGCTAACCTCACACTTGATAGAAATCTTCCCCGCAAACTCAGGAACAAGGTCAGGCCCACTCTCACCACTGCCATTCACCGTAGTACTGGAAGTTCTCACCAGAGTAATCAGGCAAGAAAAAGAAACAAAATGCATCCAAATTGGAAAGGAGGAAGTAAAATGATCTCTTTCACAGTTGACAACTTTACATGTAGATATGAAGTTTTGCTTGTTCAGGATAAAGTGAAAAAGATTGATAACCTGAGTATTTTCTCTCAGAAGTATTCACTATCAAATCAGTGCAGTAAATTCTGTACATGAAAATTATTGTGTCAATCAGCTGGTACAAATTTTTTTAGTTCTTAACTTTTCCATGGCCACTGAAATCACAGCAACCACGGAGCACAACGTGCCCTACTCACATTGTCACGTAGTGCCTCTTCTCAGGCCCCTTTCTCGTCTTTCTTTCTCCAGTTCCCTTCCATCCTCCTCTTGTCACCTGTTTGATGGAAGAATGGACTCTACAGTGGTTCTGTAGTGTGGTAGCTGGACTAGCAGCATCGCCCTCACCTGGGAACTTCTGAGAACATAAATTCTCTGGCCGTGCCCAGGCTGACTGAGTCTGAAAGCCTGAGTTGGGGCCCACAGGTCTGTGTTTTAACAAGCCCTCCGGGTGTTCTGATGCACACCCAAGTCTAAGAGCCACTGGAGTATGGAATGGAGTTAAACCAGACATTTATGCCTGTCAGAGAATGTTGGAATACTAGCTAAATAATGGCAGGAAATAAGTCAGCAGCAATATAGTCAGTCATGTTGCATGTAGAATGCCAACCCCGGCTTAGCCTGGCATCTTGGCAACAGCTGCTGCCGGGATGCCTGGCTCCAGTCAGGGCCCTGCCCCCCGGTGCTCCTGGGCCTCCGCCTGGCTCACTCTTCAGCCCCTTCCTCTTCCTGACCTTTCATTCCCTCTGCTTATTTCCTACCCTGAGACGGGAACCAGCCCCCTCAGTTTGGTAGCCCTGTTTTCTAGAGAGCCTCCTCCCGCCCACCGCCCTCTAACACCATCCCATATTCGGGTTCTGGGTCTCTGAAACCTTGGCGGCTCAGCATTTTGAACATTTAGTTCTCTCGTACAAGGTCATCGTGCAAGGAACTTGCACAGAAGTTCCCATCACTGGAGATGGTTCCTTTGTGTCTTCCCTGTCATGGGCGACTTAGATTTTCTTCATCCAACCCTCAGCGCAAAGTAGTGTCTCCTTGCTTGTCTGCCTACGTCATTCGTTCAAGGACCCTTTCACTACGTATCTCATTCTAGTCAAAATGCAACTACATGGGTTGTTGCGCAGGCCCTTGGATGAGAAGATGCTGTCGAGAAAGGCCGGCCCTCCACCTGGAAGCCAGGTGGAACTGTGTCATCTTCGTGACTCACAGCAGCAGGCTTTCCTTCAGAGGTTATTCCTGCCACCAGAGGCCCCTTGTGTGAGGAGAGGGACCTGGATAGTGAGCCTTGGCAGTCATGGGGTGCAGATTTATTTTTAGTGGAGAAGTTAAAATGTCCCAACTTTTGGCTCTATGTGCAAGCCTGGAGGTGGATCACTGTGAGCCAGCATTTGTTAAAGCTTGGGCTTTAGTTCACTGGCTTGGGAAGTGCCTGAGGGACTTGATAGAAGTTTCTTGAGCCCCACATCAGACTGGCTCAATTAGACTTTCTGCGGGAGGACCCAGACTTCACATGCTTAGCGAGAATCTGGAAGTGATTCTTACACACCCCGAGGTTTGAATAGGTTGCAGATTTATTTCCAGCCAGAATTTGCCCCAGAATAAGCCGCACAATATGAGTCATGTTGTGACCAGGCTCAGCTGTTGCTGTGAATCCCCCCAGTCTGTAAATGGCTGCTTCTTGGCCGTCAGGAAGTCAAGGCTGAGTCAGTTTGTGGGCACAAATGAAGCCCCACTAAAGTCGGGTTTCCAGATTTCTTGTTCTTGCCCTCACCTGTTCCTGTGAAACCCCCCAGGCCAATGTATTTTGAGAGGCTAGCAAAGGTTGCCTCTCGTGGTGATCCAGGCACAGCCGCCACAGGGGTGTTCCTGACACTGCCCTCCGTTCACCGAGAGACTCCAGTGGGGCCCCGTGTGAGAACAGCAGTGTCTGTGTGCAGGTGTCACCTCCTGACTGTGGACTTAGTGCAGAGGTGGGGAGAATGGTTCCATCTCCAACTGTGCACCTTATTCATCACCAGGGTCCCAAAGCAGTTCTCCGTATGTGCAGTGTCTTACAAATGCCCTCATGTAAAGAGTTCCTCCAGCATCTACCTCAAATTTTTTAAAAAGGGGTTTAAAAATAGTCCAGGGGGTTGGGTAACCATACACATTCACACACACACACAAGTGCCCCTTAGGTCCACCAGCCCGTGCAAATAAACACCTCAGAGTCCTTAGCCTATGAGTTCTTCAAGGATCCAGACTCTAGATTCCAGCCTGGACTGAACTAGGACATCTTGGTATTTAACTACATGCTGGACACTAAGTTAATTGGGGGGGGGGTGGGGGGAAGAGCCCCTCAGGGCAAGAATGCAAAGACATTGACTTTAGATTTTCCAGTCTTTTGTCCAGTGGTGTAGCCAGGACTCCAGTAGCCACAGAGATCCCCCTCCTTCCCATGCAGCCCCCTTGTAATTCAGAGTAGCTGGTAATAAACAGCATGGTCCTACTGCACAGCACAGGGGACTGTATTCAATACCTTGTAATGGCCTATAATGTAATGAAAAAGAATATGAAAAGGAATATATATGTATAACTGAATCACTATGCTATACATCAGAAATTAACACAACATTGTAAGCCAACTATACGTCAATTAAAAAAAATTTTTTTAAAAAAAGAACAGCTGGTAATTTTGCTCTGCAAACCCAGTTCCACCCAAGAAGGCTGATCTTGGGGCTCTGAGCACAGGTGGCATCTTTGGAGCCCTTTGATGCTGAAGTTTAGAGATACTTTTTGGAGATAGTTCCGTGGCTAGCAGGGAGAGTCTGAGAGGGACTTTTAAAAACGTTAAATAAAATATTTTAAAATGTAATTATAAGAATTCACTTTCATCTCATAGCCAAATGCCTTGGAGTATGTATCTCTCACTCATAGGGTCTGTTCCCCCCCACCCCAAACCTAATGTAGTAACACTTGGTTCCTTATCCCTGGAACAATTACCACCTTGATAGGAAGAATTGCACCATCATAGACTGAACCAAAAGGCAGCCTGCCTCTCGAGGAGCTGGTGTCTGAGAGAATCCCATGCTGACCTTCAGACTGGCTGCCCAGCAGGTCGGGTAGAGATCTGGACAAAGTTTATTACACAATGAATTCTGATGTTGGCTCTCCCATTGCATCTAGATGGAGAATCGTGGTTTTCTCTGAAAGTTTAGTCTCAATGCTTTTAACACTAGGAAGAGAAGAGTGGAGTGACTCTGAAATGAATGTAACTGGGGATTAATTTCAAAAGGTCACACAATACAATGGCCATCAGATGCCAAAATGAATGTTAAGACAAACTCCCCATGTGCAAAATTGACATGAGAAATTGTGCAGAACTGTTACATGATGCTTGAGCCGTTTAGTCTAAGGATATAAATAGGGGCTGGAGTGGAATGAGAAGGCAATGGGGATGGATGGATTTCTTTGGCGAAAAATGCTATTCTGCTGTAAGCCCCAATCCTTTGTAGGGAGAGGCGAAGGTACCCCCATTTCAAGTACAGTGAGGGAGCTTCCATGGGACCCCCTGGTGCACTTGACACGTTCTTCCTGCACTTGAGAAACACCGGGAGGGATCTGTGATCACAAGGGAGAAAACTCAAACGGTGCAGCCCGGAACTGAGGTGGTTGTGCTGCGGTGAACTTGCAGGAATTCCCATGGACCAAGGAGAAAGGGCCGGACCTGCTTGAGTCCTAACCAAGAGGCTTTTGCCAGAAGGAAGGGCACTCCAACAGTGAGGGTATGTGTGAGGTGGACTCTAGGAAAGCAGAAGTCGAGGCGGACTGAAAGTTGCCTGATGGAGAAAAGTGGCATCGCCTACCTTATGGATTTGCAACTGGAGTGGCCAGTGGAGGACCCTTCGCAAGTCTTCAGAAGACTCCCAGAGGAAAGAGCCTGCGTTAACCAGCTGCCGACCTAGCTGAGGGAGGAACCAGTTTCAGGAAGTGATTTCCTGTTTGTTATCACCTCTCCTTCTTCCTGTTCTGGGGCGGGGGGCCAGCGGAGAGGTAGAGGAGAAGCCAGAAGTGCCCTCACCCAATAACTTCTTTGTGAATATTACGGGAAAGTCTATGAATTTGTGTGGTGGCCTCTGGCCCCTATCCCGCGTTGTTCAGCGCCCAGTTTGCCAGCTGTAAGTGATGAGCCTGAGACAAAACCAATCACATCGCTTTTGCTACAGTAAGAAAACAGATTTGAACTGGGGCAGGGCTTGGAGGTTGGGGTGGTACTTGGTGTGTTTAATACTAAATCATACTAGAAGTTTTAATCAATATCTTGGACTGAACATTCAAATCATTCAATTGATTTGTATTTGTTAATTTTGGGGCCTTAGGAGAGTCTATAATCCAAGAAGGAATAGAAAAGGTGATAAGTTTTATCCATGGGCAATAAAATAGTATACTCGTGGAATTAATTTTAAAAGGTCATTGGGTGACAAAAATAAGTTGCATTTTGATTGCAACTCAATTTGTGACTAACATATGAAGGAGAAAAGGAGAGACTGTAATGTTAAGTGGGTTGAATTGAATGAATTTAGCTTACAGGTTTGAACAATTGTCTGTATTGGAAAAAAACAGCAACAGGTTTAATTCATGTAGAGTTACAAGCAATCAAGGGGGATTCCAGGTAAGGCAATAAAGGAAGACAAATTTGAACCCCTGGAAAAAGCCCAGTTGATGTTGCTGGGAGAGTGAAGATGAGGTTCCCTAGGGAATGGAATGGTCACACTAAACATCACAAAGGTAGATGATGGCTCAGGGCTGCCATCTTCAGTGTGGGAACTGATGGGTTGATAGGATCCTGTTTGGTGAAGGTCTGAAAGGAGATTGTAACTGCCAGCACTTACTTCCTTTGGTGCTGGCAACTAGAAACTGAGGTCCCTTGTAAATACTGGGTATGTGGCTAACCTAGTTAAGGGGAGTCCTAACATAAGACATCAAGATTAAGACCAGGTGCTGGGCTGGATTTGCTCCCTGACTGCAGTGGGAGCTGTCTGCTGTCCCACGCAGTTCAGCCTAGCCTCTCAGCCCGCTCTGGCCTCACACCGCCTCTACCCCCGCTACTCTGAGTGTGGTCGTTGGACCACCACTGTAACACCACCTGGGAGCTTGCTTGCCATGCAGAATCTCAGGTCATATACAGACCTGCTGACTGGGAATCTGTATTCTTGTTCCTACCCCTGTGGTCATAAACCTACAGTTTATTCTAACTGCCTCTCCCCATCTGTCTGTTGGCATGTTTATCTTCTCTGGAAATAGAGTAATACAAGTCTTGTCTTTGAGAAAGAAAAATAGAGAACAGGAATATGAGTCTTCCTTTAAGAAGGAAATCAGTTTTAACAGGAAAATTCTGAAGGAAACACTGGAACCATTTATTCCAGCGCCACTAGTGAATTGCTCTCTTTTGTGTTTGCTGATAAGAAGAGCCAGAGGATACAGTATATTTTTGACCTTCAGGATCTAAATATTTACTCATTAATCAGATGGAGACAAGGTCTTGAATAAACTTGGTTTTGCTATTCTAGGTGGTAAAGTTCTTCGCCATTCAGTGTAAAGCAGTGTGGTAAGGACTCTCTTGATGTTACATTTTTACCCACCTGATATGTAAACTTACCAAGCCCCGCAAGGACCATGAAGAATGTTTTAGAAAATTATGAGAAGCCACAAAACATGACTGGCAGAGGAGGTAATAATGGGTAACTGTATTTGTTAGTCAATTCAGATATAACTGAATTTAAAGTAAACCTTCCCGAGAGTTTTCAATTCCATTCCTGCCAAAAGCTAAGTTCCCTGTCCTAACACTCTAAAAACCAGGTTCTAATTTCTGGCATGTGAAACACTAGTTCCCTGTGTCCCCTCGTGTAGTGGTTAAAATAAAATCAAAACACAAAGCTCTGTTTATTCTTTAGTTCTACACTCTCAGCACACTGATCCTATCATTTTTGGCAGGAAAAAATATCTCTGAGACAGAGCATTGTTAAGAAGACTGTCCCTCCTGTCACCAAACAGACCCTTAATTTATTATATTTTACTGTTTCCCTTTATAAACTTTCTCCCCTGTCTGTTCAGACCCAGTGTTTTAGAGCCAAATTCTGCTCCCTGTGACTGATAGAAATTATATTTATGGCTAAAGAAGTACCTTAGATTTTTTTGTAAAACTGTAAATAATCCCATCCTCCTTGGTTACTGGTACTACTCTGTAAGGGGAATTCTATAGCTATGTACCAGGATGCTGCTGAATGAGGAAACATGACCTCAAGACCAGCATGGTCATTTAGAAGGAAACCAGATGTGGAGCCGGGTCTGGGTTGGACACCCTCAGTGCACATGAGTGCCTGTATCTCATGGAAAAGTCAATGCTGCAAACCCTCCATCTGGAACCTTTGTCAGTCTCTAAAAGAAGTTGGCGCATGATTGCTCCTTTAGGTTTTAGACTTCCATTAAGATTGAGGGATGAGTGACTGTGGATACAGTGATTCTTTTTTCCTACCTTCTTTGGAAGTAATAAGGTATAGTAGGGGGAAGAAGGAGTTTGGGCCAAACATCTGGCTTGGGATCTTAGTTCTACCACTGACTATGTAACACGGAGATTATTATGTGAACTTCCTGCCTCGTTTGTTAAACGGGATGAAAGCAAGGCTGCTGTGAAGATTAAAGAAGATAAGGGGCGTAAAGTACTGAGTGGGAGCTGTAGTGCCAGAGAGTTTTCCTCAAAGTTCCTGCTCTAACTTTTATCTTTCTGCTTTCCTTGTGCACCTGTGCCACAAAGGGTCTCTCTCCACGCTCCTGTCCCTCTCCTAGTGGTAGATAACCATTGCTTCTTACTTGGTGCTTGCTAGTGGATGGTGGGGGTCAGGAGTTTTCCTCTGTTACCCTGGACTTGTCCTACTTTTAGATCTTCTGTGCCAGTAATTCAGGTTGGAGACTCAGTCATCCTGCTCTTCTCCCCACAGAAGCCAAACTCTGATATGTCTGGCAGATCTTGTGTGGGAGAGAGTCTCCCACCCTCCAGCAGTGAGAGGAGACTTTCAGTTGTACTGATTGAGTGTCCTGGGCCCAAGACTCTTTCCTGCCCTTCTCTTGGGGAATGAGTTCTTTTGTGTGTGTGCTTTCCCCAACTACTGTGGTTCTCCGTATGTTCCCCGGGGACAACAGAGTTTGTTGTCCCACACTTAGTCACTTAAAGCTTTTGTTTGGAGGGAAGAAAGTCTTTGTAGGGTTTTGTTTTTCTTGCTAGAGTCACAGTGTCAGAGCCAAGGTGGGTGTTAGGAGACTGTCACTCTGACCTCTCTTTCCTTCCCTGACCAATCTTTTGCTGGCGCTTCCTATTGGCCGAACCCAGCCAGAAGCCAGGTGACAAGGGAACCTGGCAGACACAATCCACAGAGGTCAGCCTCCCAGGACAAGAGCAGAGCAGAGAAGGTTGGGGTGTGGAAGGTTGGAAGTGCAGGTGGAGTAATGGAGAATAACCAGCACACATATGCATATTTTTATAATAACAATATGAAGGTAAAAATAGAATAAGACAAGAAAGTCAAAAGTTGAGAGAGTGACTGATGGGATGGGCCACTGAATTTGGTGGGATTGGGAAAGATACAGAGATAGAAAGAATCTAATGCAATAGGAGATAAAGTAGAGGTCCAGGCTCTGGAAGCCTTAGTGAGAAGGTTGATGAAATGACAGTGAAAAACTGAGGGAGCTGGAAGGATCAGACAGTATGCTTAGGGAGGAAGATGGAATCTAGGATTTATAAGATGCTGTCAGAATTGAGAGCATGGCCATAAGTAAGCATAGCTGAAGTGGGTTGTGAGAATCAAAGGGGTTGTGAAGCCAGGATGTCGCATGGGTGGTTTTCCTAGATCTTTATGGAATTGAGGATAAGAATAGCACAGAACTGGAGAGTGGAACTTTGGCATCTGACATTGTCTTCAAGAAATGAAGGGATGGAATGACGAGATCTGATGTCAGTGATGAGAAGAGAGGAGACAGGTATAGCTAGATGACTGGAGTATGCGAAGGGCTATTTTTATATTACTATAATTGCTTCTACTCTCACTACTACTGTTACTACTATGAAGAGTATGCTGCTGTTATACTCAGGCCAACTTTCAGATAATGGTATGTGTCTTGTGGTCTGAAAGCATTAGTGGGGAGCTCAGAGAATTCTGACCTGCTCCTTCTGGCTTAGTGGTTCCATCACCCTCATGCCTTTCATACAGTGTGCTCCAGCCACATTGAGCTTGCATTTCTTTTCTTTCTTTTTTTTTAAATTGAAGTATAATTGATATACATTGTTCGTTTCAGGTGTACAGCAAAGTGATTTGAGCTTGCGTTTCTTAAATGGTGGCCATTTAAGTTGTTTCATATTTTTCAGTGTCATAAACAATTCTGTACTGAACTTCTTCATATATATGGGACATGACTAACATTTATTATCAGGCTCTGTGTGGTGGATGAACTCTAAGACAGCACCCATAACCCCCCATCCTAGTATTTATGGTTTTGTATAATTTCCTCACCTTGAGTGTGAGCAGGACCTATGACTTACTTCTAACCAATAGAATATGACAAAGGTGATGGTATGTGATTATGTTACATAATATAAAACTGTCTTTTTTTTTTTTTAATGGCAGTACTGGGGATAGAACCCATGACCTTGCACTTGCTAAGCATGCACTCTACCATTGAGCTATACCCACCCCACCCTGTATAAAACTCAGTCTTGCTAACAGACTCATTCTAGAGACTTTTCCCCTTGCTGGATTTGAAAGAGTAGGTGGCTATATTAGGAGGTCCATGCAGCACGGAGCTAAGGGAAGCCTTTAGGAGATGAGAGCGACTCCATTCAGGAGCCAACAAGAGACCCTTCTCCAGCCGAGCCTCTGGATGAGAATCCAGCTCTGACTGACACCTGGGTGAGTCTTGCAGAGGACCCAGCTAAACCATGCCTAGACTCTCAATGCACAGAAACTGAGATAAGAAATATATACTGTTTAAGGTTGTACAATCTGTGATGATTCGTTATGCAGCAAGAGAAAGTGAATATTCTCTGTAATAAATAACTTTGCAGATACTATCTCAATTGATTTTCTCAACAGCCTTAAGAAGTTAATTATACTGTTCCTATCTTTATAAATGAGGATTCTGATGTTCAGAGAAGCTGAGAAACTTGCCCAGAGTCACACAGCAGGTAATGAGTAGGAATTTGAAGGCAGGCTTCCAACTCTAGAGCCCATGGTCATAACCTGCCTTTGAGAAGAATTCCAGATTCTTTGTTCTGGAGATACAGTACTGATCTTTCATAAAGTTTATATTGGTTTACAGTTTTACCAACAGTGGGTAAGATACCTATTTCTCAATATTCTTGCCAGTACTGGTTATTTGTTTTAAAAACAATAAATTTACAAGTAAGTAAAATCACAATTTCTAAAATTTGCTTTTCTTTGAATATATCCTCAGATTTTTTTGTTTCCTAGCTATATTTTCTCTTTCAAGAGCAGTCTATTTGTAGATAATACTCTCTTGGGATATTATGATAAAGAGAGGAGAGCTAATGAAGAAAGCCTCTCCAATTTTTGTTTTTTCAAGTGAGAAACTAAGTTTTAAATTAAACTCTTAGTGAAATGGCCACAGGGAGAACTGGCATAGAATGGCATTTTGAAGTCTAAACAACCTGTTCGTTTATGGATTATATCCCGATTACACAGCCCCTGACTATCAAAGCACCTAAGAAAAACTCATTCCTCTCTCAAGAAGGGAAATACTCATACTCCGATGGATTCTAGTTAGTCACTTATTAATGTATATTTTCTCTGCACTTGGGTGAATGAACTCTGGAGCTCTGTAATTAATTTTTCTCCACTGTGGTTTTCTGAAAAACACCATTCCACAAATTGTGCTTTACCCAGTAACAATTTGAATATGCAAATAAAATAGCTTAGTAACAATTAAATTTAGAAGGCGATATTTTTGATGATTTTAAATTTGTCTTTTCCCTTGAGGGAACTCTACAAAGTTATGAAGTTTTGCAAGGAGGAAGTACAATGACTGATTTCTGTGGTAATTTCTCCCATGGCAGTATTATTAGAGAGCAGGGGCTTTCTCTTTCTGAATGAGGGCAAAGAAATCATTTCAGTTCATGAAATCACAAATTTCAGACGCTTCTTAATGAGAATGGACATAGTTTGGTTATGAAGATACTTATTTTTGTGGCACAGTAGATGATGCTAAATTTAATGGGAAAAACAATTAGGATTATAACACTCAGATTTTTCTTCTTTCTTTTTAATGGAAGTACTGGGGATTGAACCCAGGACCTTGTGCATGCTAAGCACATGTTCTACCACTGAGCTATTACCCAGTCCCCCCATTTTTCTAAACTCTTTTAAATAGAGCTTTTAATCATTAATCAGTTAATTAATGAGATTTAGCACAATGTTCTTTTTTGCATATATATATATATTTTTATTGAAGTACAGTCAGTTTATAATGTTGTATCAATTTCTGGTGTACAGCACAATGCTTCAGTCATACATGAACATACATATATTCGTTTTCACATTCTTTTTCACCATAAGTTGTTGTAAGATATTGAATAGAGTTCCCTGTGCTATACAGTATGAACTTGTTCATTTATTTTGTATATATTAGTATCTGCAAATCTTGAACTCCCAATTTATCCCATCTCACCCCCTCCCGGTAACCATAAGTTTGTTTTCTATATCTGTGAGTCTGTTTCTGTTTTGTAAATAAGTTTGTTTGTCTTTTTTTTTTTTTTTTTTAGATTCCACGTATAAGTGATATATGATATTTTTCTTTCTCTTTCTGGCTTACTTCACTTAGAAAGATAATCTCCAGGTCCATCCATGTTGCTGCAAATGGCAGTATTCTATTCTTTTTATGGCTGAGTAGTAGTCCATTGTATAAATATACCACAACTTCTTCGTGCAGTCATCTGTTGATGGACATTTAGGTTGCTTCCGTGTCTTGGCTATTGTAAATAGTGCTGCTATGAACATTGGGGTACATGTATCTTTTTAAATTAAGTTTCCTTCTGGATATGTGCCCAGGAGTGGGATTGCTAGATCATATGGTAAGTCTATTTTTAGTCTTTTGAGGAATCTCCATACTGTTTTCCATAATGACTGCACCAAACTACATTCCCACCGGGTTTCCTTTTCTCCACATCCTCTCCATCATTTATCATTTGTGGACTTTTTAATGATGG
The DNA here is from genome assembly GCF_009834535.1 of Camelus ferus. NCBI lineage: Eukaryota > Metazoa > Chordata > Mammalia > Artiodactyla > Camelidae > Camelus > Camelus ferus. The sequence continues at coordinate 29,083,232 of NC_045720.1, forward strand.
CCATTCTGACTGGTGTGAGGTGGTATCTCATTGACCTCATTGTAGTTTTGATTTGCATTTCTCTGATAATTAGCAATATTGAGCATTTTTTAATGTGCCTCTTGGCCTTTTGTATGTCTTTGTATGTCTTGACTGTATTGAACAGAAGTGATGAGAGTGGGCATCATTGTGTTTTTTGGGATTTTAACAGGAAAGCTTTCAACTTTTCACCATTGAGTGTTATGCTGGCTGTAGGTTTGTCATAAATAGCTTTTATTATGTTGAGATATGTTCCCTCTATACCCACTTTGATTAGAATTTTTATCATAAATGGGTGTTGAATTTTATCAAATGCTTTTTCTGCATCTATTGAGATGATCATGTGATTTTTGTCCTTTTTCTTGTTGATGTGTTTATCACATTGATTGATTTACATATGTTGAACCATCCTTGTGTCCCTGGGATGAACCCAACTTGATAATGGTGTACAGTCTTTTCTGTGTGCTGTTGGATTCATTTGCTAATATTTTGTTGAGGATTTTTGCATCTATGTTCATCAACAATATTGGTCTATAGTTTTCTTTTTTGGTAATGTCTTTGTCTGGCTTTGGTATCAGGGTGATGGTGGCATCATAGAATGAGTTTGGGAGTATTCCCTCCTTGTCAGCCTTTTGAAAGCGTTTGAGAAGGATTAGTATGAGCTCTTCTTTGTATGTTTGATAGAATTGCCCAGTGAAGCTATCTGGTCCTGGACTTTTGTTTGCAGGCAGGTTTTTTTTTTTTTATTGCTGATTCTATATCACTTCTAGTGTTAGGTCTGTTCAAATGATCTATTTCTTCTTGATTCAGTTTTGGTGGACTGTATGTTTCTAGAAACTTGTCCATTTCTTCTAAGTTGTCCAATGTATTGTCATATAGTTGTTCATAGTATTCTCTTATGATGTTTTGAATTTCTGTGGTATTGGTTGTAATTTCTCCATTTTCATTTCTTATTTTGTTTATTTGTGTCCTCTCTCTTTTCTTGGGAAGCCTGGTCAGAGGTTTGTCAATTTTGTTTACTTTTCCTAAAAATCTTGCTAAAAGCTCTTGGTTTGATTGATTTTTCTACTATTTTTAATCTCTATTTTATTTATTTCCTCCCTGATGGCACAATGTTTCTGAAATCAGAAATCCAATGTGTGTAATTACAGTGTGGACATATTTGTGAAAACAAACATTACCTCCCCCACCTGTGAATGTTTCAGGATTGAGCTACCTTTGCACCTCTCTAATTCTTCTGTAGATTGGCTCATCATGATGATGATGAAGATGAAGAAACTGATGGTGATGATTGACAGTGATAGCTATACTTTATTAAGGGTTTACCATGTACCAGGAGTACTATCTCATTTAATCTTCACCATAACCCTATGAATAAGAGCTATTAATATCTCCATTTTACAGATGAGGAATCCAAGATTCAGAGAGGTTAGTTTGTTCAAAGTCACATGGCTTATGAGCGGCAAAGACAGGATTCAGACTCAGGTATGCTTGACTTCAAAGTCTTTGCTAGACCAAGCCATGCAACTACACAAAGCTTGTACTAGTTTTTGAGCTACTCACAAGGATTAAATCTCACATCTTGATTCCAAGGACACAGCCAAGACAGTATCACTGCCAAAGACCTTTTAATTTTCCTCTGCCTTCAGGATCACCTTTCAGGGATTTCTCTGACACTTGAAGATACAGAGGTATTTGTAACCTTGCCAACATCCTTATGACTTGGAGAGATACCCTGTTTCTATCCCAAGTACATTTGGATTGTTAGATACTGCAGGTGATTTTCCATGACTCAAATGGTCTTCTTACTTGGAAAGATGATAAGCCAAGCTGTAAACCTAGTAAACCGACTGGGAAAGATGATATGCTTAGTTTACCCCAGAACTCCACACCCCTCAATTACAAATATGGTCACTTTCTCTGCAGCTGAAGCCATCGTGGGAACTGTCCATGGTGGTTCCTTGTAGAACTCCTAAGCCATATTAGGAATTTCCAGTGTTAGACATAGTGCTGACTTTCTAGCTGGGCCTCTCTCTCTCTTTCTCTTTCTTTTTCCTCCTTTCCGCCCTCTGTCTCTTCTCCTTCCTCCCATTTTGTGTTTATGAATTAGAGAGATGTTACTGGAAAAATATATATCTCTATCTAACTTGTCCCCTTACATTTAAAATTTTGAGATTCTAATTTTCTGATGATTAGAAATAAAAATTTGTTTATCACATGCTAAGACAATAAAAGAATGCTATTTTAGGAGAAAGATTATAGGATATCTACCACACATCCAAAAAATTTGGTATACTTAGATTAAATGTCTGTACTGTTAATCTTTAAATCCCAGGAATATAGAACATTATAGTTACAGCCCTACTTAGGTTGGATATCTGTGTATATGGACCACTCTTTAAGGAACAAAAGACCTACCTCACTGTGGTAGACCATATTACTTTTTACTCATAATTTTGGTGCTCCTCCGTATGGTAGTTTTTTCTATGGGAAGATTATACATCCCTGCCCTGTTGAACTCTGAAGCGGCCATGTGACTTGCTTTGGCCAATCTAATATGGGACACTTCTGAGCAGAGGCTGTGAAAGCCAGCATGTGTGGTTCCCAGTGACACAGTGAAACTTCTCCATTGGACTGAGTCCCAAAGTAAAGTTAATTGGGTCAAAACAGTAGGTGACCCTCAATGGACAAGTAGAATAAGGGAGAAACCTACCTTTGTTGTTGTTTAAAGCCATTTACTGCCACAGTATAATCTAGCCTATTATGACTAATATTCATCCACTCCCATTTGCCACTGTGAAACTCTCTAAGGAAGAGGCAGCCACAAAATAAATTTCTAGTGGTGATAAACAGTAGGCTTTGAATTTGATGTAATAAACCCATATGGATTACAAACTCTCAACCTTCTTTTCTCTCCTGCTTGCTGGAATGAAGCCCTCTTTTCCTTGCTGGGATATTTCTGATAGCCCTTCAGGCCAGTTTGTGGGCTGCTTGTATTTCTTTGTGTGGGCCGCCGTAACAAAATGCCATCAATTTGGTGGCTTATAATATTAATGGATGCTTAACATGCCAAGGAAGAGCTAGTGGAGGTAGCTTTGAAAATTTTAGTCACCAGGCACAAAATTTCTCTTTAAAAAATAACAAAAGTTGCCTGAATTCAAAATGAAAGTCTAATTGCACCTCGTATTAACCTAAAATTAAAGTAATTCCTTGTTTTCTTTTCCATTGTGTTTACTTTGTTAGATTGAATGGAAGTTTCAGATCTTATATTGGGTTCCTTTGGAAACAAATTCTGAGAGAGAGTTGTATGCAGAATTGTGTGTGGAGGGGCGTGCTCCTGGGACATATGCTTGTAAGCACATGAAGAAGGCAGGATTGGTTAGAGTGAGAAGCTAATCAGCAACATGGATGCGACTGAAGCTTCAGCTCATCCTTTGAGGAAGCCTGGCGGTGGGAAAGCCCTTCACAATTGTCTCACATGGAGACAAAGGGTCTGGCCTTCATAACAACAACCAGTCATGGCTGTGGGCTGCCCTCTGGGAGGGGCATAGCCTTGAGCAAGGCATGGCCCTGTGGCTGAGGACAGTGTTCAGTGAGGGACACAACTGTGTATTGCCAGTGGCAGATATTAGCATATGGGGGAGTAAATACACAAAGTGCTTGGGGGAATGGCCCATAAGAGGAGGTCTGGGTGGAGTCCATTGCTGCCAACCCTTGCACCATTCATACTGACTGACTTCTTATAGTAAGTTTTCCCCACATCAGAACAGGTTTCATGGGATTCTGGTTGGTCTTATATTCTGAGAGAGGATAAGCAGGTCTACTTCTGCTTCTATCCCTTGTTCTCCTGAACCCATGTCTTCTACCATTTGGGACATAGCTTCATGCATTGACTTGGAGTGACATCCCAGCTATGTCTTTAAGAGACAATTTTGTTACTCAGGCTGATGGTGTCTAGTGGTGTACAATGTGATAAGACCAGTGGATGCTGTGGTCATGCTCCCATTGCTTTACCTTCATTCCTGGAGGGTGAGTCCCGCATTCTGAGGCAGTGCTATGTGGTATTCCACATAGGTGGATCAAATGCTGTGCAAGTCCTTGGCTGGTGATTCTGGACCAGGGCTCTGCAGGAAGGAAAGACAAACTTCAAAATATGTGTTGGTCTTAGGCAACAGAAATTGCTACCTCTTTCAGGGTGAAAATAGGCCTGTGGCTATTCTCTGAGAGATGATGTCAGTTCAGGGGGCTTAGCTGTGCTGCTGGGGAGTTGGGCACTCATCAGAGGCAGTAGCTAGATCAGCTCTGGTGAGTGGAAGTCCATATCTTTGGGAATACTCTCACCCCTGGCACCATGGATGTCATTCATGAGCCCATTGTGTCAGCACTGGGATGGGTGATGCTGGAGGCTGGCTGATGGCTAGTAATTCTGTCGACTTTGTTGTTCAGCTCCTCTTCCATTGTAGATGATCTCTGTCAGGTGTTAGCATATGATACATTGCTGCTCTTATCCATTTTCATAAGCCCATGTGTCTCTTCTGAGATCTTTTGACCCTGCTATTCCAATCTTTCTCTTCCCAGTTCCCTGACCAAACAGCCAAGCTGTTGCTGCTTCCTATGAATTTGCATATATTCATGTCTCAGGTCCCTTCTTTCTCCATACACAGAGGGTGACTAAGTACCTAGTCTGGAATGCTGCACAATGGGAGGACTTTCCTCTCTTCCAGAGCCCATTACTAAGTGGTGTCCTAAATCAGCAGCAGACTCACATCAACACACCAAGCCGTGTTAGTCTGCTCAGGCTGCCATAGCAAAATGCCACAAACTGGGTAGCTTGAGCAACTGAAAACTGTTTTCCTAGTTTCAGGGGCTGGAAGTCTAAGACCAGGGTACCAGCATGGTCAAGTTCTGGTGAAGGCTCTTTTCCTCGCTTGCAGACAGTTGCCTTCTCGCCTCCTCACATGGTGGAGAGAGGGAGAGGAAGCAAGTTCTCTGGTGTCTCTTCTTATAAGGGCACGAATCCCATCATGGGGCCCCACACTCACAATCTCATCTAAATCTAATTACTTCTCAAAGGCTTCATCTCTAAATACCATCACATTGAGGGGTAGGGCTTCAACATATGAATTTAGGGTAGGGGCACGATTCAGTCCATAGCACAAACCAGCCCATCTGTGAACCCAAATCAGCCTTTTCCTCCTCTTTCAGCTGGTGATAAGCCTCCCCTCTTCCTCCATGTAGCCATAAACACGAGCTGAAGTGGAGGGATTCTGGGCCTTCTACTTCTGCTGCTTACTTGTACCCTCTGGCCCTGCTTTGCCTGATCCTTCCACCTTATGATGGATTGTTCAGCTGATTTCTTGACAGGCAGCTCTGGCTATGTGGTCACTTGATGGTCTGTGCTCCAAAAGTGAGATAACTCTGTACTTACTAAGTCCTAGGAGCATGCAGGTAGCTACTTTGAATTGGGCATAGTGTGTGTATTACCCAGAATGATGAAAAATGACTTTTTAAAAATGAAATTTAATGATTCAGAACAACTTTACTTAGTCCCTACAGAGAACCCAAGGCCCTTAAAGACCCAGCTCCTGCCAACTTTCTGCCCTCATCACTCTCACCACGTGCAGACAGAGATGCTGTGTCCTAGCCTTGCAATTTCCACATAATCCACACTCTAATCAGTCGGGGTACTGGCCGGAAATAGATGATACACACAAAAGGGGTAACTGAAGAGTTTACTAGACTGTTTACAAAGGTGTGGACAGAGTTAAGGGAAACAAGAATGGAAGGTCATTACACTTCTGGGCCTGAACGGGCAATGTGAAGGAGCTGTTCCCAGGACCTAGAATGAGATGGGTCAGCCTAGTGGGCTGGAGCTGTGGCCCCCCTGCTGCTCTGCAGGGAGGCAGCTGAGGGGCTGTATATCAGAACTTTGGCTCCCTCTTCCCTCCATTCTGCACCTGGTGTACCCCATTTGGCTGAACTCAATTATAAGCCAGAAGGCAGGGGAACCTCTAAGATGCATTCATCAGAGGCCAGTCCCGGGGCACAGAGCAGAGTAGATAGAGATGAGAATGGCCCTGGAGAGGCCAACAATATGAGCATATACACTCCATTTCACCAGGCCTCTGCATCTGCTTTTCCTTCTGCTTGAAAGGCTCATCTCACCCCATCCCCTTTCCTGTCCCTTGTTCACATAATAAACTCATCATCAACTATCAAGCCTCATGTCCGGCCTTTCAGTTGAAATTGAAAACAGCCTGTGCAAATTTCAATTGTCTCGTGGAACACATTGCATTATAAATGTTTATTTACCCACCTGTCTCCATGAGCAACATGGGCGTTGACCCAGCACAGCAGCCAGGCCTTTTGTATCTTTCTATTCTCAGAGCCCAGCACTGCGCCTGCACCTAGTGGGTGCGCAATAGTTATATGAGGACAAGTATCTTTCTACTCCTGAAAGTGGGAGTTCTCCTCTCGTGGTAGCTCTTTTAAATGTGAACTGGAAAAGGTTAGTTACTTCAGAAGAACAATATGCTCTTGATTTCCATGTTGTTGTAAAGGTTTAAAAGCCCTTTCCTAGTCAGGGGACAAAGCCACTTACCCAGTAGCCGATCACTAGTGATGGCTGAGAAGTGGGTAGAACCCAGGTCTTCCGCCTCCTAACTCATTGCTCTTTGCTCCCCTCACCAGATGTCCTCAGTGAAAGTGAGTGCGTAGGTGGCGCTGTGGAGACGGCCCACACAGCCTTAACAGGTGGTCATCCCAGAGGAAGATTTGAAATGAATGAGGTTAAATGCCTGGTTGAAGACAATGAATCCCTTAGACATTTTTTTACTTTCAGAACTTTACTGGGTCATTAAGAATTGAATTTCAAGAAAGGGGATATCCAGTTAGATGGGCCAGCTTTTCTTCTTTTTTTCTTTCTATAGTGAAAACATATGTGTTGACTAGATTGTAAGCCACTTGAGACCAGGGACCAAGTCTCTTTTATGTTTGTCTTCTGTCAGCCTTAGATGGATGTGTCAGAGGAATGGTGCATCATACAAAACAACCAGATGAGGTCATCCTAGCAACGCTTTGTGGGATTCCTGGGAGCCGGCTTTGGTTAACTGCACACTCAGAGTGGAGTAGAGTGGAGTGGAAGGGAGTGGCTGCCAGTGGTTTGATGCCCAGCACCCATCTCTCCTGACAAAAGCATCCTGAATTTCCTTAGGGAAATTACCTCTCCAGGTTTGAGGTCTGGATGGAATTGATTTCAAAGCCCATGTCTAGGGGTGGGCCCTGATTGGCTAATCAGCATGTACATTCTCTTGGTCACAGACATTAGCTCAGAAGTGAGCTAATTACATACAGTGATACAGTCACTAAGAATCCTGGAAAAGAGACTCTTACTCTCTTCTTTCTAGCCACGAAAGAAAAAAGATGCAGCTGCTGGAACTGCTGCAGCCATCTGGGACCACCTGGGGTTAGAAGTTGGAATCAGGACGAAGGAAGTGGAGAAGAAATGGAGGGAATGGGAACCATGTCCTGACATCTTTCGAGTCCTAGATCAGGTTGCACCTGAGCCACAAACTAAAGTGAGCCTTCCTTAAGCCACTGAGAGCTGTGCTCACTGTGGTAAATGGCACATCAAGGGAAGCAGCATTTGTGGGTGAGGAGGAAAAGAGTTTCCTGTGACTTTGTGTTAAGCCAGAGAAATGGCTGGGTCATGGGTAAGGTCATATAGCAGAATAACTCAGGGGGCTTTGCAAACCACATTTCCTTCTGTACCAGGACCCATTCTAGAATCACTTGGAGTATGTGTATGTGTGTGAAAACTTCAATAGCCCTGCCCCAGGGATTCTGATGCAAACTAGTCCAATCACTGGACTCCTTGGACTGATTCTGCTGCCTGTAGCCCTACCCTGAACATAATACCTTGTTAATTCTATGGGATCAGCGTGTAATTGAGGCCCCAACAGATGCTACTGGCCTATAGGCTAATTTATTCAGAGTATTAAACACTCAACCCTCTCCTAGGCCTTTGGTGGTACTAAGTTGTTTCAGCTTTCCTTTCCTTGGGGAGAAGCACCCCGCGGTCTCTCACCTCCCTTTTATCCCCATCTCTCCTCTTAGGACAGTATTCAGGTTGATCTTTTGGGGTCTACGAATTTGTCTAGCCATAGAACTAAGGAACTAAAGGTGTGAATTCACTATACAATTCCTACTGACAAAAAATCATTACAAGGTTGTGAAAACAAAGGAATAGATATTTAAAGCAAAGAGTGGGAAGTGAACAGTAGCAAATGGGGCTTTGAAGCCTAGAGGTGTGGCCCCTTCCCTCCCTCTCCCATGTGTTGCCACACCTATTCTCTTTTCTTTCTTTCTTTCCACCAAATAATACTTTGTTAATATTTTGTAATGTAGTTTCTTATGATGGAAAGCCAGTTGCCTTTTCCTGCACTTAGCTGACCCATCAGAACCAAAACACTGTTTAAAGGAACAGGGGAAGGGATTCAGTCTTGTACCACATTTTTATACCACAAAAGTGATAGTGAGATGAATCAGAAAACAAAATTGTGAGCATAGCCTCCTCTATTGAAAGTGCACAAATAAGCAATTAGTCAGGTTCTCTGCAGAGAATGGCTTCCAGACAGCCTCCCATGTGGGAGACTTGATGTAGCTGCTGGCAGACATAGTGCTGGCGGGCTGGGGAAAGTGAGCAGAGGGCCCTGGGAGAGAAGAGAGGAAAGAGAGTCCAGATAATCACTTCTCAGCTTCTCTGGAGAGAAAGTCTCTGAAGCTCCAGAACATCCCATTTTGATATTAGAGAAAGACTTCACAACAGCCTCAAGTGACCTAGCAGGACATTTGACTTGACTCCAACCATGAAAGGTGTCATTAGATTTCTTGGAGATACTCTTGGAGAAGCCTTTGCTGAAGTGCCTTCAAGTAGAAGAGCTGCTAGGTGGGCCATGATGGACTGTGAACACCTGGGAAGGTGGAGGAGGTCTTGTTGAGCTTCACACTTTGTTCTTTGAGCTTCCCCCAGAGCATGGGTATCAGCAGCAAACACAGGCAATGGGCATTGCTGAACACCATACATTAAGTAACAAAAATGGCAAAAGGCAAAAATGCCTTAGCAAAGTCCTTTGATTAGAGTTAGATTCATCGATGTTTCTTGGCTCAGTCTTCTCTGCCAGATCACCTACAATTTAACAACTGCTCCAGGAGCTGACTTAAGGCATGGGCCATTGCCAGAGGGTGGGTCTGCTTTTCTTCCCAAGGCAGAACCAACTGTTGGCATCTTCTCCATTAATTATAATGGATGGTTGTAAGCTGGGTGGGAGGGGAGCTAGCAGACAATTTATCCTATCTGTGCATATCTGAGGGAAGAACACCAGAAATACTTAATCCCTGTGGTATACAGGTCATAGCTGTAATAGCAATTTTTATATCACACTGTATGTAGCTTGGATTTTAAGATATTGAGTACCAAAATACAAGTTCCTTGAAAGTTGAAATTATATCTCATTCTTTGATTCCTTTGTTCTGACTTTCAAGTGATTTCATTTTCTTCTTTGTGTTATTTCTACTTTCTAATTTTCTAAAATGACCCAATATTAAATCCAGCTTTTTTGAAAAAAGTAAAGACATTGTAAATTATTTTTATCACATTTTTTATCACATGTTTTATTTTATCACATATCATAAATTCCATCCCATAAAATTCTCCCTTTTAAAGTGCAGTTTAGGGGTTTTTGTATGTAGTTTTGCAACCATCTCCACTATATAATCCCAGAAACATTTTTGCCATTCCTTAAAAGAAACCCTATACCCATTAACAGTCACTCCCCACTCCCCCAGCCTCTGGCAACTACTAGTCTGGTATATAGGACCCCATGATGAAGTAATCAAAGCTGTAGGTCTCTGTGAGTCAGATTATACCCACTACTGCTTTGACTCCTTTGTCCATCATGGTAACCATGTCCACCTTGCCTTTGGAGAATAAGTGCCACCATTTTGCTGTCAATATCCATCATCCTGAAGCAGCTGGCTTGATAGAATAGTGAAATGGCCCTTTGAAGACTCAGTTGCAGCACCAGGTAGGTGGCAATACCTTGCAGTGCTAGGAAATGACCTCTAGGTTTCCGTGTATGCTTTAAATCAGTGTCCAATATATGAGGCTATGTCTCCCATAGCCAGGATTCTAGAGTCTATCAAAGGGTACAAATGTGAGTGACTGATAGTCTACTAGCAAAATTTTTTCTTCTCATCCCTGTGTCCTTAGGCTTTGCTGGCCTAGAGATGCAAATTCCAAAGGGAGGAATCGTTCTATCAAGAGACACAACAATGATTGCATTGAACTGGAAGTTAAGACTGTCACGTGGTCACTTTGGGGTCATGATGTATCCAAATCAGTAAGCAAAGGAGGATGATTGACCCTGATTACCCTGGAGAAACTGGGCATCCATTACACAATGGCAGTAAGGAAGAGTATGCCTGGAATACAGCAGATCCCTTAAGGCTGTCTCTTTGTAGTACCATGCTCTGTGATTAAAGTCAATGGAAAACTACAATAACCCAATTCAGGCTGGACTGCTAATGCCCCAGGCCCTTTAGGAAAGAAGGCCTGGGTCATCCTACGAGGTACAGAAGCTGGTTAGGTACTATCTAAGGGCAAAGAGAATATAGAATGGGAAGTAGAAGAATGTAGTTATACATACTATGACCAGGTGACCAGTTGCAGAAATGAGGACTAATTGTTATAAGTATTTCTTCTTTAATTTTTATGAATATGTTTGTATATATGTTAAGCAAATATTTTGTTTTCTTCCCTCTCTTATGCCCATATCACCAAACATTAAGGTGTATCAAAAAAAAGTTAACTTTATATTACAGTATTTAAGTTATAGAATATCAAAGGAGAGTGGACAACACCCAAGGACTAGTGTGATTTTGGTTGCACACAAGGTGGTTGTATTATGTTAAGCAGAAGTATGACTTTTATTGTCTTTATTTGGAGATTAAGTATGGTTTAAGGAGATGTGCATGGGTGTCAACTTGACAAGGGGTGGACTGTGGTGGTTCTTTTGACATGTCAAACTGACTAGGCCAAATTTTTCAGTTATTCAATAAAACGCTAATCTAGGTGTTACTGTGAAGGTATTTTTAAGATTTGATTAAAATCCATGATCAGTTGGCTTTACGTTGGGGATTTTTTCCTAGATAATCTGGGCAGGCCTGATTCAGCTGAAAGGCCTTTAAGAGCAGAGCTGAGGTGTGCCTGAGGAGGAGGAAATTCTGCGTGTGTACAACTGCTTCAGCCTGTGCCCCAGTGTTTCATCCTGTCCTTCCTGATGGTCTGTTCTATTGATTTCAGACTTGTCTAGCCAACCCCCACAATTGTGTAAACCAGTTCCTGCAATAAATCTATGAAAATATATCTCCTACTTGTTCTGCTTTACTATTTGAACACTGACTAAATGAATCTGGCTAAAACAGTGCTTACAAAATGTTAACAATGATTATTTCTCAGGGATGGGATTGATTTTAGGTGCTATGTTTGTTTACTTTCTCTATTTTTTTTTTCTCATAGTGTTCAAATGTTTTAAAAGAACATTTTTAAACAAAAACAATAGTTAAAATCAGCTTTTAAAAAAATAAAAATAATAGCTAAAAATCTACAATTACACAAAATTACCCAAAAGCCTAATTCCATTTACAAAATGTTCACAGAACTCTGGCAAGTTTTTAAAATAAAACTTAGAGTCTCTAAAAACACAATTTTAAAAACCTTTTGGCCTTTTCCACAGAATTGAACCAAAAAAATTCATCTACATTATAATCTATTGGGTCTTTTGTTTGTTTATTGAATGTTTATTGAGCCCAGGTATCATATCTAATTCTTTTTTTTTGTTCTATTGCTGTGTCTAACTAAGGGCTGAGTATAATGTAGGTCCGTGTCAATGTTTCTTAATTAAACATATCCCCTAAACATAAATATATATATGTCCTAACTTCCCTTAACTGTTTTTCCAGTAGTTACCAACAGTATCCTCTTCACTCGTTCAAACTAAGATATCAAGCACTTCAAGTTTAAAACATACTAAACATTAAATTGTTACATGCATATTCCTTTATTTTATTAAAAATATATAGACAGTGCTTATTTCTATGGAGTTAAAATAGCTTTGCACTTCCCATTTTGTACTTTGCTCTTTATTAATAATATTTCAAGCCCACATAACATTGAGTCAACACAATCCATAAACTTGTCTTTTTAATGGTTATAGAACCATTCATCATGTAAATATGCCAAGTTTGCTCATCCATATCTCTATTTTTGGACATTTGGGCTGTTTCCAGTTTCTTTCTATTATAAATAATGTGACTGTGAAGGCTTGTTTAGACCAATGGCTTTTAAAATTATCTCTTTGGGGTCATTTCCTTAGGTCAATATTCCTAAAGATGAATTACTTGGAAAAAAAAGACATGAACATTTTGTTAACTGTCGCCAGACTGCTTTTTAGAAAGATTGAAGCAATTTTACAGCATTATCAACAGTATGTTTCCCTGAAGCCACATCCACATTGGATTGTTAACATTATTATTTATTTTTGCTAGTTTACTAGATATACAGTGGCATCAAAGTTGCTTTGAGGTGCTGTGGAATAACAGTCCTAACATTCTTAGAAGCTCTACCATTGAGGCTCTACCAGTCATGTCCTGAAGATTTTTAGAAGTATTTTTGTCTGGCTTTAAGGCCTCTCAGGCACAACTTAAATCTTTCTAAGGTCTTTGCAAAAGATCTTGGAGGTGCACCTTTGATCTGAATTTCACACTGGAGCTATGTTTTACTGACAGCACCCTAGATTTGGTCTTTGCCTTAAGGCCATTTCTCACTTTGAGAAACTTTTGCCACCTTGAAGATTTCCCTGGACCCTCTATATTTTCTCTAAATTCTGCTCAAATAGTTCTTTATTTAGCTCATTCCTTTCTTCTTGTATTTTATCATAGTATAGGAAGCTAAAAGAAGCCAGTTAGCACTTTCAACAATTTGCCTGGAAATCTTATTAGCCAGATCCACAAGTTCATGAGGCACCATTTCTATTTGTGATGTTACCACAGGCAACAGTTCCAATAAAATTTCTTCTGGTATGTAAATTGCATCCCCCTCACTCTAGCAATCAGTAACAGTCTCCTCACTGCTCCGCCAGCCTTCACTAGAGTCTTGTTGAAAGTCTTCAGGCCTCTATCCACCTTCTGCTCCCAAAGCCAATCCTGCATGTTTTAGGCTTTTCTTACACCAGCAATGCATTACTAGGTGCCAATTTCTGTCTCAGTTATCTATCGCTGTGTAAAAAATCACCCCCAAACTTAGTGGTTTAAGATAACCAACTTTGTATGATTTTTTGTGAATTTGGTGGTTGGCTGGTCTTAGCTGGAAGGTTGCTTTCTTCCATGGGCTGTTATTGGGGCTGCAGAGGCTAGACTGGCCTGGAATGTCCAAGATGGTTCATTCATATGACTGGTAGTTGGTGCTGGCTGTCCATCAGCAGACAGCTCAGCTGTAGCTGCCAAACAGAGGACCTGGTTCTCCTCCAGACAGCCTTTCCATGTGGCTTGTTTGTATAATATGGGAACTGAATTCTGAAAGGAAGGAAATAGAAGATTCTAGTCTTAAGGCCTGGGCTGAACAGTCCCAGAATGTATTTCTGCTGCATTCTGTTGATCAGAGAAGTCCTAGGTTGTGCTTAGATTTGAAAAAAGGAAAAAATAAACTCCATTTCTTAATGGAAGAAAGGCCAGGGAGGGAAGAAAGTAATGGTATCATCTTTGGAGTCAGTCTATCATGCCACGGTGACCAGGCCATTTATCAGCTTTTCTCAGGAGTGCTGTGGAAGTAGAGGACACCCACTACTTACTCATTTATTCATCTACTCACTCACTATCAGCTTTTTACTGAGCATCTACTCTGTGCTGGGCTGTGTTCCAGCCATTGTGGATATAATGGTGAATAAGACAAAGTCCCTGCTCTGGTGCAGCTTATACTCTAGTTGGAGGAAAATAAATAAATAGATATTATATACATATATATATTTAAGTGAATAAGAAAAACAGTAGACAGTTGGTTGTTGAGGGTTGACTTGTGCCCCTCCAAAAACCTGTTCACATGCTTCTTTCTCAGTAAACATGGAGTTCCTCTTGAGACCATTCATCTTCAGTCTTATAGAGATCTTCAATTCATTGACCCCCCCCCCCCCCCACCACCACCACTGTCATGGCCTCTCTTCTTTTCTTATCCAGGTCAGACTCCAAAGTCCATCAATTCAAACACTCCTACCTTGTCTCTCTTCTTCCATCACACTCTCCTGGCATATCACAAACCTAATGAAATCCAACTATCTGCTGACTCTATTCCATGCCTGAATCCAGGCATGTGACTAACTTGTTTTGGTCAATGAAAGTGATTGGAATTGATGTGTATTATTTCTGAATGACAGTTTTAAAAACCAATGCACAGTTCATCACTTTTTCTTTTTTCTTTTTCTGCCCTAGTGCCTGACAACCCTCCAAATGGAGGCTGCTCTGTTAGTCTGGGTACTAGAGTAGGAGAGATCAAAGTAGAGCCCGCAGTTCTATTAATCACGGGCATGTAGTGTGATATCACTGAGAAGTCACTTTAGTCTATATCACCTAGAGTTCATTGCTTGTTCCTACAACACAACCTAACCTGTACCTACTGGTACATGTGAGTACAAGTCTGCCAGATGGAGAAGACAGGTAAGAGTATCTCATGCAGAGAGAGCATTATGTAAAAAGGCACAGAGAAGTCTGGTGACATCACGGTAGGGGTGCAACATAGCCTGAGTGGAGCAAAGCTGCAAGAATGAGCCTCGAAGAGCAGGTTAGGACACATTCATGTACGGGGTTCACATAATGAGATGATACAGAGGTTAGCCTTTGTCACGGAAGTGATTTGGAATCAGTGGCGATTTTCAAATAGGGGATTTTCCCTGTCCAGTTGTCTTTTGGGAATATTACTTGAATTTTAGTATGGAGAAAAAATTGGGGAAGGGGAGGTAGTCAAGATTTCATACATAAAAAGTTTGGAAGAGATTTTTCTTACAGTAAAGAGAAGATGAGGACATGAACCTTGGTGATATCTTTATGACACTAACTTTTTTTTGGGGGGTAGGTAATTAGGTTTATTTATTTATCTTTTTAGTGCAGGTACTAGGGATTGAACCTAGGACCTTATATATGCTAGGCATGCACTCTACCACTGAGCTATATCCTCCCCCCGACACTAACTTTTTAGTAGAGGAAATATGAGATTGTGGTTAAAAGCTTGGCTCTCCAATTATATAGAATTAAGTTTAAAATCTAGTTTTTCCTCCACCTTATTTTGTTACCAGTGCAAGAGTTCCTCAACTTCTTGGCCTAAAATTCCTCTTTGAAAATTAAATTAATAATGATGTCCCATTTTTAGGTTTTTGTGGGGTTTACATTGGATAATGCATATAAAGCACTTAGCACGAGCTTAGCACAAAGAGCCCCACAGATACTAGATATGGTGATGATGATGGTAATAATATTATAGTAAATGGTGTGAGACTTAGAGTCAAGTTCATTCTTCTCAATATTATTAAATGGTGTAGTGGAAACAGCTTGGGATTTGGAAACAGAATGGTCTGAGTTTCAATAGTATCATCACTGGCAGTGTCATTTCAGAAAAGACAGCTAACTTTTTTTTCTTTTTACTCAGTTTTTTAAAAAAAACCTAATGTTTTTAAAGTAGGTTTAGGTTCACAGCAAATCTATGAGGAAGGTACAGAGACTTGCCATATGCCCCCGCCCCTACACATGCATAGCCTCCCACCCCCACCCCCTTATCAACATCCCCCAGCAGAGTGGTACATTTATGACAAATGACGTACCTACATTGACACATCATAATCACCCAGTTTATAATTTACATTAGGATTCTTTTGGTGTTGTACATTCTATAGGTTTGGAGAAATGTATAATAACGTGTATATATCATTATAGTATCATAGAGAATTTTCACTGCCCTAAAAATCCTCTGTGATCTGCCTGTTCCTCTATTTCCCTGACCTCTAACTCTTGGCAACACTGATCTTTTTTTATTATTATTACTGTTTCCATAGTTTTGCGTTTTCCAGCATGTCATATAATTGGAATCATATAGTATGTAGCCTTTTCAGATTGGCTTCTTTCACATAGTAGTATATATTTAAGGTTCCTCTATGTCTTTTCATGGCTTGACAGCTGATTTCTTTTTAGTACTGAATAATATTCCATTGGATCATAGAGGGGATGGGGATGCTATTTCAGACAGGTGGTAGGAGAACGCCTCTCTGATAAGGTGACATACGAGCGAGGCCTGAAGGGAGTGAGAGAAAAGGCATGTGTATATTGAGGGGGATGTTTGGACTTAGAGTCATTCTGCAGAAGGAATAGCATGCGCAAAGGTCCTAAGGGAAGTGAATACTTGTTTGTTTGTTTTTTTTTCTGTTTAAGCAATAGCAATGAGGCCAGCAACTGAAGATGAGCAAGTTGGGGTAGAGGCAGACTTAGGAATGAGAGCAGGGAGCTGGAGGCTGGGTGCTGATTTGGAGGCCATTGAAAGGATGTAAGATTTTACACACTGAATGAGATAGGAAGGCACTGAAAGTTTTGAACAGATGAGCTATAAGATCTGTCTTTGGTTTTTAAAGGATCACTCTGGTTGTCCTGCAGAAGAGCACAGACTATGAGAGGGGGGCCAGGATAGAGGCAGGAGAACAGTCCAGGCCTTCCATATTTCTGGTGGGAGATGATGGCTAGTGGTGGAGATGGTGTGAATATCTACATTTTTACTGCCTCTCCCACCCCTCCACTTTCAATTCAGAAGATTTAGGATGGGAACTAGGGAGGGTCGATATTTTTAAAAAAAAGTTCTCTAAGTGAACTGGAGGCATGGTCAGGTTTCCAAACCGGTGAATCTGGATGAGAAAGCAAACCCTCCTTTCCTCAGAGGTCCTCCCTTGGACCTCTCTGCCTGCTCTTCTCTGACTTCCACCTCTAGCTCAGGGCCTCTGCCTCAGGCCTCTTCTGCCTAGCTCAGCTGCCCCCATTGTTTTTCTTTTCTGTCCTCTCTGGTTATTTTCTGTTCTTCTCAACCTGCCAAACCCCAGGCAGCTGCCCACGCACACCCTGGAGGCTGAACCCACACTGCTGCTGGATTTATCTTCCCCCATGCCCTTTTCTTTCTTTTTGTCATTTCCCTGCCAGAATCTTTCTCATGATTCTGCTCTGCCTCCTGGATAAAGTCCAACCTGCCAGCCCCTTACAGTCTGGTCCCAATCAATCATCCCACCTGTGGGATCATCCCATTGTGTCTGCCCAAAGTCATCCTCAGGGGGACTAAATGATTTATTTGCCTTGCTTCAGAAACAGCATGGAATTTCCCATTTCTGCTTCCTTTTTCATACAATTTATTCCATCCCCTGGGCTGATCTTTTTCCTTTCTGCCTTACCAAATCCTATGCACCCTGCAAAGGCACTGCACAAGTTCTTAATGAAAACATATTTTTAAAATGCTTCCATGGTTAAAGAGTGCACATGTTCAAAATCCAAAGGATTAGAAATTGATATATATTTTAAAATGACTTTCCTGATACCCCCAACCACCAACCAACTGATTTTCCACCCCAGAAGCTTGATTCCACCAGCTCCCTGTGCACCTTCCTATCATATACAGTCAACATATGTGTTTATATCTTGCATTTATAAGTATCTCATTCTTATAGATACACACAAGAATATTCTTTTCTTTTTCTTTTAAAACTAATAGTAGCATATTATCCACATTGTTCTTCCGCCATTTTTTTCATTTAAAATACTCATCATTGTTCCATATCATCCCTGGATGATCATTGAAGACCTTGCACCACAGCTGGTCACAGTACTCACAGAACTGACTTTTTTTTTTTCTGTTTCTGAACTTAAGCTTTTATTTATTTTTGTTGTATCAAATGATTTCAGTTTGGGGTAGAATTTTTTTTTTAAACTGTGGCAAATATACATAATCTAAAATTTACATTTTAACTATTTTTAAGTGTCCAGTTCAGTGGTATTAAGCAGTCACATTGTTGTGCAACCATCACCACCATCCATCTCCAGATTTTTCATCTTCCCAAATTGAAACTCCACACTCATTAAACACTAACCCCCAATGTTCCCCTCCCCATGGCCCCTGGCAGTCACCATTCCGCTTTCTGTCTCTAAGAATTAGCTACTCTTCATACCGCATATAACTGGAATCACATAGTATTTGTCCTTTTGTGGCTGCCATTTCACTTAGCATAATGTCTTCAAGGTTCATTTATGTTATAGCATATATAAGAATCTCCACCCTTTTTAAGGCTGAATTATATTTCATTGTATGTATACACTGTCCACATTTTGTTTATCCATTCATCTGACTGTGGACACTTGGATTGCTTCTACTTTTTGGCTATCATGAATAATGCTGCTATAAACATAAGTGTGCAAGTATTGGTTTAAGTCCCTGCTTCAATTCTTCTGGGTACATCATGTGGCTAGATAGATTTATGTTTCACTTTTGAGGAACTGCCATAACATTCCACAATGCCTTGTTCTCTTAATGACTGCTTTATATTCTATGTGTGGATGTACTATAATTTATTTAACCAATCTTATACTGATGGATATTAAGAATGTTTCCAGGCTCTTGCCATAAAAATATTGCAATAAAATTCCTTGGAAATTTTTGTTTGTGCACATAGAGAGGTATATCTATGAGATAAATTCTGGATATAATTGTTGGTCAGAGAATAAATGAACTTTTAAAAAATAGATTTTATATTTTAAACCAGTTTTAGGTTCATAGCAAAACGGAACAGAGGATACAGACATTTCTCATGTATCCTCTGCCCCTATACACACACAGCCTCCTCCATTATCAATGTCCCCCACCAGAGTAGGACATTTGTTACAATTGATGAACCTACATTGACATATCATAATCACCCCAAATCCAGAGTTTACATTAGGGTTCACACTTGGCACTGCACATTCTACGGATTTGGACAAAAGTATAATGACCTGTATCAACCAGATAGTACTATACAGAGTATTTTCATTGCCCTAGAACTCCTCTGAGCTCTGCCTATTCATCCCTCCCATCCTTGCAACCCCTGGCAACCACTGATCTTGTTACTGTTTCCATAGTTTTGCCTTTTCTAGAATGTCATATAGTTAGAATAATACATTATATAGCCTTTTCATATTGGCTTCTTTTGTTTAATAATATTAACATTATTAAGTTTCCTCCATGTCTTTTCATGGCTTTATAGCTCATTTTTTTTTTACTGCTGATTAATATTCTATTGTTTGGATGTACCACAGTTTATTTATTCATTCACTTACTGAAGGACATCTTCGTTGCTTCCAAGTTTTGGCAGTTATGAATAAAGCCACTCTAAACATCTGTGTGTAGGCTTCTGTGGAGACCTAAGTTTTCAATCCTTTTGGTAAATACCAAAAAGTATGACTGCCAGACTGTATGATAAGAATATATTTGGTTTTGTAAGAAACCACCAAACTGTCTTCTAAAGTGGCCATACCATTTTACATTCCCACCAGCAATGTATGAGAGTTTCTATATATTAGAAAAGAAGAGAGATCTAGTTTCCTAAGGTGGAAATTGCACTGATATTAATTCTTTTGCTGTATGTCTAGGGTTACCCATTAAGCAAGGGAGTGTAGTTGAGATCATATTTTGTCATGTTTGGGAATTCCCTGGTTGATCACTGAAGACCTTCTACCATGGCTGGTCAGAGCTCTTGTCTTTCCACCAGATGTGAGCTTTGGGGAATTTAATTAACTCTTTATTTAATAACACAGTTTTTAAAGATTACACTCTACTTACAGTTATTACAAAATATTGGCTATATTTGGGGAATTTTATATTTACCACTCTCTGGTTATTTTTTGCCTCTCTGTGAAATTCCACTCCATGCACACCTAATCCAGCACTCATCAAAGACGCAAGCAGACCCATAAGCAAATTACCAAAATTTCTTGCCTTGCTCCCTTCAGTCCACTTCCCAGGCCCACAACTTCCAGCTGCCTCAGTCTCTCCAAACTCTCATCTCCATATCTTTTTCAGCGAGACCACAAGATTCTGTCTGATTCCCCTTGGCTATACCGGTGACTATGAAATCGCCTCTAGGCGAAAAGCTGGGATACCCATAGGGCCCAGTGGTTAGTTTGTCTTCTCTCATGGGCCACTGCCCTGCGCTACTTGTAGCCCAATGTCTGAAAACAGTTGTTTCCTGTATATTCTTGTTTCCTGACCAAGGAAGATTAAGGCTTTTCCTTGTTACACCATCATGACTGGAAGTAGAAGCTTCTTCCTTTGGCTTTTTAAATATAGCTTTTATTTATTTATTTATCAGTTTTTTGGGGGTATTTAGGTTTATTTATTTAATTATAATGGAGGTGTAGTGGACATTGAACCCAGGATGTCCACTGAGTGGACATGCTAAGCACGCGGCCTATCACTGAGCTATACAACCCCCCTAGTTTTTATGTATTTTTCATTGGTTGCTCTAGGAATTACACTGTGCATCTTTAATTTATCACGATCTTCTTAGATGTTAGACTGAATTACTTTAAGAAAGTTATAGAAATCTTGCAATAGTATGGTTGCATTACCCCCTTTTTTGATATTTTTATCATATATATTATATCTACATACCTTTTTTGAGATGTAATTCACATACCATGAAATTTACCTTTTTAATTTATACAATTCAGTGTTTTTAAAAAGTATATTCAAAAATCTGTTTAATTCCAGAACATTTCATCCAGAAAGAAACTCTATACCCATTAGGAGCTTCTCTTCTTTCCCTTCTCCCCACAGCCTCTGGCAATCCCTTACATACTTTTTGTCTCTATGGATTTCCTATTCTAGAGATTTTTTATACATGGAATAATATAATATCTGTATACATTTTAAACCTAACAATACTGTGTTATAATTTTTATTTTAAACAGTCAAATATGACTCATAAAAATTAAGAGAAGAGAAATAAAATTCTATAGTTTTAATATTCATCCATGTACTACCATTTTTGGTGCTTTTCACTCTTTCCTGTAGATCTGAGTTACCATATGGTGTCATTTCCTTTTATTCTGAAGAGCTTCCTTTAGCATTTCTTGTAATTTTCCCTTTGCTGTTTAAGATCTTGCAGCAAACAGGGGCCAAGAATGCTTCTGTCATGTACCCACTCCGTTACTTGATAAGGATGGATTTTTCAAGGGATTTTTCCATTTCATCTGTTATTGAATTGATTGATGTAGAGCTGACATTACTCCCTTACTGTGCTTTCAGTGTGGTGGTTTCTGTAGTGCTAGTCACTCTTCCAATCCTGATATTGGTAATTTGTGTTTTCTCTGTTTTTCTCTTGATTAGGTTTGCTAGGAGTTTATCAGTTGTGATCTCTTCAAAGAATCAATTTTTGGTTTTAGTAATTTTCTGTATTGTCTGTTTTCCTGTTTCACTGATTTCTGTTGTATCTTTATCAGTTTATCTTCCTACTTATTTTAGGTTTAATTTGCTTATCTTTTTCTATTTAGGTGTCAGGTTGTATCATTGATTTTAAATCTTTCTTGTTCTCTCATATATTTAGGTTAAGTGTTCCCTTTAATTATGGCTTCAGTTTCAGCCCACAGATTTTTATATGTTGTATTTTCATTGCCACTCTGCTTAAAATATTTTCTAATTTTCCTTGTGATTTTTTCCCATGGGCTATTTACAAGTGTGTTGTTTAATTTCCTAATATCTGGGGCTTTTTTAGCTCTCAGTGAAGTCTCTCCATTCTAGCTTTCCCAGTTGTCAGATCATTAATATTCAACCTCTGCAGGACCCTGTAGATCTCGTCTTGCACAGGTGCAGTTCAACTATGGTAGGCTGACTTCTAAAATGGTCTTCAGTGGTCCCCCACCTTCTACTATTCATGCCCTTCCATAATCCTCTCCCCTTGAGTGTGGGCTGGACCTAATGACTTGCTTCTAGCCTACAGAATACAGCAAAAATGATGGCATATCACTTCTGTGACTAGGCTGTAACATGTCATGACTTCTGTCTTGTGAGCAGACTTGCTGGCTTTGATGAGCAAGCTGCCATATTGGAGAGGCCCATGTGGCAAGAAACTGAGGGTAACCTCTGGCCAACAGCCAACAAAGGAATGAAGCAGAAACTGCAAGATGATAAACGTATGCTGTCTTAAGCTGCTAAGTTTTAGGGTTAAGCAGCAGTAGATAACTAATATACCAACCCTTGGCCAAGGAGGTACAGTGAATGTTTGTATATACCTCCAAGGACCTCCTCTGTGCTTCTCTCTCTTCTTAGGTACCCTGCCCTGGAAATCCCAGTGGATTTAGTACCCCAGAACTCAGATCTATGTGTATGTTTGGATATTTTAAGAGCAAGAACAGAGATATAAACTTCTTTGTATCCTCCAGAGAGCCTAACTGAATACCAGATTTCCAATAAATGTTCCTTTGGTATTTACTGATTCCATGCTCTCCAAACTGAACTTCCCTTGATGCAGCCTTGATCAGGGGTGCATCTCAATGGTAAATAGGAATCTTTTTGCGGGACTCCCCAAATTGAAGCCCCAGAAGTTCATGGACTATACACACCACACACACTTAGAGCTCATCTACACCAAGCCACTCCTACTTCAAGACCTGAATGGAGTGCTTTCCTGCAGGTGTGGAATCTGGTTTTCCCATTGGCCACTAGGGGGCTGGATGACACAATCTGGCAATGCAGGGGGATTAGTACTTCATGGGGTAAACCTTAACTTACAGGAAATGGGAGATGGGAGTGAGCTGGGCAG
The DNA here is from genome assembly GCF_009834535.1 of Camelus ferus. Classification (NCBI taxonomy): domain Eukaryota; kingdom Metazoa; phylum Chordata; class Mammalia; order Artiodactyla; family Camelidae; genus Camelus; species Camelus ferus. The sequence goes on from NC_045720.1 coordinate 29,106,172, forward strand.
ATAAATCCCACTTCCTTTCTTCCCTCTATACAGTTCTCTGAGGTACAGTTCCTCTTTACAGCCCTTCTAGAAAAGTCCTACAGCGCCAACAAATGAACCTGCTGAGTGACTTGCTACATCTCTTTGTGACTCATTATGAAGGACTAACCAGCACAGCAATGATCACACAGCATTGCTCTACATCTTCCTTTGTCTCAGTTCCCCTCTCCTCCACTCTCACTTCCTCCTGGGCTTGCACCTCTCAAAGAAAGTATCTCTACCTCTGTCCTTGCCTCAGCAGGCTCATCTTCCTAGTGAGCCTGGGCTAAGAGAGATGGCACTCACAGTTTAACTTTGCTTTTAGTGTCCATCTCAATGAACAATTTCTGAGGACTATACTTTAGCATAACAAACAGAACCATGACTCGCCTTTGATAATTCACATAGCCAGTTTCACATACTGTCTTGTGTCATATTCTGTCATGTATTGAACACCCTCCCCCAGCTCCTCAAACTCTATGCTAAAGGCAAACGATGTTAAAATTGACTGACTAAGGAAAGAACCAGTCTGAAGGAAACCTGACTGAACACAGAGCTGGCGGTGTGCTGTTTTTTGTCCATATTAACTGGCTGGAGGGAGCTAAGGTACTTTTAAAAAATGGACAATTTTCACACTTACTGAGTGAAATTCTGTTGTGGTCCAGGAAAAGCTTTGCCTGCATCCCATCTCACCATCCTGCCATGGTGATTTGCAATTTGAGCCATCTCTAGTCAGGCCAGTGAAAATGTCATGGGATTTGTTGAAAGGGCGACCCACAGACAAAGAAAGGCACAGATTCGTTCCTTCTCTCATCAGTTCTGATTTTCAGCAGCACACCAGGTAGAAGTAAGAACTCGGAAATGTGCCAGGGTTTTTTTTACCCTTAAATTAATGGGAGCCTAGAAGAAAAATAATTGCACGTACGTGCCTGTTTCTTCCCTTCCACAATACTGCATGCAGTCAGATGAAAGCGGTTCTCCTGAAGCCTCTAACTTCATGTAAATTAAAGCAATTTATTTTCCCTTTAGCCTCAAAGCTTGGTAAGTGTAGCCAGACCAAAAACACTGTTAATAAAAGCAGGCCCTAGACATCAAGAAAAAGGGAATCTCTTCTAATGCTTTTCATTATTTCAGAGCAGCAAATTACAGACTCTTTCATCAGCATATGTAGAGTTGAAGAAAGGGGGTCTGAGAGAGTAGCAGTTACCTAGCTTCCCCCCAACTCTCATTTCCCTGCATTTGTTGTGCTTCCCTATGGTTTAATGGAGCTCACCACAGTCAGGAGGTGCCCTCATGGTTCTGGCAATCAAGTGGCCACGTGGTGGTTAAAAGGGCTCCGATCCCCATTTGCAGGAAACATTATGGGACATCAAAGAGAGGGCCCTAATTTAGTTTAGGAGTGGGACAAGGTTGAGGAAAAATTAAGGGGACACCCTTCCAGAGTTTGACACCATTGAACTAATTCTTGAAGGCTAAGTAGGACCTAGCCATGTAAGTAAATGAGGGACGAGGGAGTTCTAGGAATTAAAAGGTGTTCTAAAGGGAGTTTTGCCTGTAGTGAGTAGAACGTGGCATATAATCATTCTTTGGATGTTGAGCTCTTTTCCTTGGAGGCCCTTTCTCTGGATGGTAATAGGAATACACAAATGACAAAAATAAAATGTCAGATAATATTGTATTACCCTGGCTACACAAATAAATAAAGGTGTATTTTTCTCTTTTCTTATGTTATTATCTCCTAAATAATTTTCTACTCAACTAGCCTCCTCTTAACCTACAAATGTGTTCAAGTCATTCCTATCCAGAGAGAGAAAACTTCTTATTTCAGTTAGGACTTTTTCAGGTAGAAGTTGAGGTTGACTAGGTCACTCATCCCTAACTGACGTAACTAAAGAGGGAATTTATGGAAATTGCTGAAGATCTAGGGTTGGTCCAGCCACAGGGACAGCCACATTCAGTGGCTCAGGTAATGTCACCAGGACTTGGTTTCTCTCTATCTCATAACTCTGACTTCTGCTATGTAGGCTTCATTCTCTACTTGGCTCTCTCTGAATAGGGGTAAGAGGACTGCATAACTCCTGCTTCTAAGTTCTAAACTCAAACATACCTGTAATCACATTAAAAGTAAATGGCCTAAACACTCTAATCAAAAGGCAGCAATTGTCAGATTGGATAAAAGGCAGAACCCAATTCTATCTTGCTTACAAGAAACTAACTTTAAGTGTAAAGATACAAGTAGGTTAAAAATTTAAAAAAAGAAAGAAATATACCATGCTATTATTAATAAAAGAAAACTGGAGCAGCTACATTAATATCAGACAAAGTAGGTTTCAGAGCAAAGACTATTACCAGAGATACCAAGAATCATTTCATCACTATAAAATGGTCAATTACCTGGACATAAACATCCTAAACATTCGTGCACCTACTAACAGAGCTTCAAAATACATGCAGCAAAAAACCAAGATAACTCTTAGGACAAACAGACAAATCCACAATTATAGTAAGAGATGCCAACGCTCCTCTCAAAATATTTCTAACGTTCCTTGAAACTTCCTTTTTAACCAATATGCAATTTAGAAATGTGTTATTTCATTTTCACATGTTTGGTGGCTTAATTTCTAAATACCTGGGGATCTTCCAGATATCTTTCTACTGTTGATTTCTAGTTTAATTCTTCTATGATCAGAGAACACACTTTGTAAGATTTCAGTTCTTTTAAAGTTGCTAAAGTTTGTCTTATGGTAAAAAAATATGGCCTATCATGATTAATGGTTCATATATGCTTGAATAAAATGTGTTCTGCTGTTGTTGGGTAGAGTGTTTTACGTCAGTTAGGTCAAGTTGATAGTATTATTTTTAGGACATCTATATTCTTGATGAATTTCTGCCTACTATTTTGTTTTATTAACTACTGAGAAAGGAGTATTGTAGTCCCCAGCAGTAGAGTATAGAGAGTGGGTTGAACTGAGAGCCAATAGTTTAATAACTGACATAGCTCATCCCTTTGGCTATTCAACATTTATAACTACCTTTCTATACATGTTCAAACTTCAATGCAACAAGGAAAAACTTCTTTATACTTTCACCTAACTAAATACAAATAATTTTGTACAACCAGAAACATTCCTTACTCTTTTCCCAAAATGAAGAAATAAAAATTTCCAAAAGTCATTGAATCAATTTTTTTAAAATAATTTTTTGTTGAAGTATAGTTGATTTACAATATTATATAAGTTTCAAGTGTTCAACATAGTGATTCACAACTTTAAAGATTATATTCCATTTATAGTTATTATAAAATATTGCCTATATTCCTTGTTTTGTACAATATGTCCTTGTAGCTTATTTTATACCTAATAGTTTGTACCTCTCACTCCTCCACCCTTATATTGCCCCTCCCTTCTTCCCTTTTCCCTCTGGTAACCACTAGTTTGTTCTCTATATCTGTGAGCCTGATTCTTTTTTTTTTTTTTTTTTTTGGTTATATTCACTAGTTTGTTGTATTTTTAATTCCACATATAAGTGATATCTACAGTATTTGTCTTCCTCTGTCTGACTTATTTCACTTAGCATAATACTCTCCAAGTCCAGCCACATGGTTGCAAATGGCAAAATGTTATTCTCTGCTGCCTGGATCTGTACATTTTGCTTACTGAGGAAATGTTGCTTCATCTTGGTTTTTAACTTAAAGCATAACTCCATCATGTCTTATCTATTCAGAGTTTTATCTTCCAACTGGTGCTATAATTGAGTCTTCAGCAGGCCATCCCACCATTCTACTAAGCCAGCTGCTTCTGGGGGGTGGTGTGTGGATTTCCTGGGCATGAATCCACTGCTGCACTTCTTAGTGTACTAGAACCAAAAACTAAGGATTCTGACATTGCATGACAGCACCAGCAGTGGAGGTTGTATAACCTGATGGGACAAGGGAATCCTGGAAATATCATGATCTTTAATCCTAAATTTTGTATCTCTATGTCACACCATCAGTTTTGCTCCCATTACTTTCCACCAAGGTATTAAAAATGTTGACCAAATCTCATTGTAATTGAACCCCAAATTATTTTGTTTATTAGAATTTCTTGAAATAAATGGGATCCTAGATGTATAAGACTTATCGCTATGCAATTTTAATTACCCTGGAATTTGCTGTAACAGGGATTCAACCTCTAACACCATGTGAAGATTAATTAATCAAAGTACTTCTGAATCTTTTTGGATGTAAAAATTCTCAATATCAGTCAAGATAAAATGACACGTTCCTTGATCAGGCCATGACAGATAAAGTTTTACGTAGGGGTGCTTTTTAAGTGGAAATAGAAGATGTGATCTGTGAAGAAAGTGGTATTCGTATCACAGGGTAAGAAGGAGGGGGGCATTGATTCTCTTTTGGATTTGAAATAAATCACTGACAGACCCAACCCTGTCAGAAGCAGAATGCAACATAAAAATGTCAGAGCTGATAAGCGTACTTTGAATTTTAATAATTATCTTTTTAATGCAGTTCAGAATATTTTACAGCTACTCCATTTATTTCAATTAACTCTTAAAATTCGGCGTACTGTCCCAGTACCCAGAAGGCAGTTTTTTCCTACCTAGATATTTAAATATATTTTATCTATTTCCTTATCTTTAAACATGTCCATGATACAGTCCTGTCTTTCAACACAGTCATAAACACACTTTGCAAATATATCTATGTATAGCTCATAGGATCTATAGAAAAGGAGAAAGAATCTATATTTCAAAAGTGTTAACTTACAAGAGTGAATCTTTACTCTGAAAAATCTATATATGGTAAGGGATCTAAATCTCTGAAAAAAAAATCTTATTTAAGAAGGAAAAAAAAGAAGTGTCTATTTTTCCATGAGAGTTGAAATCAAAATCAGAAGATACATGCTGAAATATTTTCATTGTATAGAAAAGATAAAGAAAGAAAGATGGTATGTTTTCCCAAGTCAAACCTTACTTAATACTTAAAAGCACAAACAGATACAATGTATTGAAGCAGGGTTGTTCTGGTTGTCTGAGGGTGAGGACGGGGACAATGGTGGTGGGGGAAGGTGGGGAAGATAAGACCAAATAATCACCCCTGCACTCCACTCCCAGTCAAGCTGTGTGAGAAGAGGATTCTGCAGAGCTCAATGTTGAAATGTCTTAAGAAAAGAAAAATTATAAAATGTTTCTCTTTCCAGAATCATAGGTTTTGAATATATGGCTGAACTGATGGCAATGGCGATGTGTCCAGTTTTTTTGGAGCAATCTTCTCTCTCTGTGCTGGTTTCTGCACTGTGTTTACTCCTGCATGTTGTTTCTCACTTTGTACCGTCTGCCTCCCAAATCCTACCCATCCTTCCAGGTTCAGCTCAAAAAGAAGACTACCTCTTCTATAAAATCTTTCCAGTTGGATGTAACCACACCCTCCTCTGAGGTCCAACCATTGCCCTTCATTTATACTTGTATTAATTAAGTATTTATTGTTGAATGTCCAGGCATGGCAGTAGGTATCACAAATACCATGGTGAATGAGACAGGTAAGGTTCCTGCCCTTTAGAGAACTTACCTAGTGGCAGGTGGTGGTGGTAGAACAGGCAAGGAAAAAGTAAACAAGTAAATGACCTAAGTACAGATTATGATATAACTGCCACAAAAGAAAGAAATTGAATGATACGATACAGAGCACCTGGTCCTCTGTGTGCACACGTGAATGGTGTGAACGGGGTCTGCGTTCGGGTGTTGTGAGGAAGGCCTGTCTGAGGGGCCGGCACATGAGCTGAGAGGCATGGAGGGCCTTGAACATGTGATATGAAGTACCAAAGTCTGAGAAACAGAAAACAGAAGCCAAGGAACAGGTCAGATTAGGGGGGCAAGGAGCAGTAAAACTGAAGACGGAGGAGAAGCAGGGATGGAGGAAAACAATCTTGGCCTAACTCCCAAATGAGAGTCTCGATGCTCAGGGGTCCTTCCTGGAGGTTCCTTAAAGCTGCAAGCTTTTGTAGGAGAGGACCTATATCCAGATTCATCTTTGTGACCCCAAAGGACCTAGAGCAGCGTTTTGCATGTGAGCCACGCTCTGTAATTATTGGTAAAGCAAGGAATAAATCCCTAACTAATTCCTTCGTCAAAACTTAGCTCTGATTTCAACCAAATATCCTCTCTTTCCCCTGAACCCCAGTGAGAGCTTCTGCCCTACCAGTGGAAAACACTGGGTTTTTATCTTAATTCTGTCACAGATACTTGGTACATGAACTCTCGCTGTCGTGGAGGTTTAACGAATTGTTGAAGAGCGGTGCTTGGGCTTAGAAGCTGTATTTTTCTTGGTGACTGACTGTCCTGTGTTTTCTGTCTTCATGGCCTACAAGCTGAACAACAGTCTCACCTCTGGTGCTGGTTTTCAAAAACAAGTAAATAGACCCCTTGTCACAAACTGCATACATACTCAGTGGTGTCCTGAAGCCTGCCAGTGCCAGGGCAGGAGTGAGGAGGGGAGACATCCTGACTGGTGGCCTTTGTCTATTTCTGTTGTGTAACTACTTCCACTGGCTTGAAAAATTCCTATTCAACCATCAGTTTTCTGGACCCCAGCCCATAGCCACGGCCTCAAGGTTGATGCCCGTCACCTTTGGCTGCCTGTCAGAAGGCTCTTCCTAGAGAAGGGCGCTTCATTCCGGTTGCCCCTTGACAAGAGACCCAGAGAACGTGTTGAAGGCTGTGAGATGAACTGTGAAGATGAGGAAATAACAAGCAGCTGGTGCCTGAGGCAGTGAGAGAGGAGTGAGGCAGGAGAGAGCCTCCGCCTTCACTTGCTTTCACGGTGTCCGCAGCTCTGCAGCCAACAGAGGGCCAGCAAACGTAGTCTCCTCCACCTTGAGCTGGATTCTCCTCTTCACTCATTCCTGAAGAGTTGCAGGCAAGGCAGCCACCTGGACATCAGGGAAGGAAGCTGTTTTCTTCTTTCTTTAGAATGCCTTGCCTTGAACCAAACCAAGAATGTTTCGAGGCATAAATGGATCCTCCTGTCGAGGTTACTAGGCACTTCTTAGGCTTTCCTCCACCCTATATAAAAGTTGCAGGATCAGGCATGATGGGTGCAGCAGTGACAGCCTGGCCGATAGGATTCATCATGGTGCTTGGTGGAAACATTGCTCCCCTCTGATCATGGCTCTGTGTGGATGGTTCTTCTTTGGCATTTTGGGCAATGTTCCAGGATGAGTCCTCATAGTTTGCAGATGAATTAAAGATGCTCTGAGAAATGCCAAGGGAATATGGAGAAAGTACAGGGAGGGTCTCTGGGAGATGAATGGAGGTTGAAAGTCTGGTGCTACCTTTCACAGTGGATAAGAATGAGGTAAGCAGTTTTAGGGCCAAATATTCCAAGGTACACATGCAAAAATAGTGGCTTACATTCTCCTAAGGTAAAACTCGAGAAAAGAATTCTGGAGTCAAAGCCTTGCACTCTTAAATGAGAAAGACCTGGATCTGTGTATTAGTTCCCTGTTGCTGCTGTAACAAATTACCATGAACTTGGTGGCTTAAAACATCACAAATTTATTATCTTATAGTTCTGGAGTTTAGGAGTCTGGAATGGGACTCAGTGGGCTGAAATCAAGGTGTTGGCATGGCTGTTTTCCTTTCTGAAGGCTCTAGGGAAAAAACTTTCCTTGCCCTTTCCTGCTTTTAGAGGCCACCCACATTCCTAGGCTCTCGGATCTCCTCCTCCATCTTCAAAGCCGGCAGAGCTGCATCTCTTCTGCTCTTCTTCTGCCTCTTCTTCTGCTTCCTTCTATTTTTAAGGACTCTTGTGGTTGTATTCACCCACCTGGATAATCTAGGATAATCTCCCTATTTAAAGCCAATGGATTAGTAATCTTCACTCCATCATATCTTTAATTCCCCTTTGCCCTGTAGGGTAACATATTTATAGGTCCTGAAGAGTAGGACATGGACATCTTTGAAGGGCTGTTATTATGCTTAATGACCTTATTCTGGATTCCAACCCACTATCTTCAGAGCTAGGTAGTCTGGGGCAAGTCACTAATCTTTTAAAAAACCCCATTTGATAGTGGTAATAGTAGTAATAGTAATAGCTTCCTCATGGCTTTTGATGAAGATTAGATGTGCTTACATGTCCCACGGACTTAAAAGGGTGCCTGGCACATGCCAAGCACTCAGTGAATGCTAGCAAGTTTTACTTTTAACCTTAAGTATGCTTGCTCACCTTGGCTCAGGATTAGAGACCTTTCTTTGAACTCCCACAGAACCCTGTCCTTCCCTAACCGCAGCACACCCTACATTGTAATGTCACTATCTGTTTATGTGTCTCTTTCCTCTCTTCAGCAGAGTTCCCTGACTACATGGGGACTCGCTGATGGATCTTTGTAACTCCCTCATGCCTGGCACAGAAGAGGCTTCCCAATAAAAGACTGGGTTGAAGTGTGTTACCATTAAGAGTGAAAAATGAGTCTAATCATTTAAAAAAAAATCATACAGAAAATAAAAGTTTGTAGATAAAGTTTTCTCAACTGCATAATTTTTTCCCGTAACACTTTCTTTAAACTTTTGGGATGTCCTACCATGTGTCTCCTATGGAACACTTTCAGATTAAGCAAAAGTACTATTAATAAATGTATTAATTGATGAAAATTATGTATTTTAGAAAGTCATCAATGAGAACATTTAGAAAATATCTGATCCGAATAACTGAATAACTGAAAATGGTCTACATTTTCACATAGGTACTTTGGAGATGAAGAGTAGTATTGAAGTAATACTGTGTTGGCAGCAGGGAATAATCCATTTTAATAAAAACTTTTATACCCTCCCTCCTCTCCATGACATTGTGATTTTGGTGGGGTATGTCAGCATATCCTTAGCTAGTGGGCATGAGCTATAATTAAATGAAGATGTATCATTAAATACACATGTAGGAGTTTAAAAACATGATCTAGATATAGGGTGTGAAGATCTTATCAGCTGTGATTGGAGATGAAGGAAGAGACACTTAAAAGAAAAAGGATCCTTTTATAGAGTTTGTTGAAGATGAAAACAGAGATCTGAGGGGAAATTAAGAAGTCTTAATTAAGATGACAGGCTCAAATTATCTCAAAGGGAGTCCACAAATTCTGAAGCTTCATAACCAAGAGGAAGACTCTGTGGGCAGAATCCAGAAAAGACTGGCTTTTAGGTGGCTACGAGGTGGCTTTGCTCTAATGTGTAGTGGCTTCAGTTAGATTTCAGCAGGCGGAAAGATCCTCATTCTTCAAGGATCTAAGAAATTAAGAGCAAGGCGAGCAGGCAACGCATCTCCATTAGAGCATTTACACTGCATTGTAACACAGGCTGATGGGTGAGTCGTCCCCACTAGACTTAAGGGCACATACTGAGTTTTAATTTCCGTATCTGGCATAGAGAAAACACTGAATGAATGTTTGTTGTTGAACAAAAGAGCTGGTTTCACAGAATTTAAAAGCCAGAAGGGAGGAAAGAGTCTAGTGGTCTCTAGACTGGTGGTCTCCAAATCTATCTGGACATCAGAATCACCTGTGGAGTGTATATGGGTTCTTTTTAAGAATACTGATTCTGGAATGCACAGAAGATACACCACTACTCTCTCCTTGGACACAACCCAAAGTGCCCTCCTAATCAGACTGAATACTTTCCCCCTACGATCAGTAGCCAGGCAAGGATGTCTGCTCTTGCCACTTCCATCTGACAAAGAACTGAAAGTTCTAGCAAGTACAGTAGGATAAGAAAAAAAAATAAAAGCCACAGAGATTGGAAAATCACCAGTGCCATGATTGTCTTCATAGGAAAGCGAAAGAAGTCTACAAAGAAGTTCATAGCACTAGTGAGTTTATCAAGGCCATAGGATACAAGGTCAATATACAAAAACTAATCATATTTCTATATATAAGCCATAAACAATTGAGATTGAAGCTTACATGTTCAACAGCACACAGGAAAAGAAATACAGTTATAAGACTAACAAAAATGTGCAGAATATTTATGTTCAAAACTAAAAAACAATAATGAAAGAAATCAAAGAAGAGTTAGAGATATTTATCATGTTCATGGATTATAAGTCTGAACATTTTTAAGATGTTGATTCTACCCAAATTGAGCTATAGATTTAATGCAATCACAGTAAAAATATGAGTAGGGACTTAGTAGACATTGACAAGATGATTCCGAAGATTATGTGAAAAGGCAAAAGAAATAAGACAGCCAAGACAGTTTTGCAAAAGAACAAAATTGCACCACATGATTTCAAGACTGACTAAAAACCCACAGTAATCAAGACATTGTGATTCTGGCAAAGGATAGACATATAGATCATTGGAACAGAATTGTGAGTCAGAAATAAACAAAGAGTTACTAGATATGATACCATTAAGTATGATACATAAAGGAAAAATTGATAAGTTAGACTCTACCAAACTGAATTTTTTTGTTCTGTGAAGGACCACGGTAAAAGAATGAAAAGACACTCTGCCCACTGGGAAAAAAATATTTGCAAATCACCTAAATGACAGAGGATTTGTATTCAGTGTATATAAAGGCTACTTAAAACTCATCAATAAGCAAGAAACAGAAAACTTTTTGAAAAGATACTTCAATGGAATGAAATAAGCACATGAAAAAATGCTCGACATCATGAGTTATTAGAGAGATACACATTAAAACTACAACACACCATTTAAAATGGGTTAAAACTCTTGGGAGTTCAAGATTTGCAAATATTAACTACTATATACACAAAGTAGATTAAAAAATTTCTTCTGTATAGCACAGGAAACTATATTCAATATCCTGTAATAACTTTTAATGAAAAATAATATGAAAGTGAATATATATATATGTATGACTGGGACATTATACTGTATACCAGAAATTGACACATTATAACTAACTATACTTCAATAAACAAACAAACAAATAAATAAAATGGGTTAAAACAAAACAAAACAATAAAAACTTAGCCATATCAAGTCCTGGAGTGAATGCAGAACAGCCAGAACACTCCTATATTGCTGCTGGGAATGTGATTTCAAAAGCAGTTTGGCAGTTTCTTATATAGGTAAACATATGCTCACTGTGGGAGCCAGCAAACCCAATCCTGTGTATTTACTCAAGTGAAATGATAACTTCTATTCACACAGAAACTTAATTTACATTCACAGGCCAATATTTACAGTTGCTTTATTCATAATTGACCTAAATTAGAAATAACCTCAACTTCTTTCAACTGATGAGTGGATAAGTATCTTGTAGTACATTCATACAGTTAAAAGGAATAAACCACTGACGGACTCAACCACACAGATGAATCTCACATGCATTATAATCAGTGAAAGAAGCCATTCTTGAAAGGCTACACACTGCATGATTCCACTGATAAGACATTCTTGAACAGACAACACTGTAGAGGCAAAAAACCCATCAGTGGTTTCCAGGGTTAGGGAGAGGGCTTGACTACAAGGGGCAGCAACATTTCTGGAGTGATGGTACCATTCTGAATCTTGATGGTGATGATGGATTTATTGAAATTTGCAGCAATGTTCCTTTAAAAGGTGAATTTTCCTGTACACAAATTTAAAAGAGAAATTTAAAAGGAGCTTTCAGTGGCTTTGTGTTGTTCTTAGAATAAATTCCACACCAGAATAAATTTTATGTTCTTTATCCTGACTTGTGTGTGAAACAATGCCTGGCCTGGCCCTGCTGCTCTGTGGCCACATCGTCTTTCACTCTGCCCCTTACCCACTGTACTGAACTCACTTTACGCACTAACTCAATTGATGATAAGGCACCAATTTGCTAGAGTAAATCTAGCAAAGGTTTGTGCTATTACTGTGGTCATAGAGCCAGGTTGCTGTCACTTCTGTCACAGGGAGGAGCTCACTGTGGCTGCTGCTCTCAGTCTTTCAAGTTGCTCTTGAATACAGCCCAGTGGCGCCTCACCTCCCACCATAGGCCTTTTGTCTTCCACCTAGGGACTTCCCTAGTCATGCTCAAACACCTGTTTGGTGACCACTCACATGCAACCAGGAGTCTCAACCAGTTAACACCGACCAATTAGAGAAAGGAGCCTGAAAATGAATTTTCTCTCTTTCTACCACACCAGTACTCCTTCCCCTGACCTCCATCAGATGTTTGAATCTTCAGAAGCATTCCATTGCTTCTCCACAGACCAGAAAACAGCACCCTCCTCTGGAATCCTTCAGCCCATCCACTGATGCCTCCATGTTGCCTCAGACAAAGCCATGGTGCTTCCTGCAGACTCAGCAGCAGCCACCAGCGGGGAACCACACTTCCCTGCAGTCGCTCTCCTCTCCCTGACTCATTCCTCTTTTCTCACAGTCCTTCCCTGAGGCTTCACTTCCCTATAGTCTTTTCACCTAACCTTGTGCTTGGGCTTGACTTTCTAGGGAGTTCGGCCAAAGGCACCCAATAAGTTCAGCCACACTAGATTTCTTTGGGTTCCCAGAATAAACTGGGTATTTCCCCCTTCAAATGAGAGCTTTTGCACGGTGTTTCCTCTGCCTGGCTCTTTCCTTAGTTGTTCCAGCATATCACTCTATGTGAATTCTTTTTTTAAATTGAAGTATAGTTGATTTACAATGTTGTATTAGTTTCTGGTGTACTCTGTGTGAATTCTTGACATAGCACTCATTTGATATGGATCTTAATGTGTTCCATCTATCTATCTATCATCTATCTATCTATCCATCCATCCATCCATCTATCCATCCATCACCTATCATCTGTCTTCTCTCTCATTAAACTAGAAGCCCCACCAGAACATGAATCTTGTCTGCCTTGTTTAGTGATATATCCTGAGAACTTAGAATAGTTCAAAGCACATAGGAAGCCCTTAGGAAGTATTTGTGGAGCAGATGAATGAATGCATGCCATTGTTGATCTAGCTGGCCCCAAAATTATACACTCGATTGCTTCCTTGACAAAAACTTGCAACTCAGTGACCAAAGTTGACCAAATACTATGGTAAGAGCTGTCCCAGCACATTAGACCTCTGGAAGTGGGAGACTCTGACTACGGGCTCAAGGCCAGTGGTTTCAGTGTTCCTGGTTTCCAATATCACACCATTAAAGAGCGTTTCAAAAAGTAGGGCCCAACATTAAGGTATAAGCCTTTGTGCCCTTGAATTAGGCAAAACCCTTTAGATACAACACCAAAAGTACAAGCAACAAAAGAAAACAGATAATTTATGCTTCATCAAAATGAAAAACTTTTATCTGAAGAAGAATGTATATGTATATATAACTGAATCACTTTGCTGTACATCTGAAAGTAACACAACATTGTAAATCAATTGTACTTCAATTAAAAAAATAAAAAATTTTTAAAAAAGAAAAAAAAAAGAAAAACTTTGTTGTTTCAAAGGACACCACCAAGACAGCAAAAAGAGAACCCACAGAATGGGAGGAAAGATTTTCAAATTGTATGTCCAATAAGGTACTTATGCCCAGAATATATAAAGAACACTTACACCTGAATAATAAATAATAAATTAAAAAGACAAATAACCGAGTTTAAAAAATGGGTAAAGGATCTGAATAGATAATTCTCCAAAGAAGATAAGCACACGAGAGGATGATTAACATCATTAGCTGTTAGGAAACTGCAAAACAGAACCATGAAATACCACTTCATGCCCAGTAGGATGGTATAAATTTAACACATGGCAAATAACAAGTGTTGGCAAGGATGTGGAGAAATTGGAACGTTCACACACTGCTGGCGAGAATGTAAAATGGTGCAGCTGCTTTGGAAACCAGTGTGGCATTTCCTCAAATGTTAAACATAGAGTTACCATGTGACCCAGCAATCCCACTCCTAGACATACACCCAAGAGAGATGAAAACATACATCCACACAAAAACCTATCCACAAATGTTTGTAGCAGCATTATTTACAATAGCCCCAAAGTGGAAACAACCCAAATGTCCATCAAATGAAAAACAAATTAATAAAATATGATATATCCCTACCGTGGGATATTGTTTGTTTATAAAAAGAATGAAGTATTGACCACATGGATGAACCTTGAGAACACTATGCTAAGTGAAAGAAAGCAGCCACAAAAGACTTCATGTTGTATGAAGACTTTATTTAAAAGAAATGTCCACAAAAGTCAAATATAGAGAAAAAAGTAGATTAGAGATTGCCATGGGCTGCAGGTTGGGAGAAAAGAGGGAATGAGCACTAATGAGCACAGCATTTCTTTTTGGGGTGATCGAAGTCAGTTCTAAAATTGACTGTGGTGATGGTTGTACAACTCTGTGAATATACTAAAAACATCAAATTGTATACTATAAATGGGTGAGTTGCATGCTATATGAGTTATATTTTAACAAAGCTTTTTTAAAAAGCAGAGATCATTAAACAAAATTTAAAAATAAACTGAGTTTTTAAATCATTCTGGCTCAGAGACACCCCTACCCCTAGCACTGCCGCCTTCCTACTACTGCCTTCTGCCCACCTGCAGGGCTCTTCCTGCAGAATCTGTAAGCAATGATCAGGCCTAAATTGTCCAGACCACAGGTTACAAAATGACTTTGGGACACCATGTGGCCTCTTCTTTTTTTAGCCTACAGAGCACTTAAAATACTAAAAAAAATTAATTACCAACATTTTAAAATTAGAAGAGTTCACATTAAATGTGGATTTTTGGCTTCTGGGGTTGGAGGAGGTGGGAAAAACAAAACAAAAACAAAGTGAAGAAAACCCTCAACTTGATGGCCACAATGGACCTGCGTTTCCAACGTGGAAAAGTGAGACTGTCCTTTTTAGGACATGATGCCCTTCCCAGTTTGCCCCTGTACACCAGCCTAAGTCACTTTGTTACTTCTTTTAAAGCCCTTAGGGACATTTGAGTTTGCAATACCTGCTTAGACCTTTCCCTGCATCAAAATTTCCTTGTTCATCATCTCATTGTCTCAGGTTCTGTTTGATGATTGGCTAATCCTGGGGTTTCCAACCCTGGCTGCACATCAGAACCTCCTGGGGCTCTTGCAAAAAGTCCCTAAACAAGGCTGCATCCCAAGCAGGTAAATCAGAATTTATCAGGGTGAGGCCCAGGCCTACTATTGAAAAACAGAACAGAAACACAGCTCCTTAGGTGATTCCAAAGTGTATCGGGGAAGCCACTGGGCTAACTGCTAATCCAATTCAAGAACAAATTTAGCATTCAATAATGGTTTAATGGCTTCTTGGACAACTTCTGCTTTTTAAGCTTCACCTTGAGGAGTAAATTATGTGGAAATGGAAGGCAGAACAAAGAGGATGGTTTTGTGAACCTTTGACTTGATTTTCAAATCGGAGTTGGCAGATGTTTGGACCCAAATGTAACTGCCATTTCTGTAACACTTGTCATGTTGAAAGATTCTGTAATCATTACAACATGCATGGACAAGTCATGGTGCCTTCACAGCTTTACATGGTGCCTTTTTGTTATTTTTAACCAGCAACTTTTTAAATCAACAAATGTGACTTGCTATGGAGACCTTCTGTGGGTTCTGGAAATGTCGTTGAGTTTGACAAGTATGGGAAGTTTTGGTGGCTTTTTGAGAGGTCCCTAGTGGCTAACACAGCAGGGCAGGGACATACACTGGCAACCAACTGATAAATACTGGTTGAATGAATTGACAAGACATTTGCTTCTCATCATCTCCAGTGGAGATGGAAGATTTGGAGACATTACGTGGTGGACGACCGGAGGTGGGGGGAGGGTTGGCGGAGGGAGGAGGGGAAGAGATTCCTTAGATGGCCCCCTTTTCCAGTTTTTCGTTAAGCTCTGGGTAGAGAAAACACTGATCAGGCAAAGCAGCCCATCTCACCCTTGTGGGCCTGTCCTTCCAAGGCCCTTGAACTTCACTGCTGCGTAGCAGGGACCCCGGGGGTCTCCCAGTGGAAACCTAGAAGGTGCTCTATGTTGGCTCTGACCTTCCCACGACCTTAACAGGCAAACGGATGGCACCCTTGCAAAGCACCAGTGTAGCCTCGCTAGAAGCCTGGCAGTGGGCTAGGACTCGGAGGCTCAACAGGGGTAATAAGCGTGGTGGCTGCACCCGGGCAAGATGGGGGTGTTCACTGCACCTGCAAACCCCGCGCCTCAGCTTGGCGCTCTGCACCCCGGGCGTCGGCCCAACCTGGAGAGGCTGCCTGCGGGGCCGCGGTGGGGAGGAGGGGTCGGCGGCCGCGGGGAGGGAGGCGGCGAGCGAGGCTGGGGAGGGGGGCGCGGCAGGCGGCGGTGCTGGCCAGGGGGAGGCGGGCGGAGGGAAGGCGCTGCCGCCGCCTCACCCGCGGCAGCACAGACGCCGGGAGCAGCCGAGGCGGTGAGTCGCAGCGTCTTCCCTCCGCTTCTGCCGAGCCAGCGCCGAGTGGGAATTGTAGCTCGGGAGGATGCAGCGGGGGCGGCGGCGCCGGGAGCGGCTGCTGGGGGAACCGGCACGCTAGGGGCGCGGCGGGCGTGGGGGTGGGCGCCAGGAGCGCGCGGTCCTGAGGACCTGGTTCCCGCAGCCCTTCCCAGGTGCAGCTCCTCCTGTCAATTCCCCTGCCCTTCCCTGAGTGCCTCTGAGGTAAAATAAAACAAAGCCAAAGACGCTGAGGATGGGTGGCAGGAAAGGAGAGAGCAACTTTGCAGAGGGACGCGCAGAGGCGCGCGGGGCAGGCAGGATGGGGGCGCGCCGGGTCGGAAGGGGGCGTTCGTGCGCCTGGTGGCCAGGGACACCAGAAGCACCCCTCCTGGGGTCGGGGGAGGAGGTTGGGGTCCAGGGCACTCGCCGGTTCCTGGGTCTTCTAAGTCGGCTCCGAGAGGCCGCAGCAGGCGAGTGCGTTGGGTGGGTGTCTGGGGAGGGGGCTTAGGGAACCACCGAAAGGCGCCAGTTGAACCCATAGGAGGAAGTGGTCTGCATTTTAGACTCAGGATCTTAAAGATTTGTGTCTCTTGCCCCCAGAGACTCGGAAGGGGTGTGCTGGGGAGATGTGTTTGAGTGTTTTTCAGTGCATACCGATTTATTTTTAGCTCCCAGAGAAGCAGGATGTGCAAAGTGGGTTGTATCAGCCCGGGAGGGGCAGGAGGTCTCCCTGTCCGCAGGAAATGCACAAGTTTCTTGCAGCAGATGCTTGCTTTAACTTTCATGCCTGGAGAAAGAAAGCCATTTGGCTCTCTGAAGGTCTCCCCACCAGGGCTACTTTCTTCCTGCGGGGTCTGTCGGAGACCGCTGGCCAGGCGAGTGCTTCAGTTGTTCAGCGCTTAGCCCCAAATAATGGTACACGTTCTGCTCCGTAGGGCAACGAGTGTGAACGCAGAAGTAGGGCTGCCAAGGTCTCGCTGAGAAGGAAACCACACAAGCTTGCTCAAAGTTTTCCCAGTTCTGACTGATTTGAAAATAATAGAGCCAAGCCTCTGTATTACCAAGAGCAGGCTTCACTGTCTGGATTTCTCAGACTTAATTGGTAATGATTGTGAGGTTTTTCATTCCAGCTGGGAGATGCCTGTATTTTAGGGTCAAATGCAGCATCAGGGACCGCAGACGAGAAAGGGGTGCTGGTGTGCTGGGGAGACTGTGGGTGTATGGGGAGTGCTGGTTGAAGGCTAAATACAGACTTGGGGGTGGGGCTTCCTTCAGAAGAGACGGCTTCAGAAGCTGAAACCCAAATGTTCAGTTATCCAAGCCAGACCCCTGGAAATTGCCCTAGAGTCTCCCCCATTAAAACCACTCAGTGGCCATCCTGAATATCCACTCCCTGCAAGTTTGCTGGGCTATGGGCTGTGAGGAGCATGGGCTCTGCAGCCAGGCTGCTGGGTTTGGGTTCTAGTTGGGACACAAATTGCTCCCAGACCAGGGGCTCCTTGCTTAATCTTTCTCTGTTTCCTGATCTGTGGCATGAGGTTGATAATCGGTACCAAACCTATCTCAGGCTTGTTGTGAAGATAAAGTGAATTAATAACCAGAAAGCACTTCGTGCAGTGTCTTGTCATTTGCAAGTGTTGCACACGGGTGAGCTCTTATTATTATTCTTGTTGATGTCTGCCTCCTCTGGCCCTACTGTCACCAGTTTAGTTCATAACCTCATCACTTCTTGCTCCAGTTGCCTTCACACCAGGCTCCTTGCTCCAAATCAGGACACTCTTGCTCCAGTCTGTTCTCCAAACTGCAGCTAGAAGGCTTGTTTTGAAAACAAAAATCTAAGCCAGTCATTCAGCTTCATTTCCTTCAGGGGTTTACTATGGCTTTCAGGATAGTTTGGACCCCAGGACCTTCATGACCCTACCCTTGTCTCCTTGCCAGCGTCAGCTCCCAAGCCTCCCTATGTGCAGCCTTGGCCCAAGCCACTGAGTCTTAGCACCTGTCATCTTCCCACCCTTCCTTGTCTGATCAACTCCTGGGCATTCTTCCCTACTCAGTGGCAGCGACTCTGCCTTCCAGCAAATTTCTCGGTATCTCCCCCTCCCCCCACCACCTTGCTTCGTGCTGGAATGTTACCCTGCACATACTCCTCTCATCACGCTGCATCATCATCTCCATGTATCTTCCCTGCCTGCAAGTGCCTGGAGAGGTGGATTGTGATTATCAGTAATTAGAGTTGGATGAATAAATGAACATTAGTCAAGCAAAGTTCATTCCTTTTCACTAAAACTGGAAACAAACATGGACAATAATAGAGAAGAGGACCAAACCAATCTTTATATATACACTGCAATAAAAAAAGCTATGGGAAATATTAAGGAATCAAGGGTTGGTCGATAGAAATGTGACACACTGTCTTGGAACAGTTTCTGAGGGTTTTTTTTAAAGTGGTGAGGTGTCAGACTAACAGTGGAGAAATGTAGTGCTCTGAACTCTTACCTTACTTTCCTCATAAAAATGTTGAACATCACAGACTGGCCGTGGGGAATGGAGGTTCGGCTCTTTGAGGGGTTGTGCAGTAAATCTGTTTCTGGAGGCAGAGGTGAAGGTCATCGCATGTGTGGGCTTTGTAGCTCTTCCTTGGATTGTAGCTTCCCCCAGAGTGTGGGTTTCAGCTTGCCCTCGGATTGGTATGATGAGAACAGGAACTCTCCCATCATCAAAGCTCCTCTGTACTTCTCAGGCAATTCAGTATGTTCTGTGGGTACACTCTTAACTGAGGTGGCATTTCCAAGCGCTCCACAGCTGAGCCTCCAGGAGCCCTGCAGAGGGAGATAAGACGGTGTCTGGATTTCTGGGACAGCCCCAGAGTCTGATTTCAAGGCTCCAGAGCAGGGGGTTTTATAAGCTAAAAGATCAAAAAATGCTTCTTACATTTTTAAAGGGTTGTAAACAAAACAAATCAACACAAAGAAGAATATGTAATGGAGAGCATGTCTAAAAATACTTAATACCTAGTTCTTTACAGAAAAACTGCCTACCACTGTTCTGGAGCTGAGGCAATTGGCTTCATTTTGTGTGTCATCTTTGATTGATTGGTAGTGGCTGCCTGGAGAGCTGGGTTGAAGAGGAATTCAAGGCTGGGACCAGGCTCAGTAGGAAAGAGTGCTGTGGTCAGTTAGTGATGACTGTCAGTGTGTGGGATTAGGAAGTAATGACAGCCAGGCTTGGTTGTCACCATCCCTCTATCTCTGTCACTATGATAGAATATCACTGAAGAAGAGTGAAGGCAAAAATCAGGGACAGAGCCCATAGATTAGAAATGATTCCTAGAAGAAGCCAGGAATTTTCCACCACAACCATAAACTATGGCCACAGTTAACATGAGTAGTTTCCATTTATCAAGTGTGCACTATGTATGTACATGAGGATCACGTTTCATCTGTGTAATAACTTTTTGAGGAAATACTTATCTTAATTAGGACTCAATTCTGCTGCAAGGATCAGAAACCCCAAAGCTCAAACTATTTTGAGGGAAAAAAAAGGAATATTATTTTGGCTTCCTCCTCAGTCCAGAGGAAGAAACTTCAGGTATGGCTTGATTTGGGGCTCAAGCATCATTACTTGTACCTGATTTCTATCTTCCCAGTTCTTGGTTGCTTTCTTGGAGTTGGCACCATTTTTAGATGCTGGTTCATGGCAGGATGGCTGTAAGAGCTCTAGGCCTTATGTAAGCTGGGATTTAAGTCCAGCTAGAAAGTGGGAGCCTCTATCCCAGCACTACCCACAGTGGCTGGCTGTAGTCATTGGCTTTCATTGGGTCCCATGCCTGTTCCTCTGACCAGAATTCCACACTAGTCTAGGGCTTGGGCTTGGTTACAGGTTTCATCCCTGAGTCATAGGCTAAGAAGTAGGAGCAAGGGTATTTCTCCAGCAGAACACTGTTATACTCTTACTAGGAGACTGGCCAATGGATTTTGGATTACAAAGCAATGGACATCCAATATAGTAGAGTCAGCATTCCCACCTAACAGATGAGGGAAACAGGCTAAGGGGCACTCAATAACTCCCTAGGACACATGGCTTGCAAATGAAAGAGTTCTGACTTGCAGAACTCTGCAATTTATGCACTTGGTAAAATTATTTGTGAACAGAACAATTTAAAGTGAATTTTGTATGCAGCTCTATTCTTTTCATTTCTGAAAATATACATAACTAACTTCAAGAAATGCTAAATACTGACCAGAAGATGTGAGAAAAAAGAGAACGTAGATTTCTTCGACTAGACCTTTACTTACGTATTCAACCAATATTTTTGAGAAGTTTCTACGTGCTCAACATTTTGTTAAATTCTAGGGATTTGGATGAATATGATCTAGTCCCTTGTCTTGAAGGAATTTGTATCCCAACATGAAAGTGCAAGACATAATTAGGGAACAGACTGCTGGAATGAGGGGTATGTTGGGGGGAAGTGCAGGAACTGAGCCCCCTTGACAGAGACAGTGACCTTCCAGTTTGTTTATCCCCAGTGTGGTGCTTTGTGCAATAGATGAGTAATAAATATTTCTTAAATACATTTTAAAATTGTGGTTAAATACACATAACATAAATTTTTACTATTTTAACCATTTTTTGAGTGCATAGCTTTATGGCATTAAGTACATTCACACTGTTGTGCATCTATCACCACCATCCATCCCCAGAACGTTTTCATCTTCCCAAACTAAAACTCCATACCCGTTATACAAAAACTTTTCATTTCCCCCTGCCCCCTAGCCCATGGCCACCACCGTTCATTCTACTTTATGTCTTTATGGATCTGACTATTCTAAGTACCTCTATAAGTGGAATCATAGAATATTTGTCTTTTTGTGACTAGCTTATTTCACTTAGCATAGTGCTTGTTTTCAAGGTTCATTCAGATTGTAGCATGTGTTGGAATTTCCTTTCTTTTTAAAGCTGAATAATATTACAGTGTATGGATAGACTATACCACATGTGTTTACCCATTTACCTGTAGATGGATGCTTGGGTTGCTTCCATCTTCTGGCTGTTTTGAGCAATGCCGCTGTGAACAGGGTCTCACAGGGAGGCAGATGACACGCTCAAAAGATCACTGAAGTAAGCTTAATGAAGGGACTATTAGTAGTCCCTGCTTATCCTTGATTTTGCTTTCTGAGGTTTCAGTTACCCGAGGTGAACCGTGGTCTGAAAATGTAACGTGGAAAATTCTAGAAATAAACAATCGTAAGTTCGAAACTGCCGCCATTCTGCGCAGTGTGGTGAAATCTCGCGTAATCTGCTCCGTTCGCCCCACGCGAGCCTGGGCGCTTGGTCCCGTGAATCCCGCCTCGTAGTCTCGTGGCAGAGCCGCTGTCCGGGTGTCTCAGCGCTTGTGTTCATCCTACTTTTACTTAATAATGGCCCCAAAGCGCAAGAGGAGTGCTGCTGACAATTCGGATACACCAAAGAGAAGCTATAAAGTGCTTCCTTTAAGTGAAAT
This sequence comes from Camelus ferus, assembly GCF_009834535.1. Lineage (NCBI taxonomy): Eukaryota > Metazoa > Chordata > Mammalia > Artiodactyla > Camelidae > Camelus > Camelus ferus. The sequence goes on from NC_045720.1 coordinate 29,128,069, forward strand.
GGTGAAAATTCTCGACTTAAGGAAAGAAGATAAAACCTTAACGCTGAGTTTGCTAAGATTTACGGTAAGAACGAATCGAATCTTCTATCCGTGAAATTGTGAAAAAGGAAAAAGAAATTCATGCTAGTTTTGCTGTCATACCTCAGACTGCTAATGTAACAGCCCCAGTGCACGAAAAATGCTTAATTGTGATGGAAAAGGCATTAAATTTGTACCATAAGATATTCTGAGGAAGACTGACCACATTCACGTAAGTTCGATTTCAGTATATTGTTATAATTCTATATTATTATAATTACTGTTGTCAATCTCTTATGTACCTAATTTATAAATTAAACTTTACTATAGGTACGTAAGTATAGGAAAAATTTTACAGGGCTCGGTACTATCCGTGGTTTCTGGCAACTACTGGGGCTCTTGGAACGTATATGGGGTTGACAATATGTCCCATGGATGAACGGGGACCACTGTATTCAGAAAGATGTGGGCAAAGTTAAGGGAAGACACCACCGGCTAGCTAGCCAAGTGTGCAAGCCTTTACATCCCTTCCCTGAAAGGGTGATTGCTCTTCAGTAGAAAAACACAGCTGCCAAGCTGTGGCCTGGCTGGGAGGCACCCGGTGAATAAGTTCCTGACCAGTCTTTTTTCCCCCTCTCTGGTCTTCTGTTGGTGCCTTCCAATTAGCCAAACCAACCAGAAGCTGGAGGGCAAGAAATGCAGAGACTACCTTGTGCTGAGAAATCAGCCTTCCAGTGCTGAGACCAGAGTAAGGGAGGGAGGAGGGTGGATCTGGAGGGGCAACAAGCAGAGAGAACCCAGCCCTAGAGAGCATTACAGTTATCTTTACAGGTAAGGGAACTAAAGCATCAAGAGGTTGAGCGACCTATCCTACATCAGTAACTTGGAAGTTGTGGAGCTGGGATTTAACCCACGGACATTTCCTCTGTACATCCAGTTGGATCTGGAACGTTAGTTTTTCCTGAAAACTGTGTGTTTTGATTCTTTCGTAATAATCTGATTTGTACAAACTCAGCTTGGCTGTCAAAATGTAGAGTAAGGTACTGCTCAGAATTCACCCCCTCTCCCCCTTTCTTTTCTAAATAACAGCATGTATTTTGTAGATATGTTTCATAGCTGATCGTTGTATTTCCATTAAAAAGTCTTTTCCATATACTTGATGGGGTTGACAATATGTCCTTGAAACATAAGTGAAAAAGATGTAAGTTTGTTTTGTTTTGCTTTCAGCTGAAAACCCCAAAGGAGTTGACAGTGTAACCTGGCTGCTTAAACATTAATGAGACCTTGGGCTGCGTTAGAAGAGTGTTGAGGACAAGGGAGATGGTGCTGTTCTGGCGGAGGGAATGCAGAGGGCAGTGTCTAGTGTGGTGGGGGGTGGAGCCCCCCTCCCCTGAGGCATGACTGAGGGGCTCTCTAGCCAGAAAAAGTTCTGTGGGAGCCCGATTATTATGGTCTCCAAATACGTGAAGTACTGTGTTGGGGAAAAGACCTATTCTGGGGCCAGAACTGGGTCACTGTGAAAACAGAACAGGCTGCTTTTGGAAGGCCTCATATTTTCCATTACCGGAGGTTGCGAAGAGGAGGCCACAGGTGAGAGATGTGGCTGAGGGCTTGTATTAGTTTCCTGTGGCCTCCAACAAATCACCACAAGCTGGGTGACTTAAAATAACAGAAAGTTATTTTCTCACCATTTTGAAGGCAGAAGTCGGAAATCAAGTTATCAGCAGGGCCAAGCTTTTTCCAGAGGCTCTGGAGGAGAAGACCCTCCTTGCTTCTAGGCTGGTGGCCATCAGCATTTCTGGGCTTGAGGCTGCATTACTCCCGTCTCTGCCTCTGGTCACATGGAGTCCTCTTCACCTCTGTGTGTCTCTTATAAGGACACTTGTCATTGGATTTAGGGCTCACCTGTATAATAATTCCAGGTGATTTCCACCCCCTCCCCCCCAGTTTTATTGTGAAAGGCTGACATACATCACTGTAAATGTAAGATGTACAGCATGATGGTTTAATTTACATATAGTGTGAAATGATTACCACAAAGGTTCAGCTACCAACCATCGTCTTACATAGATACAATAAAAAGAAAAGAAAAAAGAAAAGATAAAAAATTGTTTTCCCCTTGTCACGAGAATTCTTAGGGTTTATTCTCTTAACATCTTTCCCATACATCACACAGCAGCGCTAACTATAGTCATCACATTCTACATTCCATCTCTGCTACTTATCTTATAACTCAAAGTTTATACCTTTTGACCATCTTCCTCCAATTCTTTCTTCTCCCACCTGCTGCCTCTGGTAACCACAGGTCTGATCTTTTTTTCTGTGAGTTTGGTAGGTTTTTAAAATTTGTTTGTTTTTAGATTTCACATGTAAGTGATATCATATAATAATTTCTTTCTTGGTCTGACTTACTTCATTTAGCATAATGCCTTCGAGGTCCATCCATGTTGCTGCAAATGATAGTATTTTCTCATTTTAACAGCTGAATAATATTCCATTGTGTATATAAGCCACAACTTCTTTATCTATTCATTGTCAGTGAACACTTACATGTCTTGGCTATTGTAAATAATGCTGCTATGAACAGGGGGTTGCAGATAATATTTTTGAGTTAGTGTTTTCATTTCCTTTAGACATATTCCCAGAAATAGAATGGCTGGGTCATATGGTATAGTTCTATTTTTAATTTTTTGAGGATCTTCCATACTGTTTGTCATAGTGGCTGCACCAATTTACAATCCCACCAATAGTGCACAAGAGTTCCCTTTTCTTCACATCCACACCAATATTTGTGATCTCTTGTCTTTTTAGTAATGACCATTCTAATGAGGATGAGTTGCTTTCTCATTGTGGTTTTAATTTGCATTTTACAGGATGATCTTATTTCAAGATCCTTAACTTAATTACATCTGCAAAGACCCTTTTAAAAATAAGAGCACATTCACCTGTTCCTGGGGTTTGGATGTGGACATATCTTTTGGGGGGCAGCATTCACCCCACAACAGGGCTCATGAGTGTACCTTGCAACCCTTGATCCTCCAATTCTGTCACAATGCCTATAGATTTGATTTACTACCTGGACTATAGGTTCCTTAACATAGTACAGATCTTGCAGATGCTTTTAATTTGATCTATTGAAATTTTATTTTTACTTTAAATGACAAAACAAAATTCTTAGAATCTGCCATCCTTATTTCTGAAATGAAGGGGTGACTGAAAGAAGCTCACAAAAACCAGTTTGATCCCTAACTTGGATGGAAGTTTTCTGTGCTTTGCTTTGCCCAGTGGCCTTAGAGGAAATGAATGGGAGAAGGGTAGCCACTGGTCCTGTTCTGGCTTCTCACCTGGGATTGCCAGATTTTAAAACTGCAGTTACTTAGAGGAAGCCTCAGAATGTTGAGTCTTCCAGGAAAATGAGGCAGAAGCAGTAAAAGCTCAAGTTTCTAGTCTTTCAGAAAGCAGTGGCTTAGAAATATGAGCTGTAAATCTTGCCAGCCCATTAACAAGCCTTTTATGCGTGTATTTTCAATACTGAGTCTCAAACTGGGGCCTGTGGACACCAGGCACAAAAGACAAGGTCAAGAGTAGCTTTGGCAATTACCTGGCTAATTTGATGACTAACTCATCAAGTGGAATACATCGAGAGAGTCCACCCCAGGGCGTAAATTATTCTGTTTGTCTGTATTGATCACATTAACTGAGCCAAAATCTACTCCCTCTGTGCTATGGAGAGGCAGTTGTAATTAAGGTTGGTTTCTCTCCAGGGGGCAGCTAATTTTGGTTTCTCAGCCACTTGGCAGTTTGACTTCAAAAGAGAAAGAGGAAAGGAAAAAAAGGTAAAATATCCCTTCACTTTATTGTGTTATATATTCTGCTATAACAGTTGTTCCTCTGGTTAGTATTAACTTTGGATCTATTTGCTTTGAATAGTATTCCTGGAATACTCTGATACTTAGAGAATTTAGTCTCACCTGCTGAAGAAAATGGCTTGCCTTGCACAAGACCAGCTATATGATTTATGAGGCCCAGTGCAAAGTGAAAATGTGGGGCCCTTGTTAGGAAGTTATTAAGAATTTCAAGATGGTGTGGCAGAGCATTAGACCAAGCATGGGGCCCTCCTGAGCATGGTGCCTTGTGTAACTGCACAGGTCACTTGCCCATGAAGTTGGCTCTGGCGTCACGTAGATGGTAAGGATGGCATCTTCTGGCTTATTAGCACCATCTTGACCCCTCAAGAGTGACCAGGCCAGTTTACTCTCCTTCAGTTGAAGCACACTTTTCTGCAGGGACAAGGACAGCAGACAGGCTGGCCATCTCTTATTGCCCCCTCCATATCCTCTGTCCTCCCTTGTCTACCTGGCTCTGTGCCCTGAGAGCTGGATCTCTACCATCACCATCAATTTCCATCTTTGTCTTCTGATTTCTAGTATAGTTCAGCCAATGGTGGGTCCAGCCTACTGTTGGGTGGGTGGGAGGAGAGTGAGGTAGGGCATTTATTTCCTCCGTTCCCTCCTACTGGGTTGCGTGCTGCAGGTTGACTTGTCTGTCCCTAAAGGCCACAGCTCCTGCCAGGCATCCTCTCCCTACAGCCATCCTTTTTGGGTTCCTTTAGCCACTCTGCATGCAGGCCTAGGATGGTGACACTGCTTGCTGTCACAAACCTTCACTGCTTAACTGAGCCTCTCCTTGCTGTTTTCTCAACAGCCTCCTCAGCAGGACTCCTCAGTAGGATCACAGAGCCCTCAGGGGCCCACCTGGGCCCTGGTGGATGTGACAACCTTCTGTCGGGGCTTGACCGCAGCTTGCGCTGCTACAGAGCCAAAAGGGCAGCTGAGGACTCTGATAACACTTGACTGCTGCCTCGGCTCCTGGAAAAGCGGGGTAGGCAGGAAGCAGGGGGTCCACACCGCAGGGGAGAACACGTGCTTGGATTGGGGCATTTGAATTCTCTGGCATGAGTCTGGGTGAGTCATCTCATCTGCAAAACAAGCATAGTGATCGTTCTTTGCTTCTAGGGTTGTTTTGAGCATGAAGTGACGTCATGCGGGCACCGAGCTTACAGCAGGGCTGGGTATGCAATAAGTGCTCATGGAGAACTTTTACCATTAGTTCTCTGGAGTGTCCCACTCAAAGGAGACTGTCCCCCTTGTCTCTGAACCAAGGCACTTCCAGCCTAGACTACACAATGATTATCAAGTTGTCACTGTTTCACTGTTGTCTCAGATGGTATTTCTGTCTATTCAGTGAGACTATAGTGTTCTGGAGGTCAGGGATTCTATTTCAGAATTGTTTTGGTACGGATCTAAGTTCCCAACCTAGTATCCAGCACATCAGTAAGTGGTCAAGAAATACGTTGTGGCTAAATATAAAGTGACCATATAATTCATTGTTCACACCAGGACACTTTTGAGTGTGAAGGAGGAGAGCTTTTCAATGATTATAACAAAAAACAGGCCCAAGTAGGGATGTCCTAGGCAATCCAGGCGAACAGGGACATAAGGTCACCCCAGTTAAGTGGGACTTAAGAGTTTTCCAAATGTGTTTTAAAGTTTGTCAGGCTACCCTCCTTTGTATTAGTCTGCCTTTGGTTTATGAGATAAAAAATGAGATTTCAACAACATAGAAAAAATATGTTTAACACTCTTACTAGATTCTTGGCCCAAATCTGAGACAATAGGTCAAGGCTTCTTACACAAATAGAGACCTGCTTTTATACTTTATTACCCTACTTATATGGGGCACCTACTTACAAAACTTTCTACTGCACCTACCTCTTTCCCCTACTTAGTCTCCTAATTATTGTCCTTCTTGCAATAGTGATCATTTATGTTCAAAAGATGGCAAAAATAGATCCATATACATATATTTTTCCGAACATCTTTGTCTTTGTATTTCTGGTTGCCTAGGTGACATTTCCAAGAGAATGTGTGCTAATCTGCTATTATTAAAGCAGAGATAACATAGCAACTATTTTTAGGCCCTTCTATACCTTTCTTTTTCTCCACTAGACCATGTAATTGATTTAATTTTTTCTGTTTCCATTACTGGAAAGCCATGTATAGCTTCCTCCCTCTAGTTCTAATTTGAGGATTGGTTAACTTTTTGAAAACTGGCATAGTAATTCGGGACCTACTCCGTTCAGCGTTGCTAAATCTATACTGATTGTTTGTTTGTTTGGTTAGTTGATGCCAGTTGTTTTTCCTGCAGGTTGTCCAAGCCAAGCTTGGGCAAGGATATTTTTGGTAGAAGCGAAAAGGGATGCAGACACAATCTGTAGATCTGTCGGGGAGAGAGTGCACCTCCTCTGCAGCTGGATTAACCCGGCTTCAGTCTTAGTGCTGCTACTTACCAGCCGAGCGACCTCCGGAAGCTTGTATCTTCAGGTGGCAACTGGGCAATGAGTCAGTCATACCTGCTTCATGGGGCTGCTGTGAAGGTTGAGAGGGTGAGTGGGCAGCACCTGTGAGCACGGGGAGCAGCATCTCACACAGGGGACTCCTGCCGCTGCTGTGGCTGCTCTTTACTGTCCATGGTGCAAGGATACCACCTTTCAGAAGATAATTTCATACAAGATATTGCACATACTTGAATTTACTAAAGAGATAAATTAGGGGGATTATTATTTTCTTTACTAAAATGTCTTTTGTTTTAATAAGCATTTCAGAAAATTTCTTTTAATGGTGAACAAACCATTGGGTATACTTTTAGTAGTATTGAAATTAAAAATCTCTAATTTACCCCCATACTTTCAGGAACGTAACTGTAGTATTATTACCCTTAATTTAAAGGCAGCGGGTGTTAATATTTGGGGTGCTTTCCTTCATTATTTTTATGTAAAGGTGTATATGATATATATCTCTGTAGTGCTATGCAAGGGATTTTGAACGTTTATCTGATAGTTGTATGTACTTGAAGGTGAAATATTTAGCCTAATTCAGTATTAGGGCTTGAAATACTGATGATAGGGATCTGAGACTATTAATTTGGATTTTATGGCAAGTTTGAGAGGAGTGATGGACTTCAAACTTTGTTATTTAAAATTGTTTAATATTGGAGTGTTATCCTGGCTGAGGTTCCTTTGGTTCTCACTTTTTGTGCATTGCTATTCTATTTTGATAAATAGATTTATCATTTATCATTCAGATTGATCAGATTTGACAGCTGAGGCAGATTGCTGCATCATGGCCCTGGAGTTTGTCTTGCTGCCCTTGGGGACAGAGGAAGGGGGAGGAAGCAGATGTACAGACAGACTAAAAGACACATACACACTTCTCTTTAGACATGTGACCTGGAATTTCTAATAGGATATTTAAAGTAAGAGCCCTTTGATGGGATTTTGCTCTGTGACTTGTCAGAAGGGGAGGAATGGGATGTGGGAAATCTGGGTTGTTGAATTCCCACCACCTCACCCTTTGGAAGACGTGACGGCTATTTCCACGTGAGACCGAAAGGCAGGCAGTGAGAATCATAAGTCAGTTCTGGCCTCTGATGTTTCTTGGGAAAGCAACAGGAAAACTGTGCCTTGTATTTTTTTAATCTAGACTCTTACAGATTATGTTCGCCAGAGCCTGGGTGCTGTTTCCTTCATACCCTCATCCCTACCATTGTAAAAGTAAGGCATTGTCGTGAAATAAAGTCTGCACAGTAGAGAACATTGGAAAGAAGAAAAAAGTAATAATCTAAATATTCAAAGGCAAACAGGGTTAATATTTGGAACATTTCATTATTTTCATAGATTTTTTTCTTTAGTTATACAGTCATATTTAGATATAACTTAAAAAATATTTTAAAATTTAACCATCTACCCTAAGCTCTGATACTGTGATATAATAAGAAATATATATTTGGTCTTTGTCTTCATTTGCCGGCACAGAGCTCCTAAAACCCTTGGAGTTTCTGAGGGATGGGGATAAGAGGAATGTCTTTTGTTACTCACAGTATGCCTCTTTCAACCATATCTGAATTTATGCTAATGAGGTGACTCTTGAAGATAGAGGGTTGGAATTTTAGCTCCTCCCCTCTGCCACTCCCCTACCCCCAACCTCCAGGGAGGGAAAAGGGGCTGGAGATTGAATTCAGTCACTAATGGCCAGTAATTTAATCAACCATGCCATTATGATGGAACCTCCATAAAAATCCTTTGTAATGGGGTTTGGAGACCTTCCAGGTTGCAAAACATAGCAAGTGCTGGGAGGGTGGCATGCTTGGAGAGAGCATGGAAGCTCTAAGCCCCTTCCCCCATACCTCACTGTATGCATCTCTTCCATCTGCCTGTTCCTGAGTTGTATCCCTTTATAGCAAATTGGTACTCTAGTAAGGAAACTGTTTTCTTGAGTTCTGTGAGCTGTTCTAGAAAATCACTGAACCTGAGGAGGGGGGTCTTAGGAACTCCTGATTTATAGCTGGTTGGTCAGAAGCACAGGTGACAACGTAGGACTTGCAACTGGTCTTTGAAGTGGGGAGCAGTCTTGTGGGACTGAGCCCTTAACCTGAGGGGTCTGCATTAACTTCAAGTAGTTAGTAGGAAGAATTGAATTATAGGACACCCAGTTGGTGCTCAGAGAGTTAGAGTATTGGTTGGTGTGGAAAAAACCTTCACACACTGGTGTCAGAAGTGAAGGACTGAGAATAAAAGAAATAGAAGTTTTCACTTTTTACAGGAACTCTACATTTTATTATATACTCTTCGTAGATAATACTTAATTGAGCATATAATATTCTGTTGAATGGCTATACCCCAGGTTGCTTAGCCATTCTGTTCTTGGTCATTTGATAAAAAATCTAAATAATTTTTTTGCTATTATCATTTTAATATAGTAACTTTTACCTTATGTAAGATTATATAAAGACATATTTAATAAGGATATATTTCCAGTGGATTTAATCAATTGAAGTTTTGAACATTTAAAAATAAAAGATGTCCCAGCACTTTTTATTAAGTGCTTTTTTTTTATTGTTTTAACTTTCCGTAAACAAGTGTCTTCTCTTATTTGTGCATTTTTTTTCAACTTAAAATAGTGGTATTATAATCAGAAGGGTCTTTTCTAAGGGAAAACAGATTTTTGCATTTACCGGGAATTAGGTAGATACACTGAGAATAATAACTTGGTTCCCTCGGGTCCCAGATCTTTGCCTTGTAACTTGACTGTCATGATGCAGCTTGTGGGTGTAGTCTGAGCAGTGCTCCCGCTAACAATTTCTCATCTGTCTCTACTGCATTGCCATGAGGTGGTAGGGCCACGAATATCATCTCATCTCACAGGTGAAGAAGCCAAGCAAATCTCAAAGGCTCACTCAGGGTTATTCCTGCTTTCCAATCCAATAGTTCAGTCTTTTATAATCTGTCTGTTATGCTCTTTCTTCTGGTTCCCTTTTATAGTGCTAAGTTTATTTTTGAAATTTCAAGTCTGTTTGGCTGGTTTGATTTCACCATGTAGGGAATTTCAAGAAGGTCATAATGATAGTTTTGCTTAGAAATGAGGGCTCTTCCAGGATTATTATTATTATTATTACTATTATTAAACAAACATTTATTGCATGTCTGCTCTGTACAAGGCACTATGCCAAATGTTGTGAGAATACAAAGTGAATAAAACACTTTTCCTTTCCTCAGTGGATTTACATACATTTCTTTAGCATAGTTTTAGTTCCTTTTGTTAAATTGTGTTCTCTACTGAAGGATACCAGCATTTTGGGTTGCGCTTACTCCATGGTCTTGAAACCCCAGGGGATGATGTTTTCTGTTGAGCAAGTCTTGTGCGTAGAGTGCATTGGCTGCTGTATCCTTTTCAAAGTGCTACTATGAGGCACTTTAAACACCTGAGGACTTGACCGATGCATATTTTATAAGCTAAGATGGACCTGGAGATCTGCGGTAGCTGTGTTACACTTTTGGTCCCAGCTTCTCTTCCTTTGGACATTTAGGTTACTCATTTGGTCAACCAGGATCTAAAAATAAACCTAGAAACTTTGAGAGTGTCTTTTTCCTTGGCTGATTGATGTGTGTTTTCGTGTCTCCCAAACTGCGCTGTGTTACTGTTTACTTTTGCATTATGTATAGCACTTAGCAACCAACAGTGGAAATGAAAGTTAAGAGCACAGGCAGTCCAGGCCGAGCTGGAGGAACCAGCTGGCCAAAGCCTCAGAGAATTCTCCTACCCTCCCCCATTCCTGCACTCTGTGGCCCTGGGGTCTGCGTTGCTGGCATCAAGTTCCTGCTTTTTCATTCTCTGCTGGTGGCCAAATGGGGGCCAGAAGGAGGAACAGGAAGGACCCCGCCGGCCCTACCCTTACCCCTCTCGGTTCCCTTGGTTGGTCAGTGTGGGTGGGGTGAGCTGCCTCACCCCTGGAGTGCAGGCCCTGGTCACCACTGACATCTTGGCTCTGGTGACAGTGTGGTAGGGTCAGAAGCACTATGTCTTATTTGGAGCTCTGAATGCATTTCCATAAAGAACGGTACAAGTTGTGACTGGACTGTGCAGGGCCCACAGGACAAAACTACGTGATTCTTCAGAAAATCTGAGGTTAGGATGACTCTTAGGGTAACATCAGTCTGTGCTGAGAATGTTGTTCTCAGGGGAGAATGCTTTCGAGATTCTAAGCATTCCAGGTTAGGAAGAACCTTAGAACATGATCAGCTTGTAAGTTGAGGGACTGCATGTAAACTCAAAAGTGGTTTTTTCCTGCATGGAAGTGCCCTGTTGTTTGAGACACTGGAGTGTGTCAGTTCTTTTCTCACCCAGCCCTCTTCTGAAGCTGTCAGAAAATATGAATTCTCTGATTTTTAGAGTAGCGAATGTACTAAAAAGGCTCGCATCTTGACTCTACCAAAAGAAAGCAGGAAGAAAGACCCTGGGAATATAGGTTTAGTTCCTCGATTATTGCCTTTTAGCAAAGAATACAAAACCAAATACACCATGGCCTTTGCGGAAGGTCTTAGTTTTTCCCTTGAGAAATAAAAACTTCTGTTCCTTTCTCAGGATTCCTATATACGTCTCATTCTTAATGCATTTTGGGGAACAGATTTGAAGAATATATCTGTGAATGTTTTCTTTTTCCGGGGAAATAGAGGATTTCTTTTTTCTAAATAAAGAGGTTTTTCTAAAGGTGATTTATGTCACCTTTCTTTAGCAAAATCCGTTTTGTTTTTTTGAAGGCTGGAAAGTATAGATCAGCAGTTCAGAGCGATTAAACGATACTTACCTGGACAGGAACCAAGTCTATACAGTTGCTTGTGTAATTTTCACAGAAGGGACAAAACAGTTAAAGAGTAAAATCCCCCAGCTTCTAAATGAATTTTTCTCCCAATCTCGGAAGGGGTGGGCCCACTCGGAACAGGAAGTAATCGCGGGTCAGCGGTTTGAGTAACGAGAGACCGCTTCTGGATTGGGTTTAGCTGTTTTCTTCATGCCGAAAGCCAGGGCAGGCTACAGACGCAACCCTTCTTCTGCAACATCTGCATCTTCCTGGGCACACGTACTGCACGCGGACACCTGCCCCATAAGAATGAGGAGCCGAGGAGACGGCTAGAGCTGGAGGATGCAATGGAAGAGGAGGCTGAGCTTCAAACAGTTGCAGGCAGAGGAGAAGTCTTGAAAGTTGGCCTATCAGCCCTGGTATATGGAATAATTAGTCCCGAGGAGTCAGAGCAGGACCCAAGAGGAACAGGGCACAATACAGAATGGGGACAGGGATGGGGAGTGTCCACTTTCACATGCCACCCATGGCTCAGATCTTCCCCCGTTGAAGTGGATTTTACTTGTAGTTATACCCATATTGACGGTTCCATATGTATTGTGTAAAAATATATTTATGTTTAAGTTAATCAATAAATTAGTGTTTTGGGCCCTCTCAGTTGTCAAGGACTAGGATGTCACTCAAATGAGCTTAAGGCCAATGGGCTTATTGTAACAGTGACAACGACCATCATGACATTGTTCTGAGTACATGATCACACGAACTCTTCCCCCCTGCCCTGGGGAGTAGAGTCTTACCATCCTCATTCTACTGAGGAGGTGCAGGCTTCAGGAATGTGCCCTAAGGCATGTGGCTGGTGGGTGGGAACCTGGACTCACACCCAGGTGGTCACTTGAAAAAACCATAGTCTCTCACCACGGTACTGCTCTGCCCTTTGAAAGGATTCTGAGCCTGTGAAACAAAGAATAGCTGGGTGTCCTGGGGACCGAGACAAAGGGCTGGAAAATTGAGAATGGAGTCATAATCTTTCTCAGAGTTTGTGTGGTTTCTCCTCATTTGGCCCCTCCCGTTTTCTCTCCTATCTTCCTCTGTTGCTTCATTTTACATATGGCCCCTGAATGGTCAGCCATAAGGCTACAGCCTGGGACCTCAGTATCTTCTGGCTCAGTTCATAAGGGAGAGTTTCCTATTGGCCCAGCTCATTGGTTCAGACCACACAGCTATTGCAGCCTGGCCAGGAAAATAATTATCTGCCTTTGGGTTGGCTGTTCATCCCAGGTCCACTGGTGGCTGCCTCGTGCACTGACTTCTCCAGCACCATTTCTGCAAGCAGGGGATTGTGGGTAAGGCATGAGAAGTTGTTTGGAGTAGGAAATTAACATCTGGTATAAGCTCATTTTATAGTTTAATACTTTTAAAGTTAAATAACGCATTTGCTATCCTTATATAAAGTTTCAGGTTAAAAGAATCTGTTATCTGTTAAGACTCTTCAGGTTGATAGAAACCTGATTCAAAGGGGCTTGGAAAAATATCACATTTAATTCATTCTTGTAACTGTGAAGGCTTAAAGCCTTGGCTGGATTCAGGTCTCAGACAATGACATCAGAAATCTGTCTCTTGCCATCACTTGACTTGACATTCACCTGAATTGGTTTCATCCTGAGGCAGGCCCTCCCTTCATGACATCAAGACATAATTGGAAGCTCCAGGCTTGTCTGTTAGCTAAGCCACTCCAGTGGGGAGTTTCTCTTTCTTTGGAGTTCTAGCAAGATTCCCAGGTTTGATTCTCATTGTCTGGATTGGTTCCATGCCAGTTTCTCAACCAAACATGGCAGCCAGGCGAATTGGTCAGGCCTGGGTCACTGCCCACCCTTGGGAAGGGGTTAAATCACCCCTTTATTAAAACACAGGGACTAGGAATGGGGGGGCATAGTCTCCAGTGACAACTGGGATATTAGTACCCAGAGGAATGAGGAAGGATGCTGTCCCCACAAAAATGACCCATGTCCGCTTTGGAACATTTTCAGGTATATCACAAGTAATTGGACATCCATTATCAAGGTTTGGGGGCTCAGGGTAAGCAGTTTGGGTCACTTTATCTTATTTGTATGTGACAAATCCAAAGACCAAAGAAATTATAAGCGTTTGGAAAGGCCTAGATCTGTGGTTTTTAGTCGTTAATCCTGAAAGATGATGCTATTGTATCAAACAAACTTGTTTTTAAGACTTGCATCTTTTTGAGAGAGCCAGTCACCGGATGGTCTTGTCTCCATTTTTTGATTAAGTAGGAGGATAACTCTTGTTAGGTGCCCTCTATTTAAAGTCTAAGCTGTTCTGGCATTGAAATGACTTTGGTGAATTACATAAAGGCTTTGCGTAAACCTTTAGCAGTGCCTAGGATTTAAGATCTAGTTTATCTAGGTAATGATTAAATTGTCCTGTTTATATGTCCATAATCTTAATACCTACTGGGAAGTAATTGCTTGGTTTTTAACTGTCTCATAAATCAGGAACTTCAAGGCCAGGGGAGGTTAAATTAGCAAGTCCTCATGCTTGCAGATACAGGTTGAATCTGTGTAACCTCGAATCTTGAGGAGTAGTGTGTGTGTGTGTGTGTGTGTCTATCTATCTGTGTGTGTGTGTGTGTGTGTGTGTGTGTGTGTGTGTGTAGATACAGCTTTGTGCTGACAGAACTTCCGTATCTCTTTGCTTACTGTACCTACTGCGGTCCCAGATGCCCTTTGGAACAAGTGATCAGCAGCCTGAGCAGACGGATATGGATTGATTTGCCTTAAATCCCAAAGAGGGAGGTAGGGATCGTAGTTGGATACGCAGCAAAAGCTAGAGGAGCAGTGGGGCTTGGAGGAAGGGCGAGAGCATGGTCAGGGATCATTGAAGGCTTCACCAGAGGCAGCGCGTGGAGGGAGCGGGGGCACCTCGCAGGCAGGGCAGTTTAATGGTTAGGCATGTGGGCTTTGGGGTCTGACTTCCTGGTCTGAATCCTCGTGGTGTCTTGCTAGGTTTGTGACTGTGGGCAAGTTACTCAACCCTCTGAGCCTTTGTTGTTTTTAAAAGGAGGATAATGGCAGTACCTGTCTCACAATGTTGGGGAGATTAAATGAGAAAATGCATGTGAAGCTCTCAGAGCTGTGCTTAGTGTGTTGTAAGCATTCAGTAAATTATTAACATTAGTTATCAATATTTTAACGAGCAGAGGATGGGGTAGAGTGTGCCTGGGGAGAAGAGACGTGGTGGTTGCAGGCTGACGACGTGTGTGGACGACGGATGGAGGACATGGCTTGCATCTGTGAACGGCTGTCTGGTTTGTCCGGAGTTCGGGTCACCAAGGCTCCCTTTCTCTCTTCTGTGTTTTCCAAGTCACCTCCTGGAAGAAGTTTCCTGAAAGGGGCTTCAAAGCAGCATAGAAGCATATCCTGGCCTGCCTAACCATGTGTTTCTCATTGTACACGAGCAAACTGGCCTTCTGGTTTATCAATCAGTGTCTTGAGCATTTGGTTGGCGTGAGTCAGTCCCCCAGAGTCTCATCACCCCTGAGGGAACTGATAAAATCAAATTCCTGAATGCAGAGCTGAAGACCAGGCCTTGGACCTGCAGTGACCCCTTGGAGGCGCAGGCACTGAGAGGCCCCGCTCCAAACAGAGAACCCGCCCACCTCTTTTTCTCCTCCTTCTTGCTCCAGCCTTTACACTTTTAAACAGTGTGACAAGATGAACCTCAAATATCTGATGGGATTGGGCAGAGCAGCGGCATGCAGAAGGAAGTGCCCATTAAATGCTTGTTGAACTAATGAAGGGTCTTCGCTGCTGGTGATAGAATGGGCAGTGGCCTGGGGCAGGAGGAGTCATGCTCTGGCAGCAGGAGTCTGAATTCTGGTCCCTTCTCCCACTTAATGTGTGCCTTTAGAGAGATCCTTTAACTGATCTTCACACGCCTTATTTGTGCAACGAGATAAAATCTTTCCCTACTGAAGGCTGAATGCCCTCTTGGTTTCTCTCCCAGCTCTAACAGTTACACCCTAACAAGATGACTGCCAAGAAGGGTTGGGGATGTTATGGCACAAAATTTTCTACCATCTGGAATCCAAGGTGAGCTACAGGTGGCTTCTGCCCTCTCCTGCCCTCTGATTGTTTCACGTTGGCTTTTCTGGTTGCCCCACTTGAAATGAAGCAAGGTTGTGTGGGTGGGGTGTTAGTGGTTGGGAACAAGGGTGAACACAATTCTTGTGTATTATCCACTATGCCCATCACAGCACTGAATGTATAAAAGGAGATCAATAAACACTTGTTAAGTTGAATTGAGTATGAATTCAAATTGCATTCTTATACTAAAGACGTTATTCACCTCATCTACAGCATAGTGATAACACGATAAACACAAGTAAAAAATAAAGCTGGTTATTTTGAAGAACTGAGGACGCTTTATGAGGGCTTTAGTTCTGCTCCAGAATTGCACTCATTTAATAATGACTCATGTTAGTTTATTCTAAGATGTTTTATTATTTTGAAATTACTCCCTCCTACCCCCAACTTCATGAAATATAAAATTAAAACATTAGTTTTGTTTTAAAATTCAGGCTCCCACAGCCTTATGTGCAAGAGTTAGGGCTGTTAATACTGCCAAGTTGTCCTTCACGTGATTTGGATGAATGCTCCTCACATCTTTATTCTTCAGTAGAGGGTTCCTTTCTTGTCTGAGACTAATGTGGGACTCTATTAAAACTGGCCAATAAGTGGAAGCCTATTCTCATATATGCAAGAATTCTAAAGGCTCTCATTGTAGATTCATAACAGCAAAACTAATCACACGTAAGATACCCATTTTCCACTTGTTTGTAGCTTCCTAGAATGAGGTTACAGTTGTGATAAACTTGTATGTCTCCCTCCCTGAAAGCACTGGCTGGCAGCACAGGCTGGAAGTGATTCCTCTGCTCAAGCTGATGCTGTTCAGGACTTGGCTTGCTCCCCTGAATCAAATGTGGCCTTCGTTCATGGAAAGAATGCTGTTAATTCACTCTCTAAATCGAAAGATACATGCTAGAGGCCTGGAGACATGCTTTATTTTTTCCCCCCGTAGTGTTTTTAAAACTTAAACTTTGTTGCCAATTTAAAAAAGAAAATAGATGATGTCTCATACAAATGTGGATTTCAGGCGTCTCTTGAGAAACCATAATATCTGCCAGGAAGATGGCACATTGGCGCGATCTGCGGGCAGAGCAGGGCCTGGGCCTGCTCGCTTTAGAGAGGACACATGCGCACTCATTGATCGAAATCTCCGCGCTCGCTACCATCACAAACCCTGACCTGCGCCACTCAGCCACAGGCCCACCTGCCCTTATACACATTTGCATTTTTTTAATGGTAAAATATACACAATGTAAAATTTACTATTTTAACTATTGTTAAGTGTGTAGTTTAGTGATACCAAGTACATTCACGTTATTGTGCAACTGTCACCACCATCCATATCCAGAACTTTTTCAACTTTCCCAACTGGAACTCTGTTACTCATTAAACAACAACTTCTCATTTCCCTCTCCCTGCAGCTCCTGACAGCCACCATTCTATTTTCTGTCTCTGTGAATTTGACTACTGTAGGTACTTAATATAAATGGAATTATACAATCTTTGCCCTTTTGTGGTTGACTTCTTTCATTTAACATAATGTCTTCAAGGTTCATCCATGTTGTAGCAGGTGTCAGAATTTCCTTCCTTTTTTAAGGCTGAATAATATACTGGAGTGTATGTGCACTATAGTATGTTTATCCATTCATCTGTTAGTAGACATGTGGGTTGCTTCCACCTTTTGGCTATTGTGAGTAGTGCTGCTGTGAACATGGTTGTTCACGTATCTGTTTGAGCCCCTTGAACATTTGTGTTTATTGACAATTTTCTTGATCATTTCCTTGCTATGCTTTTGTAGCTCCAGCCTTCCTTTCTTCCACCGGTCTTCCAAAAGGATAGGGACTGGCTTCAGCTTAATGGATTAACTTCTTTGAGAAGCACTGAAAAATCTTCAAGACATCTCATGAAAACTGACTTAGATCCTTTAAAATTGTAAATGATAGCTTCTGAGGAATTTTCAAAATTTAATGCCACATTAATAAAAATATCTGGAACTAACATTTTGTGATCTATACAATCTTGAGTTTAGTTATAAAAACTCTTGTTTGAAGAAGAAATTTGCAGTGTATTTGATTTTCTTGATCTGAATGAAGCGTGTTCAGTGTGCTATGTATGGTAATGAGACCTTTCTCGGGGAGGTGCTGATAAATGAGAAGTATAAAAATGATTTAGATTTTATTTCTGAATTTTCAGGTTGCATTAAGCTAGGAAAAGTATAATTTTTTTTCTCACTGAGTGCCAAATGGAAAGGTCAAGATGAGTTTTTGCTTTTCTCTTTCAGAGAGTACTGTTTCTGATCTGTTCTTTGTTAATGACAACATCAGCCTAAATGTCATTATCTGACATAGGTACATGGCAATTCCACCTTATTATTATGTGAACAAAATCTTGATATTAACTTGGAAGTTTGGTTATTTAGGTAGGCACTGGGCCAGAATTTGCATTGCTGATATTTACTTAGCATTTTAGACTAATCCAGTTGTGGACATAACTTTTTGAAATTGAGAGTACAACTAATATTGCACAGAGAACATTAAACTCTTTAGGAAAATAAATTATTTTCAAGTACTTTCAGAAAATGAAAAGTATGAGTTTACAAACAATTTGACATCAGATCACAAATCCTTCTCTTCATTAAAGCTGGAAGCCTCATATTTCCTTTCCTACTACATAAGATTTGTTTTAAGAGCCTGGCTCATTTTAATGTTTTCTTAAAAGTTTCATGATTGCATTTCTTTAAAAGTGTTTTATAACCTAGACTTTTAAACTAATACAACAAACCTTCATCCGAATTACTGAATTTTTGCTATAATTATTTTTTATTATTTTTCAGTATGCTTGCAGTTTTAAGAAAACATGCCAGTCTTAATGTGTGTGGGCACATTTTTAATTTCAAATTGGCTTAACCATTAAGTCACATTTCAAGGACCAATTTGGTATCTAATATAGACCCATTATCTCTTGATAAGGACCTATCTCTTCTTATTTACTTATTTTAAAACAAATGCATTTAAATTTTAAGACATGTAGGAGAAATCCCTTAAAAGATAAGATGCAAGATTCTTGTCTCATCTAAGTGTTTATAGTTTGAAGTGCTCTTTCCACCTGGCCCAACCCCATTCACCAAAGATATTGTTTGTAATAGTTCTAAGGAATTGACTTTCCTATGATAAATTTTGGGTGCCCTGGATTATTGGAGAGCATGGGTTAGCAACGGAGGCCATTTTTACTACTCAGGGCTGTTTTATTTGCAAGTAACAGATACCTAACTCAAATTGTTTGGGCAAAATAGCTCAAATAATTGAAAATTCCAGGGTTGGCATTGAGACCCACTTAAGATGTTCAAAGAATATGAGGAATTTGTCTTTCTCACACTTTCTCCCTCTAATGTCTGCTTTCATTTATGTTGATCTAATTCTCAACAAGCTCTCTCCATGTGGAAGCCAAGATGGTGTCCAGGCATACATCACCTTTACAGTTAGCAATCCTAGACAAAAGAGAAAACTTCTTCTACAGAAGCTCTGACAAAATTACAAGAGAGGGATGAACTCAGTTTAGGGTCATGTGCTCATCTCTGCGCCAATTGATGTGGTGGAGGAGTAATGAATGATTGGCCAGACCTGGGTCATATGGCTGTCCCTGAACTAATCACTGTGGTGGGGAGGTGAATACCATGATTGGCCAAGTCTGAGTCATGTGGCCATCACTGTGTCAGGGGTTGGGGAAGGGTTCATTGAATTCCAAGTATTTGAGATGGGTTTCTCATTGGAAGGACAGGGTGTGATGTCAGAAGAAGAAGATACCCAGGACATCATTTAGTTGTCCTGAAATCTCTTTATAAGAAAGGACCAGTTTTATTCATCTTTGTTTCTTTTAGATGACACATGCTTTAACAGAGTTGCTCAATTGATGAGTGGTGAAAGTTTAATTAAGGAATTATTTATAGGATGTCAACAAGGTTAAGGGAAACCATTGAGGAATGGCAAGGCACCTCAGGACCAGAAACTGCTGGAAGCTGTTAGAAAGCTGACCTAGAGAAGTAATGGGAGGCATAGCTCCTGGAATCAGAGAGAGCAGTATGTGTAGGAGAGGGAGGCCTGATAGGAGCCAAGGCCTTGGTTAGAGGAACTCACCACTGTCAAACTATGGCCTGGTAGGGAAGAAATGGGGAGGATAAATACCCCAACTCTCTCTCTCATCCTGACTTCTAGTCTGCTGTGCTTCCCCTGGCCTGAAACCATCTAGAAGCCCAGTTGATGTATTACCCGACGATCAGTCTCCAGGCACCTGGAAGGACAAATAGAGGTCATCTCAGTCTTCTTTCTCACTCTCAGTCTGCTTCTAGCCTCATCTTAATGCAAATCTTCTTAGATGTATTTAGCCTGCTGCTATAACTCATACTTCAAGCAGAGACTATACTTACTTTGTTGTCTTGCACCACGTGCCTTTGCCAGGGGTACAGCAGATGTCTGTGCGGGAAGCACCATTCACATCATGTGAATGGCATCCTCTGAAATCATGCAGTGCACGGCCTGTTCTCTGGCCCTGCCTTGGCAGTGCATTCTGGATTGTGTTGTCTTGGGGCGAGACTGGGTGTAAGGCCCAGGGAAAGAAGAGAGTTGATACAGAAATTGACAGAACATTGCAAACTGACTATTCTTCGGTAAAAATATATACAAGAAAAAGAAAAGAAAAAAAGAAAAAAAAAAAAGAGTCACGGCAGCATGAATCTTTATTATGCCATAATTTCAAATTTGGAAACAGTGACCTATGTACCTGTCAGACCGACAGATTCTGTTTTCTCAGGTTATCAGACAGATGCTGTATTGGGCAGAGAGCAAGAGGACTGAGGTTTCAGTAGTAAAAATAATGGGATAAATTGATGAGAATCTGAAATAAGGAGGTACTTTGAAAGAAGATTATTGGCTGTTGCCAGACAGAGGGTGCTAACAGATAAGCGGTATCCAGCCTCATGCAGGCATCCTGAGCTCCTGGCCTTGAAGTGGCATCTCTGTGTGTCAGTCTTATCAGGAGTAAGGGATCTGAGATAAACATCTTGTGATACTGTGCAAGAGAGGGCACAGATACAATGGCGATAGATAAAAAAGCCATCTTGCACTTAGTCACTCGTGAGGATGGAACTGGTTTGGGGCCCCCTCGTTGTGACTAAGAACTTTGGCTTACAGGCTTGTTGTGTGGGTGAGTGAACTAATAGGTGGAAAATGCAGACTGGCAAGTGTGGAATGAATGTTAGATGCAGTGAACGGATCCGTTTTCTTGCCTTTCCCCATTTTTTCCTCCTGCGCTAGTTCCTTTTTGGCCGCTAATACTTAGTCTTACCTTTTTGTAATGCCTTAGTCTGTGGGACTTAGGTAAGCTGTGACTCAGGTAACCTAAGACTGTGGAGCTTAGGTAGGTGGGAATCGCCAGTTTTCTCAAATCCCTGCACATCCATGACTTCTGGCTGTGCCAGTGTTTGCAGGTCTGTGATTGTGTTTCTCAGAAGTCACCAGAGAACCAGTCCATTGTGTCTGGTATGTCTTTTCCCTAAATCACACTGGAGAAAAGATGGTGGTGCCCCTGCCCTGGAGATGTAGCTAATTTGTTTCAATTGAAACAGCAAACACTTAGCAAGCATCTGCGCTGTGCCATTCACTCTCCCAGGCACTAGGAGTAGAGGGGTGCCAAGGACAGACAAGAGTTTTACCCTCAAGAAAATAGATAGAATTAAAGTAGAATTAAAGAGAATTGGAGGTAGAATTCTAATTAAAGCAGAATTATACGACCACTCACATAGAGTAGAATGAAGGTGGTGTTGAATGATCAGGGAGAACCTCTTTGGGAAAATAGGATGTAAACGTACTTTTGTAAGGGATTAAAGAAAGGTGGCAAACTGTGCTGGTTTGCCCAGGGCTGAGGGGCTTCTGGGATGTGGGATCTTCAGTGCTAAAACTGGAACATTCCCAGGCAAACTGGGGTAGGTTAGGCACTCTAATAAGAGGGAAGCTTTGTCAAGATTTATTTATTTCATTGGTTTCATTGAAAGGTGGCTGGTCAAAGAGAATGTCATAACAATTGTTGGTATTATCATCTTAGAAATGCTCTTTTTTTCTCCCTAGAAACTACCTAGAAATGGGTGCTTCCACTGTGAAACTGGCCTAATTATGAAAAGCAAGTCAGTTTAAGACACACCTTTCAATTCCATCATCTCCTATTAGTTTCATTTTAACAAGGATATTTTCTTGGCTTGGGTTTGTATTATTAAAAATTTCATACATTTCAGGGTGTACATTTTAAGTAATTATCTCCCAAATGATTCTAAGCATTTGCTTCAGCTAATTGAACCCTTTAGTGAGCCCGCTAACAGTATCTTGGCATTGTGTAAAATACAAAATCGGAGCCAGCTGTTGTTCAGTGGGTTTTAGCTGGTTCAAACCCGACAGATGATTAAAATCTAAACATGGGGCTAAAGTGGGCCACCTTTCATGGCCCTTATTCTGGGTGAGTGGAGAACACGAGATCCTTCAGGTCTTTAGATGCAGGGATGATGAAGCCCTTGCATTGCCATCCTGAACACTTGTTATTTGCTCACATCTCACTGGCCCAGCTCGGTTCTTAAGCCCAAGCCGCCTACCACACCCAGTTCTGCCTTTCTCGCTCCATCTGCCACCCGCCATCTCTCTCATCCTTCTCCATGCCTTCGTGGACTGGGCAGGAGTGAGTATTGGACACATTCTCAGCTCCATCTGACCAGTGTACCACCCCCACATCAAACATTATGGGCATAACTTCACACTCAACCCAACAGGTTACTGCTAAGGCAAAAACTGCCCTAAGTCAGGGTTAACTTTTGTGTTAGTTTTCTAAGGCTATCCTAATGAGTCACCATGAACAGGGTGGCTTAAAATAATAGAATTTTATTTCCTTACAGTTCTGGAGGTTGGAAGTCTGAGATCAAGGTGTCAGCAGTGTCCTACTCCCTCTGAAGGTCGCAGGGGAGAATTCTTCCTTGTCTCTTCCCAGCTTCTGGTGATTGCTGGCAGTTCTTTGCATTCTTGGCTTTTGGACACATCTCTCCAATCTGGGTCTCCATCTTCATATGATGTTCTCCTCTCTGTGTACCTTGTGTCCAGATTTCCATCTTCTGAGGATACCAGTCATTAAATTAGGACCTTCCCTTGTTCAGTATGACTTGACCTTAAATTGATTACATCTGCAAAGTCCCTCTTTCCAAATAGGATCACATTCACAGGTACTGGAGGTTTGGACTTTGTATTTTTTTTTTGGTGGGGGGGACTCACTTCAGCCCACAAGAACTTCTTGCTGATAAATCCTATGAAAAACAACATTTGCTTGTTAACAGGACTTGGCGAAGTCAGCCACACTTAAGATAGTAAACCTGCTGGCTTTGAGGCTCCATTTCTGACACCAGCTCCAATGTGTGTGTGTTTTTTCCACACCACCAAGCAATTAACTCAGTTCTGATACTCCTTACCTGGAGGTAGTGGCTGATGCCGCAGGTTAACAGCTTAGTCCTAAAAGAGTCCCCTCCCTCCAGAGTACAAGTTCACCTGTGCTTCTGACCGACCAGCTATAGAGCAGAGGTTTCCATGACCCCCTTCTTGGGTTCAGGTAATTTGCTAGAGAGGCTCACAGAACTCAGAGAAACTTTTTATGTACTAGCTTACCAGTTTATTTTAAAAGGGTATGACTCAGGAACAATTAGATGGAAGATTTGCCTAGAGGCTCAGAGATTCCATGCTTTCTGGGCACCACTCTCCCTGCATCTCTATGTGTTCATTAACCAAAAGCTCCCTGAATCCTATCCTTCTGAGCTTTATGGAGGCTTCAACACAGAGCAATGATTGAGTATATCATTGGTCTTTGGCGGCTGAAGTCGATCTCCAGTCCCTTTCCAGTCCCCAGAGGTTCACAGTGGGACTGAATGTTCTAACCCTCTAATCACATGGTTGGCTCCTCTGTGTGACCAGCCCCCATCCTTAGGTGACCTAGGCACTTTCCAAAAGTTACCTCATTAATGTAACAGAAGACACCTCTTTGTTCTCATCACTTAGGAAATTCCAAGAGTTTTAGGACCTCTGTGCCAGGAACTGGGATGAAGGCCAAATATTTATTTATTATTACAAATCACAGTATCACAAGGTAGAATGGGGTAGTGAAAGCAGTACAGGATACAGAGACATGTTTTAAAATCCTAGCCCCAGTACTTGTTTCTGAGAAGCCTGGATAAGTCCCTTTTCTGATCCGCAGTTTCTTATTTATGTAATGAGTACAATAGCTGTCATGCCTCGCAGTTGTGAGGGTCATAAAAGACGGTTCCCACAAAGCACAGTGCCTGGCACAGACTGAGTGTTCAACTAATATCATCTGTCACTTCCTTTTGAAATCAAGCTGACTTCATGTAAATGAGTTTGCAGATTTCTTTGAGTTGTTCATAGAATTCAGAAGTACAGTTGACCCTTGAACAATGCTAGAGATTAAGGATGCCAGTCCTCCCAAAGCCACATGTAACCTACCATCAGCCCTCCATGTAGGCTGTTCTTCCATCTTAGAGCCTCTGCGTCTGCAGATTTGACCAACCACAGATCGTGTAGTACTGCAATATTTACTACTGAAAAAATCCATGTGTAAGTGGACCTGAGCATTCAAAACCCACATATTGTTCAAGGGTCAACGGTAAGAATTATATGGCTAGTGTTAAGATTATTAGCCAATCTGAGCATTGCTCAAATTATGTATTTTAAGTGACTCTTTTTGGGTGTAATTGATAATGTTGGAAATGCAGCAGGAAGTGCCTTTTCATCATGAAGAGGGTAGTAGAATGCCCATCACTGGTAACTTTATGGATCATCAAGTATCTGGCCCTCTTGGCAACAACTACCTGAGGGACTTGGTTGGAGCTGGTTAATCCTGATGATGTTTTGTGGCTCTGGGCCCATTTACCTGATCCTCAGGAATTCGTCAGCTACTTAGGGGCGGAATTTGTTTCTTTTCATTAACCATCACGTCAGTTAGGAATTGTGCTAGGCTGCTGGGAATAGAACTGACTTATTATTTTATTATATAAAAAATACCTAGAGGTAGTCAGTTCAGGAAGAGTGTGGCTGCAACTCAGTCCTTGGACCCAGCATTCTTCCAGTTTTCTGTTCCATCTTTAGTGCAGCTAGCAATCTCTGACTCAACTCCCTCAGCTCAGTTGATCACCTGCTTCATGATTAAAACTCACTTCCTACTATCCAACCAAAATTGTCAGTCATAATGCAAAGAGTCACTCCTAAAGAACTAAAGAGAGGTTCTTTCTAGAGTACCTCGGACAGTTCGTTAACTCATGGGAATTAGTGAAGTCATTCATTTATACAACAAATAGTATGTTTGTTTGTTTCCTAAATGTCTGGCAAGGTATGAAGCCTGAGGATAGAGCAATGAGTAAGACAGGCACCATCCCTTCTCTCCTAGTTACAGTTCAGTGGAGGAGGAGACATGAATCAAAGAATCACATAAAGACACGAAGAATTCCTATCGAGATGACAAAGAATGATATGCCTTAGGTACAATAAGAAAAGCTCTCTTGGTCATAGAGTTAGGGAAGGCTCCTGACTGCATAGACGAGTTGAAATTTGATGGATGAGTAGGAAATACCTAGTTGAAGGGGATGTGTGGGTAAATAGCATTCCAGGAATTCCAGGCATTCTGGAAAGAAGGAATAGTACAGATGAAGGCCAGTGGTGAGAGGACCATGGGAAAAAGGCTAGTCAGTGTTGCTGGAGCACAAGAAATAAGAAGAAGCACATTAAGAAATGAGACTAGAGAGGTGGACAAGGACCAGCCATGTGGGGATGTGTTAGGCATGTTATAATGATTTCAGTCTTTCTCCCAAGAGCAATGGGAAGCTGCTGAGTTTTAAGGTAGCGGTGGGTGTTAGGAGCTTGTTAAATGATCATATTTGCTCTTTGAAAAGATTATTCCTATAGAGAATGGACTGGACTGGATTAAATAGTGGCAGACAGACCAGAAAGGAGTCTCGGTAAGGCATAATGGTAATGTGGTCCAGAATGATGGTAACTGTAGGCAAGGAAGGAAGTAGATGGATTCAGGAGGACAAATGTAGTTCTTAGAGCCCCTTGACTTGAGGGCTGATGGTGGTCCACGTGTGCCTTTCTGAGATACGTGCTCCAAGTAGAAAGCATTAATACGGAAGAGGAAATGGTTACATTAAATTTATTGGTTAAAACAGGATTCTGTTCTAGAAGTTTGTTCAAACTCAGAATAACGCAGGCTTCACCAAAGCTGGGTTGGGGTGAGGCTTGGTCCTGGTTTGGTCTTAGTGAACTATTCATGATTTCATCTAGTTTTCCAATCCTAAACTCTGATATTTTGATGAAATGTACACCATAGACCTGCAGGTTCTCGTACACTGAGATGAAAGATGCCTAGGTGATGTTTTCCTTACCTCTGTGAAATTTGTTAGCTTTTTCATTGAGCAGAATTTGAGAATTAAGGAATTGAGAGGTTTCAGGTTAAACATGCTGCCCAAATGCAGTGTTTATTGTTGACTCTCCCTCATCCTTAGCGTCACTAAATGTTAGCAAAAGGGTTAAGTAGCAGTAACCCATGGGGACAAAGAGGATAGGGAAGGAGATGGCTGCACACAAAAGAGGCCAGCAAAATTTTGAGGTATGGAAAGTGGATGGATGAGTGATAACTGATTTGGGTTTTAGTTTTTTTCTGCTTGGTTAAATCCTATAGCCAACAATAAGCAAGCTGATTTGTGCCAGAAAACCCCAGGCAGACTCAGATATTGGTGGCACTGGATGCCCCTGAAGGTGGAGCTGATAGGAGGAGGAGTTTAAAAGAACACCCTCCCTCCAGGCGTGATGCTAGGCAGGTACCCTCCCTTTGCACTGCATAGTAGGGGTTTCCTGCCTAAAGAGGAGGAACAGGAGAGCTCCCAGCCTGTGGGACAAGTCCACAGATACCTGGCAATACTTGGAGACATTTTTTTGTTGTCACAACTTGTCAGGAGTTTGCTACTGGCATCTAGTGGGTAGATTCTGCTAAATGTTTCACAACACGCAGGACACAGGCAACCGCCACAACAAAGAACTTTCTGGCCCAAAATGTCAACAGTGCTGAGCTTGACAAATTCTGAGTTAAGTGCAGATCTAGGGTGAGACTCCCTGCCTCCCCACCCAGCGCAGACCCATGCAGGCACAGGCACTGCAGGAGACCTGAGACTACTTCTGTTAGAAAGTTGGCCAGTAAAGAGAAAGATACTGATATCTGTAAATCTCCCAACAGCAGGTCCCTGCTGGTCACCCACTGTGAGCGCTACACACTCTCCAAGAACTTTCATTGATTTTTTGAGACTTTCTTAAATATAAACAGAGAGCCATGACTCACCAAATAGCTGAGGAGAGCCTCATAATGAAAAATAGAGAGAAAAATGAAGAGAAAAATAAAAGGAATTTAGGAGGAAAATAAAGAATGCAAGAAACAGAGGAAAACAAAAATAACTTGATTATAATATCTTTAGAAAGAGAAGAGATGCTATTGCACTTCTTAAACGAGAACAGTATGCTAGTAAGAAGAAAGAGACATTGAGAAAACAGGAGAAACGATTGGAAATTTAAAATATGAGAATGGAAATAAAAATGAAGTGTTGAAAAGTACAGTTGAGGAAAGCTTAGAAAGTAGAACAGAAAGACCAAGAAATGGGAAAAAAGATAACAATGGAGGAAAATCCAAGAGGTCAACATTCAGCTAATAGGGATTCTAAAAAGAACATGAAAGGAAGGAAATCAGAGGAGAAAAAAATACAAGAAAATTCCCCCAGGGGTATGAGTTTCCAGAATAAGGACCTGCTGGGTGCCCAGTACCAGAGATGCGTATCATAATGAAATTTTATACCAGCAATAAAGAAAAATCTTATGAGCTACCAGAAAGAAAAAGACATCAGTTATCAGAGGGGCACTAGACTTTTTAACAGAAACACTGAAAGTGAGATGATGGAGCCTTGCTCTCAACATTTTGAGGGAAAATTATTTCCACCTTGAATTCCATACTCTGCAAAATTCAAGCAAATGTAAAGGTAGAATAAAGACATTTTCTAAGTTACCTGACGATAGGAATTTACATCCTATATACCTTGTCTTAAGAATATGCTGCAGGATGTGCTCCATCAAAAAGTAATGTAAATCAAGAGGGAGAATGACCTGGGACATGGGATCATGTCAAGGACATAACATAGTAAAAGGAGAAGGGAATGCCCCATCTAAGTGTGCATCAGGCACACGGAGTTTGGACAGATGGTAACAGGAGGATGGCGCACTCCAAGAAGGATGTCTTTAAGGAAAGCAGTCAGATACTACATAATGTAATATCTGCAAAGAGAGGAATTTTAGTTTTGTTAAGAGTTTTCAAGATAACATTAGTGAAAGTTAGGTAGAAAATTAAGTAAAAAGAAGCAGTGAAATGGAAAATGAAAACGGAGGCTAAAACAAAGGAAAGAGGATGGACAAGAAAGGAAATCTATCCTGATTGTGCATTTAGAAAGCACTCGTTTTATATTAGACACTGTTTTAAGTGTTTGCGCACAGTTCCTCATTTAACCCTCACAGCAACCCCATGATGTGGGTGTGGATGTAATAGTGTTTTCATTTTACAAATATGGAAAGTAATACACAAGGTCGTTTAGCTGGTGCCTGCTGGATTTGAACCAAGGATTTGAACCAAGGCAGTCTGGGTTCATAGTCATAACAATGTAAATACCATATTGCTTTAATCAAAATAGTGATATTACTATATAAAGATGATGGTGGGGTAGAGTAATGGGAGGAAGTAATTTAACTGCTAAATTCTAATCTCTGATAGTAGTAAGTAGTAGGTAATGTTCAAATAGAAAAAGGAAACAAGAAATAGCAAGGAAGAATTTAAGATAAAATTATGGAGGTTATGATCGTAGGAAATAGTTAAAAATTGTTGAGAGTGGTTACCTGTGGGGAATGGGACTGGGGAGTGGATAGAGGTGGGGTAACAAGCTGTTCTCTTTTCCTCTTAGCCTTGTAGTGCGATCTGACTTTTTAAGATGATACACAAATGCTACTTTGATTTAAAATACAAATTAAAGAGAAAGAATAAAGGAATCATTTAGCCTTATGTTGGGTCACCCAGCTGGACTCTGAACTGCTGCACAGGAAAGGGTCACTGTCCCCATCCACAGAGGCACCACACCTTTCTTTTATACTCATGACTGCAGCCATCACACTGTGACTGGCTATGAGAAGGCTTACAAAGGATTCTGGAATGGTTTGTTTATTGCCAAAGATAAGCCCAAATCATGCTGAGCCAATTTGAACTACTGGTCTGCTATTCATGGATTATTTCAATTAAGTAAAGTGTCTTCTTGGCTTGGGTGTAGACTTAATTAGGCAATTTGAGTGTTACACTTGTGGGGCTGGTTGCCACTTGAGGGTTGAATCAGACTTGGTGAACTCATCGGTGGGGGAGACACTCAGGTGGTATTTCTCTTTTGTGAGTGTTGCCTCCTGAAGTTATTTTTTGTTCCTTATGCACCAAGAGAAAAAAAAAAACATTGTTAATAAACACAAACGGTGAAATACATTGAATTTTCTTTTGGAAGTACAGCCAGGAGATGTTCACATCTCGGTAGTAATTCTTGGTTTTTTAGCAAGCTCTCTATTGCATTCTTCTCCCATGGGCTGCAGAATGACTTGAATCAGAGCCATAGTAGGAACGGCTTTGGCTAGGGATTGAGAAGCAGGCCAAATGTTCACTGAATTTGCAGCTCTGCTACAGATGCACCCTGCCGGGAGGGAGCGCTCACTTTCTTCTTGCCAGGAAGTCTTCTGAGCTGAATAGGCTTCTATTCAACCATATGTTATCTTGAAGACTCCTTTTTCTCATTTTTTTTTTTTAAAGCTGGTGATGTCTTTACTGATGCCTCCAACATAAAGAAAAACAATGGTTCCAGCAGTGACTGAGGAAATAGTAATTTAAAAAATTAAACAAGACAGAGGGATAAGTATTCTTTGTGGTGCGTTTATGGAGGTTGCCTGTTTAGACCATTTGGAATGGGAGCTGGAGGGGTGGATGCTCCATACCTATTTTAGTTGGAGAGGGATTTGGAGAGAAGCTGCAATTTGAAGAGAACTTTTAATTTGCATCAATTTCTGGTAGGGACAGAGAGCTCATGTGTCAATCATATCTCCAAAGAGAGCTTTATTTCTCAAATAACTGCCCATCTAAAAGGCTATTATTTGGAAATAATAAGCACCAAGAGAAGGTGTCTTAGGGCAATGTTGATGTCTTTTTTTTTCTTTTTGTACCCTTAGAGGTAGACAACCAACAGCTAGCTTGTCTGTGGCAGTATTAGTGGGTATCTTCAAAGAGGGGGTGGGAGTGTTGGGTTACGAAGGCAATTTAAATACGACACTTACTCAGTGACCAGCAGCCACTACTAGCTCACATTCCCACCCATAGACCAGACTGTTTCCTCCCGGACTGGTCCAGCAGCTGGACCCGGTGGGTTCCGCTAGGCTTGGTGTTGGAGAAGGCGCCAGCCATGCCTAGCGAAGGGTTTCCCTAGTGCCTTGTAAAGGGCTTGCAGCTGAGCTTTTACGTTTGTGTGATTGTTACGTTTACCAAACAATTTCTGTGTTAGTTAGCTGGGGCTACTATAATAAAACGCCATAGACTGGGTGACTTAAACAATGGACATTTATTTCTCACAGTGTTGGAGGCTAATTCCAAGATCAAAGTGCTGGCAGACTCACTGTCTGGTGAGGGCCACTTCCGGGCCTGCAGGTGGCTGCCGCCTTGCCGTGTGCTCACATGGCCTTTTCTCTGTGTGTGCGTGGTGTGTGCACATGGAGAGAGAATTCTCGCCCTCTTCTTAATAAGGGCATTAATCTCATCATAGGGGCTCCACCCTTATGACCTCATTGAAACCTAATTACCTCCCGAAGGCCCTACCTCCTAATACCATCATACTGGAGGTTAGGGTTTCAACACATGAACTTTAGGGAGACATAACATTCAGTCCATAACAATGTTTATCTTCTAACGATGAAGAGGGAGTTATCTTCACACGTCAGCATGACATCTGGCCTAGAATATGGGCGCAGTGCTTCAGCTGACTAAACCGATGGGAGGATGAATAGAAGAGAAATGGGAATTCGGAAGAGGAGAGTGTGCTTGTGTGGAAAACAGGTGGACTTTTACCTTCTTGTTATCCGAAAGCTCCTCAACATTAAATCAATAATAGGCCCAAATGGGCTAAACTACTTTGAAGCCCAGGGACTGTTTGTGTCACAGTATAGGCCTCTTTTCATCAGTGTGATATCAACAATATTAAAGAGCAATTTTCTGTATGAAAGGGGCTTTGTTGAGACAGTGAAAGCCAAATGACTCATCAGAGATTCAGCCTCAGAAATAATGTGCTAATGCGTTTAGATTCTAAGCAGACCTGGTCTAGGCTCGTCATATTGTATTTGAGTGATTTCTTGAAATTGTGGTAAACAGTACATTTTCTAACATTATTAAAACACTATTTTGTTCTACCTTTTTTTGTTTGACAATAAGGGATGAACTACCAAGAGAAGGGATCATCAGAGAGCCCCTTGATTGTTTCTGCTCTGAAGGGAATGGTTCTCACCCTTGCAGGGTGTGCATGAAGTGCAGATACCTGGCCCCCACCCTGAGATTTAGGTTCAGAACATAAAGAGAGGGGCCCATGAGCCTAAATATTTAACAGATACCACAGGTGACTATGATGGAGATAGTCTGAACGTCAAACTTGGGGGAAAAAGAACCAAACCAAAAGTAAATAAATAAATAAATAAATAATAAAAAGAAAGGGGGAAAAAAAAACCAAACCCTCTCTAACATCAAAACTTGTACGTATCTCAAACCCTTAAACATTTGCAGGCTCTTAGAAGCTCTGCCTTCACGCCTAGTGCTCGGGCTGGAGGCTGAGTCTGCGCTAGAGCCCCCCCAGCCCACCAGTGGGGTGTAATTTGAGAACCATTGGTTGGGTGACACACACCAGTCCTCAAGCCCTCTGTGCCCACAGCGCTGGGTGGGCACAGACTTTCAGTGCCCCCCGGAGGCTCCCTGAAGCCCATGCTTTTATCTGAGAGCCTTCCTTCCCAGTGGAATAAAACTCCCAAGGCGTTCCCTTTGATTAGTGGAAGTACCTGCTAAATCCCCCACCCTGTAGAGCCTCTGACAAGAAAGCTTTAATCCATTTGGGTTGAGGTCCCTTGAAGTTCCATGACCAGCTCTGACAGGAACAGATCAATGATATACTCCCGAGACAGCCCTTAAAATCCTCAGTGAAGCGTTGGGCCCGCCTCCCTCGCCCTGGTGCTCTCTGAAAAGCCATGGTAGGTTGTTCTTGGATAATTCTGCAGGCTAGTCCTGAAGTGAATGCTTATAGGAAGCTGTCAAGATGAACCTAGTATTAGGCTGTAAATGTCGGTTGGGGGTAGTTTAAATAATGGTATTTGCTTGGGATTGTTCGGGATAATGGAACTTAAGTGAGAGGTCAAAATAGCCAACACTGCTGGCTGCTGAGGCACGCCGTGCCTTGAACCTTTCATGTGAAGCCGCTGGAAGAGAGATGAATTATGTTTCCTGGGTGGAGTTTTTTTTTTTTAAAAGGAGGTGGGTGGCAGCAGGGATCTATTTTTATTAAAAAAGTTTGAGAAGCACAATGAAATGGCTATGTGTTTGCAATCAGGTCTTTCCCATTATTTGACAAGTGCCTCACTGCTGTGGCACTTCGCTGGGTGTGCTTTCTAATATTTAGGCAAGTTTGCCATTATCCTTGTGTCTTAATTTCTCACATCTTTAAGTATTATTTAACACCTCGTAGCATGATGGGATTTCCATAATTGTTGGCAGATTGCTTTGTATGTTCGGATGTGTGAAGGGAAAGCAATCCAATTTATTAATTATGCATTGCTGTTAATATTCATTTAAAGCTATCAAGTGATTAGCTGTAGGAGTGCGTGAGAAAAGGACTGTTCAAACGGCAGCGGTGGTTGCTATGCATAGGGCTCGCTCCTGTTCCGCCCGGAACCTTTTAAAGAAATGCACAGTTTTCACTTTAAAGCCTTATTTAATGAAAATTGTGTTCTGGGTGGTAGAGTTCTTTATATTTCCCTCTTTTTTTGGAAAGTGAAGGCTATCGTGCCTTCAAAATAGTGGGTTACACGTCCTTGGTATAGAGATCATGTTTCATGAGAAGAATTAGTCCTTCCTATCTTCAAATTCCAGCTTTGCTGGCCGTCATGGGAAAGACACGTACACTTATGGTCTCAGTTTCTCTCTCTGTAGAATGGAGGGATGCTGTGGTTGTGCAGAGTATCTTCTTTGCCTTGCTCTCTGCCTCAGGAGGATTTAGCTTTGTGGGGGTTAGAAAAGGAACAAAAGGCAGGCAGCTGGTAGCTTTGCAGTCTCTGCTCTGAGCTAGTATTCAGTGCTGTTAGTGTGGATGAAACAGATGCCCACTGAAGCTGGCGCAAGTAAAGGAAAGGAGGATGCAACAGACAAATTCCCAAACCTAGGTGCTGGAGCAGCCAGGCCATGTAGGGGCTGCACCTGGAAAAAGACTAGAGTTTGAAGCTGTGGTCTCTCGCCCTAAGGGATGGTCTGGCTTCTTTGCACCTTTGCTTCTGTCTTCTCTCTCTCTCTCATCATAGCTTTATTTTAATTTACCTCACTTTTACAGACTTTTTACCAATTCTGTCTTACCCTTTACTTTCCAAAGGATCTTAGAGGCCTTTTGTACCACCAGTATCTGAATTTCTTCTCACCTTTTTGTCTTCTTTCCTTTCTAGGTCCAGCCTTAAAATTCCTTCCCACATTCACATCTGTAGACACAATCCAGTATCCATAACCCCAAGTATCTTGTACCCTTTTGGGGAACCATACAATGGGGCCACCTGCCACCGTAGCCAGCACTTCTCCAGGCAGCAGTGAGCTGATCCTCTCAATGTCATACAGGATCTGTCAGAATAAATCTTTCACCCAAGTGGTGCTGAGGCAGTTCCAAGTCCTCCTCAGAAGAGGGACAGGAAAGGAACAGAGAGCACGGCTTAAGTCTGGGAATGCTACGAGCTGATGTCGATTAGGAGACTTGACCTGATTTCAGATGCGTCCTCCAAGGGAAGTGGGTGTTTGGGGAAGCTGGCTTAGCATAGCTTTACTCCATTCCCTGAATTCTCCATCCTGGCCAGCAGATTGCTGTGCAGATGTGGGTCATAAATGGGCCACAGGTACAGCAGGCTGAAGAGTGGAGGTAATTGTACAAATCCACCATCACCATTAGAAAAGCAGCTCAAAGTGTGACTGGCATGTCATTTTGACCTTCTGTTTCTATGTATCAAGTGTGATAACAGAGTTGACCTTTCGCAGATGTTGAGTTTAATGCCCTTGGCACGTGGCAAACGCTACATGCCTGCTAAAATCTTATTCTGTTTCTCTGCTCCCTACCCTCGGTCTCATTTTCAGGGGGGCTTCTGTTAGAACCGGCAAAGCCATGATCATGAAGGCAGGTGGCTCAGCACCTTTGGTGGGTGACCCTGACTTCCCTCATCTGCAAGCCCCTGTGGTCACTCAGCTCAACTTGGTTACTCACCATAACTCACAGTGTTCTCTTAGCAGAGCACTTTACAAAGGTTATAAAGATATCTCAAAAGTTGAGCAGAGGAGAAAACTTCAAATCTTTCCTAATAAACAACTTTTTTCTTATTCCTTATTGGTCTTTCTATTATTTATATGTATTTTTAGTGTTTTAGTTATATCATACACAAAACTTGCATTTGCTCCTGTACTTTTAAAAAACAATCTATTGGCTTTATTTTTCTGAGTACTGTTCCATAGATTAGAATGACCACAGTTTATTTACTGTTCTATTCTTTGAGGGCATTGACTTTGCTTTCAGTTTTTCACTATTTTCTGTCACTGTAGGGCTCCCTTCCTTCCTTCTGTTATTCTTTCCCTCAGATAAAGTCTCACGGGCAGTAATATGGGCAGGGTTGCCGCATAAGACATGGGACACCCAGTTAAATTTGAATTTCAAATAGACTGTAAGTGGTTTTTTCAGTATAGGTATATCCCATGTAATATTCAGTACATACTTAAACTGAAAAGCGTTTGTATTTAAAATTCAAATTTAACTGGGGATCCAGTATTTTTATTTGCTCAATCTGGCAACCTAAATTATGAGGCACAATGTCGGAACATTTTTGTGAGTTCTGATACACGTTGTCAGACTTCTCAAGTTTATCGTCAAGATCTTATTGTTGATTTAAATAAGGAGGGGACATTTTCAAAAGGGAGAAACATAAAGGAGAAAGGGGGAAAGCTAAGATGTTTTATAAGTACTTATCTAGGTTATTAACTTTTAATTTTTAGCAGATTTACATAATCACATAAACATATAACATCATATGAATATTCATAGACACATAGGGAAGATTTTTTTTTGGACCATACAGACTGATAACATCTATGTGGTTTACACTTTCCTTGAGGTGGCACTTGCTGTTGGTTGGCCACTTGCTGTGTGGTCCCCTTTTTTCTCACTAACAGAACCCTGATTTTGTTCAGGGCAGCAGTGGACCTTGTTAAAAACTCAATTCTTTACCCATAAATGTGGCCATGGGACTCAGTTCTGAGCAAAAAGAGGTTAAGCAGAAGCCTGTGGTACCCCTTCCCTCTTTCCTGTTGCCTGGGATACACCTGTGATGCTTAGAGGTACAGCAGCCATCTTTTGACCTGTGGAAGGAAGCCCTACATAAGGAATGTGGAGCAGCAGTAATAGGAAATTCACAGCTGAATGTAACCATAGGGGAAATGCCCACAACTGATTAAAAAAATTCTGGTTTATGCATATATATTATAGCTATTTCAAGTCCTTTGTAGAAAGAGGTAGGTATAAATCTAAGTACACACAAACAATATTTTGTGTTAAGTCAATATGCCCGTAGCCAGAGCCTTAGGATTTCCTGTGGAACAGACATGACAGTTGCTGATCTGAGTTCAGTCACGGTTGAAGACCACGAAGTCTAATTCCTGAGACCCAGAGACCAATGAGGAAGGATACAGGTCACCAGTCTGGCTTAGGGGCACAAAGATTAAAATCTCAGAGGAAGTAAATGCGACAAACAGGAAGTTAGGTCAGACTTGTCAAAGTTCAGAATCAGCTGGTACACCAAGGTCAGGAACTTCTGAGGTAGAAGTTAAAGATGGAGAACATCACAGATTAGAACAGGAATTTGTCCAGATAAGTGGATCAACACTAGAGAGGCAACCCATGGACACTAGGCTGGGCTTCTGGTGCCATTTGCTCCACCTGAATCTGTCTGCTAGCTTGTCCTCTGCCTTAGCACATCTGGAGTCCCACGGAGTCCTGGAAAATGACAGGAGATGTCAAGGAGAGCCGGAACTTCTGTGACTCCTCTAGTGATTGGAAGTTTTTTTTTTCCCCCATAGGCTACCTTCTGACTATATATTTCAAAAGTTGTTTCTCCTCCAGCCCACATACTTCCAGTCCTGGGCATCCTGGGTACATAAGGTCCTAAGACATATTCATATCTTCTGATCTTGCACCTTTGTTAAATGACACTGGGTGAGTCAGCACAGGGGGTGGCGGGAATATTCCTGAAAGCCATATGTACCCTGGGACAGCCATTGGTAACTTAGCTATACTTAGAAATGATCATAAACCTTATTAATATGTCCTCTGAAGTCCCAAACCAAATGGATCCCAACTCAGCTTCCTTTTATTCAGACTCAAAGATGCCCAGGGCAATTCCTATGGCACCTAAAGGGAGACAAAGTATGATGGAGGAGAAATTGTGGTGGAGACGATGGTTTTAACCAATTGCTGTCGAGATAGCTTACTCATGCAAAACTAAACAAATATATGACCATGTAGGCACAATGCTAGGACCCTCTTAGAGCAGAAAGACCTGTGCCCTCAGAAAAGGTCCTGAAGCTGAAGCTTCTTTAGCTTTATTGTAAATCCATCTCTGTACATCTCCTTAAAGAGAAATGTGCACACCCTTTGGACTGTTTTGTATGCTGCCTGTTGCTTTGAGAGTTATAGTTTTTTTTAAAATAAATAATACTTAGTTTGTTTTAAAATTGAGTGATCCATGATGTTGTTAAAAAAAAAAAAAGAAAATGTAAAAAAATTACTATAATCCTACTGTGTGGTGATTTTGGTGTATTTTCTTTTAGATGTTCTTTTTATTGAATATATGTATGTTTCTATTTCCTCATCTGCAAAAAAGGGACAACTTCAAAATGTTATTTTGAAGATTAGATATATGGTGAGCTTCCTCTTTTGTTATTAAACATTCTTATAGAAGGGTGACTTTTAAAAATAACTGTATAATATTCTGAAAGTCCCTATTATCGGACACTTAGGTTATTATTTGAATATGTTTTAAATTATAAATAAGGTGTGATAAACATCTTTCTACATATATCTGTATGTACATTTTTACTGTGCTCATAATAAATTCCTAGTAGTGAAATTACTGAGTCACAAGATGTCAAAAATTTAAAGAATTTTATGCATACACATAAGTTGCTCTCCAGAAAGTCTGTATGAATTTATGCTTTTTAAAGAAATGTGTGAGAATGTTTTCCTAAACTCTTGACAGAAACATGTACTGTGATTAAAAAAAATTGGAATAGTATCCCATGGTTTTAATGCTTATTCTTTTAATATTGTGATGCTAAATACTTCTTATATGCATTTTCGCTTTGTGTATCTTCTGTGAATTGTCAGTTCATGTCCTTAGGCAAGAGTTTTTAATTAAGTAATTTTTAATTAAGGCAATGCATTTCCCCAAATTCATAGAGATTATTATTATCATTATTATTTTGCATTTTCTCCTTCTGGTCTTTCTCTGTCTTTTCTTTCTCTTCCTAAAGAAAGGAGTGTTCCCAAGAGCTACCCTAGACCCATATTTTTCTTTATCCTTTAGACTGAGCCATATGAACATACAGTTTTTAGAAGGTTGAAAAATGGTCAAATACCAGTAGTTTTATATGGTTAAACCTGCTGTATTTCTCTTGACACTAATTCAATTTCCTTCTCTCTAACTGTCCATCGTCTTTCCATCCACCCAGCCAACAAATATTTATTATCAATTGTACGTCGTCCTCTAAGAATGACACCCTCACCATCTTCAGCTCTGACCTTTCTCTTGAGCTCCAGTTTCTATGTTTTATGAGCTGGCAAGTCACGCACGCTGTGGCTCTGTGATATTCTTCCCATCTTCTCTTTTCCTGTTGTACCTACCTCAGTTCAGGTTCTCGTCATTTAACGTGTGTCTTAGTGTGTTTGGGCTGCTGTAACAAAAACACATAAACTGGATGGCTCATAAGCGACAGATATTTCACTTCTCACAGGTTTGGAGGCTGGTAGTCCAAGGTCATGGCACCAGCAGGTCAGTGTCTGCTGAGGGCCGACTCCTCACAGATGGTGCCTTCTCACTGTGTCCTCACATGATGAAAGGGGCAAGCTAGCCCTCTGGGGTCTCTCTTATGAGGGCTCCAATCCCATTCATTAGACTTCACCTTCATGACCTAAGATCTTCCAAAGGCCCGAGCTCCCAATACTCACCCAGGGGTTAGGATTTCAGCGTATGAATTTGAGGGGAACATAAACACTCAGACCACAGCAATGAGTAATGTTTTCTCTCCTACAATATTCTCTTCCTTCTTTCACCTTCACCTACATTTCCTTAGATTTAAAATCTTCTCCCTCTTTAAAGGATCATTTTAAATGCAGTACTTGTACTGATCATAGCCCCCTGCTCCCCATCCTTCACTACCACCTCAGATAGAAATTTCACCATCCAGTCCCTCTTTATATGCACATCTTTTCTGGAACTTTTTCTCCTCCTAGCATCTGGTTATTTCTATATTTTGTTTTATGTTCAGATATTATTTATGTATAGTAAATGAAAAAATCTTAATTGTACAACATAATGAATTTTTAGAAATGCAAATTCCTATGTAATAGCCACTCAGAACATTTCCATCACCTCAGAAATTTCCCTTACGTTCCTTCCCAGTTAATAACTGCTGCCAGGGCCCAAAGGTAATGACCGTTCTTATTTCTGTCATCATAGGTTGGTTTTCATGTACCTGAACTTCAAATAAATGGCATCATGCAACATGTACTCTTTTGTGTCTGGCTACTTTTGCTCAACATAATGCTTTTGAATTTTATCCATGCTATTTTGTCCATCAGTTGTTTTGTTCCTTTTTTATTGCTGTGTAGAATTCCACTGTGTAACAATTTGTTTATACATTCCCCTGTTGGTGAACTTGGGTTGTTTCCAGTTTTTCACAATTATAAATAAAGGTACTCTAAATATTCTTGAACTAAGTCTTCTTTCTCATGCACATATAGCTAGGAGTGGATTGCTAGATCATAGGGTAAGTATATGTTTAACACTACGAGAAACCAGTGAACAGTTTTCCAAAGAGGTTATTTTATTTTACATTTTTAACAGAAATATATGAGATCTACATCCTTCCCATCATTTGATGGTGTACATCTTTTTCATTCTGTTGTATGTGTAGTGGTGTCTTGTTGTGATTTTAATGATGCATGTGGTTTTAATTCCACAGTGTATAATGATGTTGAGCACATTTTTGTATGCTTATTGTCTATGTGGATATCATCTCTTGCAAAGTGTCTGTTTAAGTTTTTGCCCAGTGTCTGAATTCCTGTAGTTTTATGGTAAATCTTAAAATCTGAAGGTTTAAGCCCTCCAACTTTTGGTTTTTCAAAATTGTCTTGGCTATTTTAGATCCTTTGAATTCTCATATAAATTTCAGAATAGGCTTGTCAATTTCTAAAATAAAAATGCCTGCTGGGATTTTGATTGGGACTTTATTGAACCTATAGGTCAATTTGGCAGGATTGATCATTTAACAGTCTGTTTACTCAAGTCTTCTTTCATTATCTCAGCATGTGTTTTCAGTGTAGGATTCTTGCACATCTTTTGTTAAATTTCTTCTTACGTATCTGATTTTTTATGCCATTGCAAGTGGTATTACTTTTTAAATTTTATTTTTTGATTGTTGATTTCTAGTATATAGAAATGCAGCTGGTTTTTATATACGAACTTTGTATCTTGTTTCCTTCCTTAACCCACATATTAGTTGTTATAGTTGTTATACTTTACCTTGGATTTTTAAGATACATACTTATGTCATCTGCTAAAAAAGAAGATTCACTTCTTCCTTTCTAATATTTATGCCTCTTATTTTTTAAAACTTTCTTGTTGTATTGCACAATTTCTGTATAATTTTTTCTTTCCCCACCAGACTGTAAGCTACTTGAGGCAAGATCCTTTGAGGCAACGTCCTATCATGGTGCTTGAAACATGGAAGATATAAGAGAATTTTGGTTGACTATTTAAATGATGATGGGGAAAATAAGGAAATTAATGCTGTCATTTACTATTCTGTATGATAAGTGAACCACCACCAAGAAAAAGGATGCTGGTTAAAGCCCACTTTTGTGGGTTGGTAC
This sequence comes from Camelus ferus, assembly GCF_009834535.1. Lineage (NCBI taxonomy): Eukaryota > Metazoa > Chordata > Mammalia > Artiodactyla > Camelidae > Camelus > Camelus ferus. The sequence goes on from NC_045720.1 coordinate 29,168,038, forward strand.
ATCTTGATTTGCAAGAGTTGCTGCAGGTGGAAGATTCTCCAGGTCATTCTGCCTGGTTTGTGGTTCCAGTTGCAGGATGCTTCTCTGGTGTTATGTTCGTGTTATTTATGTTCTATACAACTCTTGCTGAGCATTCTGAGACTTCCAAAATAGCAGTGACTACTTTTCCCCAGGATATCACAAAGCAGATGGATCCCTGGACTTCATTGCCTTCAGTCCCAATTCCCTAGGCTTCTGTTGGTGTAGGAAAAAAAACTGCATTTTTAATACTACTGGAGTGAAGCCTGGGAAATTTTCAGTTTTGAGCCTCTGAATTCCAAGAGCAATGTTATTTTTAGATTTCTAGTATGCACTGGGAGTTTGTGAGTGAGATTGTGTTAAGGAGTGAGGACGAGGGTTCATGTGAATGGGCGGTGGTCTTTTCCCTGTACGTGGCTGCTCCTGCCCATTCTGAAGCTCCACGGGGCTGCACCGTGGCAGCCTGCGAGCTGCAGACGACTCCTAGGGCCGGAGGAGAGCACTGATTGGGCTTTGATGTCCATTTTTGCATTTTTGGTTGCGGTAGTCATTTCTCTTTCATAGACTCTGTTGTCCACGCGGATGGAAAAGGATGTTTTCTTCCATGCATGATGAGTTTGTTTCTAAGGAGGCAATTCCATTGTTTCTTTGTTAGCAGTTTAAGCAGGAGATTGGTAAAATATTTAAGGTAGTTTTGAGTTGAGGCTTCAGGGACTGCTCCCTGGTCGTCTTATCCACATTGGTTGACATTTTACTATCAGATTAGGCTCATGCATCAGTAAAAAGCTAGCATATGAATGAGCTAATTAAGTTTTTGCTGTTGAATAAATATGTATCTCCTTGGAAAAAATGAGTGACAGAAGTAATAGAAAAGAGCAAAATAAAAGAATGCGTATGCTTGTTAAGTTTGGATTTAATGATATAAATACAGGGTGATTATTTTTTCAAATACTTGAATTTTTCAATGATTTTATATATTTGGTTCTCTTAAGCATTTACATACTGACATTAAAACAGTGTTCTGGAAGTATTTTGGTGATATTTATTTATTCATTTGAAATGTTGACAGACAATATTATGTTAGTTTTGCTGTACTACATAGTGATTTGACATTTGCATACATTAGGAAATGATCACCACGATAAGTCTAGTAACCATCTGTCACCATGCAAAGTTATTATGATAGTATTAACCATATTCCTTATGCTGTATATTATATCCCCATGGCTTACTTGTTTCATAACTGGGGGTTTGTACCTCTTAATCCCCTTCACCTATTTTGCCCCCTTTCACACCCTCCCCTCTGGCAAACATCTGTTTGTTCCCTGTTTTCATTTTACTTTGTTTGCTTGCTTGTTTTATTTTTTAGATTCACATATAATTGATAATACAGAGCTACATTATTTTAATAGCTTAGAATTTGTGTGTGTGTGTGTAAAATAATTTAACTAATCAGTTATTTATTGATGGATATTTTTGTTAAAAAATTTTTTTACTATTATAAACAACATTGCATTGGGGAATACTTGTAAATAAATCTAATTAGTTCCTTAGGAGACAATTTTGGCAGTAGAATTCTAGGGCTCAGTCTGTGTATATTCTATCTATAGATTCATTTTGCCAAACTTCCCTGCAGAGAATTTGAGTTAAATTTTATCCATATCAACATCAAATTGGGAGTCTTTACCTACACCATTGCAAATATTATTTATTATGAATCTTGACTCTTCATGGGAGTTGTAAGCTAAATCAGTCAGGATCCAGTCAGAAAACCCAAAAGTGCACTCAGTGTTTTAAATAGCAAAGATTTCATACTGGGGACTAGTTCCACATGTACTGGAAATGTGAAAATGCAAGAAGGAAATGTTGAAGTCAGAGGTAGTAGCTGCAAGAAGCTGGAGCAGGGAGAGGTATGATGAGGAGACCCAGGAGCTCTGGGGAGGGGCCTTCAGGGGCCGGGCTGGACCTGGGCTGGGGTGCGGCCTGGCCCATGAGGTTGTGCAGCCGCTGGCATTCTGACTGCTAGGAGGGTGTGGCCCAGCTGCCAGCACGTCCAGGGAGGCACGGGCTGGCTGGTGTTGGAGCTGTAAGAGGAACTGGGGACTGAGCCCGCCATGTGCTGTTGTTGCTGGAAACCAGAAGGAAGTCTCTTTTTTCTCCTCTCACTTTTCAGTCTCTCTCTAGTGCCTCTCGTATTGGCAAAAGCTTCCAGGAAGCCAGCTGACAAGGGAGTCAGTGAAGTCAGTTTTGCAGAGCTCCATCCTCAGCATCACAGAGCAGAAAAGAGAACACTGGGCCGGGAGTTAAGAGGCAGTAAGTACACAGCCAGTTGCATTAGCTTGTTGGGGCTGCCGTATCAAATGACCATGAACTGAGTGGCTTTGAACAGCAGAAGTGTATTGTCTCACAGTTCTGGAGCCTAGACATCGGAGGTTAAGGTATTTCTTACCAGCTATATTGGATTAGGGGCCCACCATGTTTTCAGTATGACCTTATCTTAATTTAACTAATTATATCTGCAATGACTTACTTCCAGATAAGTTTGCATTCTGAGGCACTGGGCATTAGGACTTCAACATATGAAGTTTGGGGGCACACAATTCAACCCCAAATGCCAGTATATAAACTTTTTTAGACCAGGGCCCTTTCAACTCTAAAATGCTATATTAATTCCTTTGCATTCTTCTAGTTTTGGGTACAAAGAATGTGCTTAACAATTGTTAGTAAGTGAATAAATGCTAAATTAAATAATGCACATTCATCTTCAGGCTCTTAAATTTAAAGTCACTATACGTTTTAAATTGAAATTTAAAAAAAAATCTGTCAGACATTCTTAAATTTTGCAAATAGTTAAATACCAAATACATGCAAAGTGTACTGATGATTACAAAACTTATTCCTAAATTTAACATATAAATGTAAGATGGAGTTATTTCATCTCTATCTTTAATTCTAAACTTTCCTATGGTTGGGAAATCACTTATCCTATAAGCAAGAAAGAGATTTTTCAACTGAGGTGAACGAACTGAGGTTATCATCTTAAGTGGATGGAAACTATTTGGTCAACAACTTCAGACTTATTTCTTATTGGTTGTTTATCGGTTAGGATTTGACTCTGGGATGTAAGGGCCTGTCTTCTTTTTAGAGTTCCCTCAGTGGATCCAGGCAAATGTAATACAGCATGCTCTGACTGCCCACTGGCTTCCACAGTATTCAGAAGGCTTTGTTCGACACTCACAGAATGGCTGTGATGAATGAATTGCCAGATTTTTCACAGCAGTGAATCCCAAACAAAGCTTCCTTAGAATGTTGATTTCATGAACTGGACTGTTTCCCAGCCCGAATCAAAGACTGATATTTTCCAAATGTTAAAGAAAGAAGTTAGCTTAATTAATGGAATTAAGTTTGGTGGCTACTGTTGCTTATTCTACCAGCAGGTACTAGCAGATGACAAAATGAGTGGACGAGAAGTTGCAACATCTTTGAACATTAATGTGCAGGAACAGCTGATCTTGCTTAGTCCAGCAGCTCATTTTTGTGGCCTCGTGGGCTTCCTGCTGTAATTTCATATCCCATGGACACATAATATGCTAGTGACTTGTTCCTAATGTATTTGTTCGAATTTTATTAAGTTCTGCAAAATACATGGAACATTTGTACTGTCTTAGCAGACAAACTGTGGTTCCAGCAATCAGATCAGAAGTGACTCCTGCCCCAAGGGATCTTACCAAGGAGTGGAGAGTGAGGACAAAGTGCTAGTTTAAAATGCCTATGGACAACGTCACACCTACCAAGGAGAAACTCGTGGTCTGTGTCCTGGACTCTGTGGTTTGATGTGAAACCATGTGACTTACCTTTGACTGTTACCCTTCCCCCTTCACCTCTCTCCTTTTGTGATGCTCCCTCTGAACTTGGAATGAGGGGACAGAGATGAGTAAGTCTCTACCCTTGAAATCCTTTCAGTTTAGTGAGGGAGATGAACGAATATTTACACTCAGTATGTGCTGGAGCAGAATTAGACAAGCACCAGGGGAAACCATAGGTTCTGGAAGGGCCAGGAATCTTACTGTCTTTGCTTCCTTGGGTTCTAGCACAGGGCCTGCTGCCCAGTCAGTGTTTATTTGTGAAGCGGGCAACATAGTCAGTCCCGGGAGTGTTCAGAAGAGAAGTTACATTTGAACTTGGTGTTGAAGGACAAGGAGAAGATGGTGATGTAGGGAAGGAATTCTCTTTACCCACGTCTTCTATCCCTAACCCCCCTTCTTTAGATATTCTAAAATTTGAGTAATGGTGATAGATATGACCATGGCCTCCCTCTGTAGGGTGTTTCTAGGGTAAATTTCTTTCCCCTATGCCTCAGCATAGGGCTGACCAACCAGTTGTGGCAGCCCTGGGCAGGGAGTCTAGGAAACTGGACTCCAGTCCCAGCTTCACTGTCATCTGAGATCTAGAACAAGCCATTTAACCACTTTGCTAAGCGTCTTTATGGATAATAAGCTAAATGATGTGGGTAATGCATTAAAATGGATATAATACCACATAGTTATCAGGCATTATTGTGAGTTAGGAGGTTCATCTTACCATAACACTGACCTCGTGTGCATGGCTTATGTGCAAATCACCTTCCAGGAGGTGGGCACCCAGATGAGGGAGCAGGCTCATGATCTGGGATTCTGTGGGGTTGGTGAATGATTCCGAGTTAATTTGGTAAGAATTGATGAGGGATCTGTTTCTGTTTGTTACTAATGGACTGCTGAGATTGGACTGCTGCCGTCACAGGGGTCAGGCTGAGCCAAGACCTGAAGGTAAGAGGGAGAAAATTCTACCAAGTGTGCATGACAGTGAGGTTGCATGTCCATTCATTCTCCAAGTAACTATCAGTTTCCTACTGTGTGTCAGACAGAGATCGAGACAGACACAGTCTCTTCCATTTTGAAAGGTATTATCTAGAGGGAAGTCTAACACTAAACAAATAATCACACAACTAATTAATTATATTTATTATAATAAATGCTAGGAAGGAAAAGTGCAGTGTGCAGTAGAGAATGGCACCAGGGCCTCACCTGATGTGTGTTGACAAGGCAGGGAGCTGAGAACTAAGAATGAGGAGGAGTTGGCCAGTTGGGAGGAAGGTCAAAGGAGAAGTCAGTGCAGCAGGAGCCTCATATGTGAAAGCTGAGATGAGAAGAAGATGGGTGCCTTCCAGGAACCAGAAGACGGCTAGGGGTGGAACATGACGAAGCCAGAGAAAGGTAGGGCAGTACAGGCTTAAGGAAATGATTTTGGACTTTAGTCCCCAGAGCACTGGGAACCTGAGGTGTAGTTGGGGTGGAGCAATTTTGGCCTCTTGAATAAGTGTCGGCTGTGGAGATGAAGAGAAGTGGGCAGATGTTAAAGGAATTTCAGAGGAAAAATTGTTTGAATTGGCGATTGATTTTATGCAAGTGGGAATGAAAGGAGGAAAGTGTCAAGGTTGACTCCAAGTTTCTGGGTGGACAGTGAGGCCACTGATAAGAAACAGCTGAGGGAGATCCAGGCTTGGTGGGTCTTTAATGTTTGATAGACTCTAATTGTAACCACCTGAGTGAATGAGATGAGGACTTAAAGAGAGAAAAGAGGAAAGGGGCCTGTCCGATGGGAGTAGAAATGAAGTGAGTGTGGGCAGGATGGCAAGAAATGTTTACTTCAAACCTCAGACCTGGAGCGAATCACTCCCTCCTTAACCAGACACATTCTTAATTTGGGGGTTGCTCTGTTCTTCCGATCTGACTTAAATTTTCCTTCTTCCCTTGGGAGTGGTCTCTTGTGGAGAAGACCCTGACCCATGACACTGGGCCTACTGGAAAGGATGGTTTATTTTCCTTTGAACCTTTTGAGTGGTTGTAGACACTTTGCTTTTAACATTCTTAACTGAAACTGAAGTCTCAGCCTCCCTCAAAACTGCATTTCTAAGCTGACTTTTTATAATATAGATCTTTCATTTGTTTGCTTTTTGCCCTCAGAATGTGATGCCCTTTATATATGTTATTTTTATTTTACCTGTACAGCAACAGCAACAATTTATATTCTCTATGTCAAGTTTTCTTAGTTTTTACTTCTTCTAAGGGTCCTGTTTGGCTTGTATTTGTACATTTAATCAAAAATGGTACATTTCACTTGGCAATTTGAGCTTTTACTTAACAATTAGAAGATAATATGGATGAATTTTATGTAGTATTAGAAAGTCACTGCTGATCTAACCAAGTCATCATCTTATCAGTTCTGTAGATCAACTCAGTTAATTCTAAAAATAACAAGCTCTCTCTCTATATATATTTACTACCTTATGAGTTTAAGCTCCATGAGGGAGGTATTCTTGTTAGCTTTGCACACTGATGTACCTCAAGCTTGTAGAAAAATGTCTGGCACATAGTAGGTGCTCAGTAAACATTTGTTCAATATAGTTGACCCTTGAATGATGTGGGGACTGGGGCACTGATCTTCTGGATGACTTTACAGTTGGCCTTTCCAATCCATGGTTGCACATCCATGGATTTAACCAACTGTGGGTCTTGTAGGACATATTTAGTGAAAAAAGATCTGCATGTAAGTGGACCCACGCAGTTGAAACTTATGCTGTTCAAGGGTCCACTAATTGAATAGTGTGTGTCAGGAATACAGATAAAGGTGTCTGAAAGACATCAACATACTGCTCCATCCATTCTTCTTCCAATTTGATGAGCATCTTTATGATTACTGCCTTTGAGCTTGCAGTCAGCACCTGATTGGAAACCAGACGCGCAGGCAGTGGCTTTAAAGTATGCAAACATATCTGGTGCTGTGGGACCACAAGCGTAAGCCCTGTTGGCCACCAGACCAGGGGATTTGGAAGTGTTCCATGGGTGACAGTCACGGAAATCAGTGCTCCAGACGAGCATATAATGTCCTTTCTGGAAGATACTGGTGAGCTGTAGTGAGGCAGAGGGAGAGTGAAAGGATGGTGTCCCCCGGACTGCGCTCCCTGAGAGCCCCTCTGTAGCCTCCAGGTGTGTGCCAGCCTGAAACCTGCCTGCCAGGCTGAAGCTTCAGGACAAGCAAATAGGTCTTTTTCACAAAGGCTGGGGGTGTGTTTCAGCCAGCTGTCTGTGCAGTGCCCTGGGGCAGTAGCCTTCAGGGAATGGTCTTCAAGTGTTCCAGTCCCTGGGGACCCAGAAAGGGAAGCCTTCCTGGCCCCTGGAGCCAGTTATTAAGGGATGTCCCTTGGGTGGCAGCTGCAAAAAACCAGGATACCAGATGCAAAAAGTGGGGCACTGGACATAAAAACCAGGGCACCAGACATGTGTAAGAGCTCCCTTTTGGGAGACATTGATGCTGTGGAGTGTGGCTGAGGGAGTGTGCAAAGTTGACACCCTCCAAGGAAAAAGGAAAAAAAAATGGTGCTGGCTGCCTTTAGCAAGGGAGTAGGGGAGAGCTAAAATGATGTCCCAGCACCTCCATCCCTGGAGAGGATCCCAACAAGCCGTGGCCCCTCAGGCTGATGCTTCAAGGTTAGCAAACGAATCTCTGACATAAAGCCTGGGTGCTTCTCAAACAGCTGCTTCTGCGCTGGACCCTGGAGAGGGAGCCTGCCCCTACAGAGCTGTTTTTCAGCTCGTTGCAGCACTTTTGGCCTCGTGGACGTGAGCCCCATTGGTCTTCAAAGCCAGATGTTTGGGAAGCTCATCTCTCAGGGGCAGGTCTTACATGCTGGGGTGCTTGATGTGGGGTGTGAACCCCTCTCTCCTCACGGAGATGCTCTGGGTTTGTAAGTTCCCTCCTGACTATGGGTCGCTGCCCTTGGGGTGGGGTTCATGGCAATATCACGGCTCAGCCTGTCCTGCCCGCCTCGATGGGGCTCTTTTCCAGTTTGTAGATAAGGAGCAGCTGCACAGCTAGTTGTCGGGTCATTTTCAGAGGAAATTTTTCCATGTGTAGCTGTAGATTCAGTGTGACTGTGGGAGGAGGTGAGTTCAGGATCTTCCCTACTTCGCCACCTCAGACAGCCTCCCCCAACATACGGGTTTTGTTTGTTTTTGTTTTCTGATCTTTGTGACTGTGGGGTTGCTATTCTCTATTAATTTATCTGTTCAACTAATATAGCAGGTAGAAATTTCAATCTAAAAATTTAGGCATGTAAGAAATATTATGTTTATTTTAAAAATTAGTTTAAATTTGACTTGGAGCTCTCATCTTCCAGACTGCTGAGAGTGAAATCTGGAGGCTCCTTTCCTTATCAGGGTTGCACCAGAATCAAAGAGGCTTATGGTTAAGGTCCTTGGAATACAGATAAAAGGCCTGATCATAAGCAGTGGGACCTGGGCCTGGGCACAGGGTCCAGACTTCTTAGGTCTACCACACATCCACCTGCCACATCCTCAGGGCATTGTCACAAGAAGGTGGTCTCTGTGTCTCCCAGCCCTGCCCACCTTGTGCTAGCCATGGTGGACAACTGTTGAAACAAGTAACCAGTGAACCTCAGTACTTAACATAATGGATGTACCTTATTTTTCTTTTGGTGCTGACTCAGGGACTCAAGTTGTTTTCATCTTATGAGTTAACCATCTTCCTGGCCCTCAGAATCCTTTGCCGTCCAGAATGTGGAGGGACACACATCACTTCCTCTCACTTTATATTGGTGAGAACTAGTCACATGGCCTCACCTAGGTGCCAGGGGGTAGCTGGCTTCCCAGCAGCAAGTCTACACTGCAGAAGGGGCCATAAATCCTTGGTGGTAGGTCAGCTCTCTCTGCCACATCCCATCTCTTTTTGCCAATGTCAGTAATTTTTTCCCCATGTCTCTTTGTTGTCTTTAAGGGCCCTTAGCTAATACCTTCAGTGAACTCAAGCTTTAGGGAAAAGTTTCAGGAAGGAAATACCTTGCTAACAATTTCACTTTGAACTCTGAAAAGCAAGAGAACTTGACTTGGCTACTTTCATGAAACGGGAGAGAGAAATACAAAGATAAGAAACACAACTTAAATTCTTAATTATCTTGTCATACAAATATTTATTGAGCTGCTACTATTAACTAGACATGGACATATAACAGTGATCAAGACAGCTATGTGAAAAAAACTAGATTATTTCAGAAATAAACATGGAATGAAGGAAGTCAGCAAGGTGATGGAATTGAGAGTGAATGGGCCGGGGTGAGGGGGGAACTTTAGAGTGGGTAGCCAGGGGAGGCCTCTCTGGGGACTGGAAGATGACTTACAGGCTGAGATCTAAGACAAGAGCAGCCCTAGCCTTGTGAAAAGCAGTGGGAAGAACATTCTAGGCAGGGAAAACAGCGAGTGCAAAGGCCCTGGGTGGAATGCAGCTTCGTTTATGAGGGGAATAGAAGGGAGGCCAGAGTGGCTTGAACATGAGGGGAGGAATGGTGCCTGATGTGAAGTAAGCCTGGAGATGAGGATAAAGGCAGGTGGGCAGGGCCCTGTAGGCCGTGGGAGGAGTGGAACTTTTCTGGGTGCAGTGGGCAGCCTCAAGAGGGTTCAAGCTGGGGCATGAGATCCCTGATCACTCCCGGTCTGGCATCTGTCAGTGGGGGTCCAGCCTCCTGATGAACTTGACCCACCCCTACAGAGCGTGCCCGGCACCAGAATGCAGGGTGTCATCCCTCTGTCCGATAGACATTTGAGGCTTTGGATCACAGTAGACCACAAAATTAGTTCTCGTGTGGTCTGTGGATGAAACACTGGAAGATAAAGCCAATTGTGTAGAACTAGAGTGATAAAACTGGAGGACAGGAAATGTAAATGTTAATTCAACAGAAAGGAGCAAATTTGGGCATGCGATGAAGAGGATTCTGGCACTGGGGAACCAGTTGCAAAATAATGTTATTAGACTAGGAAAGATAGGAGGGCAGGAAAAACAGTCTCCAGTATCATATGAAATGCTTGCCAGCCGTGATTCAGTTTAGGTCTCTATTCTGTATTCCTGCTCAGGCTTTCATTGGGCCCCTGCGTCCTGCTGCAGGGCTGGGAGGTGTGTTAATGTAACAGTATCTGGAACGCGGTCTTGAGCTCCAGATTTCTCTGTGGGGAGGGTACGAATGATACTGTTTATGCTGCCTGAAAGGTGTATGTCTAACTTTTTGAACCTGGTTTGTATTGTTTCAGAATTCAAAAATACTAATGTTCTATGGCATCAGGAGGCAGTTATGGTGATTCAGAAAGATAACTCCTACTGGTACATCACTCGATTCTCTTCCTGGAAAGTCCTTGTTAAAACGAAATGATGTCAAGGTCATATGAGAACAATTGGGGTGTGTGTGTGTGTGTGTTTGGGAACAAGATTGATTCTGTATCACTTAAAAGTACACAGTTGAAGGACGAGAAGAGAGCCACAGCAGAGTTAAATGGTTGAATTATGTTTTATTCCCAGTGATATCTGAAAAAATAGTGATATCTGATCTGAGTTTGCTGACCTGACACAGGCTGCAGATTTAGGTCCAGTTTTTGTTTTAAAATGGCTTCACATGTTTCCCTGTTATTTTAGGTGCTCCAGAAGCCAGTGTGCTGGAAATAAGCAGAAATGGAAATAAGGGAACCATCTAGGGTTTGCACAATGGGAGGGAGAACTTATGGGGTGGACCCATTTCTCAGCATGGGTTATGGAGAGACTCTGCATCTAAAGTGGAGTTTGAGGGCTCAGGCAGAGAACATCATTTTATTTTAATTTCTAGAATCAGCAAGATTTCTTTTAGTCTTCAGGAATCTCCCTTTAAAAATGCAAATAATTCAGAGCCAGGCCATAATCAACCAACACTCACATTGTCAGTTAATGTTTCTGCTGAAATAAGTAGAAACAAGCTTGAAGGTAGGTGTCCAGTGGCAGATGGAGAGGGGTAAAGGCTGGAGGAGGTCAGAGCAGGACAGAACAAGGTGCTGACAGGAGCTATGGAAGGACATTAGACCTAATGCCTCCTTCGTATTTTGACTCTGAAATGTTGTGCTTAGGTTAAAGGCTTTCCTCCAATATTTTAATTTTACAAAAGCTTCTGCATCTTGCACAGATGACTTGGGGTTCAAAGCTCGTGTTGCTTTCCCCAAATACAAGAAAGAATTAGGTGGAAGGTTCCTTTTCAGACACGCCCCACAGTCAGACATTGACCTGTGGGTGTACGCCTGCCTCACTGCTGAACCTTGCTCTTCCCTCTAACCTCACGTCTTGAAAGGAAATGGCTTTCACTAGTTGTGTTCTTATAAAACCATTTCACAGTTATAATTAAATGGCAATTTATGTAATTGATGGCTGCCTCCCAGGCTATGCCCCAAGCCCCACAGGGCAGAACTCTGTCTTGTTTGTGGTGTGTCCTCCAGGCCCGGCACCACACGACTCAGAGTAGGGGTTCAGTAAAGATTCTGGAACTACTGAACAAAGCTCTCATTAACTGCAAGGTGACATTAGAGATAGGAACTTTCTCTTATGTTGGGCAAAAAAGCTTAAATTGACCTTCATAGCAAATGAATAAGGACCTAGGACACCACAATCCAATATAAAAACACATTTTAGGAAGAGTAAATGAGGAGGGAGCTGTCCTTCCTGGGGCAAGCATTATTTCTGGTTCAATGCCCTCATGGTAATTCCAGAACACATGACCTGCCGTGTGTCTTTTCAGACTTCTCTGGGCTGCCTGTATTTTAATCTCAGTATTTATTAGCCACACTGTTAGGAAAAGGGAGTGTAAAGAAAAATGACTCATTTTACTATTTGTTAGCAACCGTATGTTGGCTCCACGAAGGTAAAACTAATGGCTCAAAGAATCCTGGTGGGTTTTCTAAAAATTGTCTTCCCTTGAACAATTGAGAGTCATGTATAGTTATAAAATTGTATATAGTTGTAAAATTATTTAAAAATTGCCAAGAAGAACCCCACAACCCTATCTACTTGGAAGTGTAGTGGAGTAGAAATATGCTAGATTTTTTTAAGGGGGAAAGGGTAGTGGTCATATTTATAACAGTGCTCTAGTAGTGAACTCCTATAGCTCAGGAGTTTAAAATTGGAGATGAGATCAGGAAGGGAGGAAGCTGGTGGCGGGATAAAGAACTGAATTCTCTAACACTCACTGCCCCGCCCTTGGTGTTTCGCATTTGATGATAGTAGACGCCTCATTTTATATTTATGCCTTTGAAAATGGAGGAATAATCTCCCAAAGGTTTGAAGTGAACATTCCTTGGAGATCTGCCAGTAGCTGGGACAGGAGCTTGAGTGGTTCCTGGAACTGTTCACATCCCCACCCACCCCACCCACTGTCACTCTGTCTCTACTCCTTCACGTCCCAGAGGAAACAGGCTGCCTGCAGATGGGCTCCTCTGGGAGGTGGTGTCTGTGTATGGGGCAGTGGAAGTACAGGGGCGGATATGAAAAAAAAAAGTCTCACTGATTCACATCGGGACAAAGTAATGTGACTTTTCAGATTAGCAGATTGAAATCTGTTCCTGCCGCTCAGCATGTCTATTTTGGGTGTGGAGACCATCACTCCAACTGTTTCGTTCTTTTTTCCACTCCCCCTTCAGGTCTCAAAGCCCCTTCTACTTTTAGCTATTTTACTTTTCCAGTGCTGTGGAGTCCCTTGCCTGGAGTTTCTCAGTTGTTTGCTGGGGTGAGAATATTGTTGAATCTGACAGTTTACCATGGGCTGGACTCCACTGAAGAAGTCTCAGATTGAAGAAGGCCTGGGTCCTCTGTAAACACTAGTTGAATGAGTGAGTGCATGAACAGATGAGGACACACACACAGAAGACCAAAGCCCCAAAGAATATAGCATGAAATTCTATGAAGAGACTCATTCTATCAAGAGACTCATTCAGTCCTGGGCACTTTGCAAGAACACTTCCCACTAATACCCCTTAATTTTGCACACTGACTCAAACTTCCACGGCAGAAAGTTTCTGCTCCTGTGCAGTATGTCATTTTTGTACATTTTGTATCATCAGTACAGCAGAAAATCAGTTTAGTTGCTATAGACAATGGTTGCCTGGCTAAGGCATATATATTTTTGTTTTTTTCCCATCTCTGGGCCTCTGTTGACTTGAGCAGTTGTACAAGTGTTTAGCCAGGGTGGGACAACTGACAGAAATAAAACTCAAAAATGGTTGAATTGTATTTCATGAGCAATGAAGTACTGGCTCTTTCTAATATTTCAAGCAAGGTAAAGAAATAAGATACTTAGAATTGTTTTTAATTTTGATATTTTATTTTTAAGGAACACTAAAATTTCAAAACTCCTTATCTTTTCATTTTTTTCTTTCCTTTTGCTTTTATGGGACAACTTTACTAACTTTGCTAAGATAAAATACCCAAGGGTTATCCTCTTAAATGTATCTGTCTACTAACTTGTACTGAGTTCTTTTTAATTTTTTCCTTTAATTGGGTAGTTACAGTGTTAATGACATTAAGTGACATTGAAGTTTCTGTTTCAGTTCCCATCTTCAAGCCACAATTAATGAAAAGCTCTTTTTTTCCTTCAAAATCATCATCTCATAGGAGGGTGTTTATAGATTCTTCCTTTCATCTATTTTTAGATGTAAAATTGAAAATAAGAAATATTCTCATGTCACCCAAAAATAAGAGAGGAAATTCAGCTTTGGTTAAATATGTTTTGCATTTCAGTAAGTGTCTCTCAGTGACAGATGCTTAGAACCGTGCCTGGCATGGAGGAGTTGCTATATGAGTGTTTGCCATGATGGTGGTGGTGATGATGGCGATGATGCTCCAGAAGCGCCTATGTGCATCCTGGGATTGGTGGAGTAACTGATTCAGTCATCTAGCTCAAGGAAAAGGTTTTAGTCCCTGTCCCTGAGGGGCTCTCTGTCTGGGGAATGCTGTTTGTTTTTGATTTGCATCAGCTGAAGATGTGTCAGGAGGGGAGGGAACAATGTTCATACAAAGAATTAAAGAATATAAAATGATTCAGCGGATAGTATTTGGAAGACTTGAACCTAGTTGTGCCGTGGTGATACGGGGCGCCATCCATCTGTCCTTGCACCAGAAGCACATGTATGAGGCATCTCGGGGTGGGTTAGAGGAGCAAAAACCTATCTCACAGGAGCAGCCAATGATTCTTGTCCCAAACCCTGGCACTGTGGGGGAGTGACCCTTGTCAGTTTTCTCTCCTCTTGGTGGGAGATTCTTAGAGCTCTGGGGCCAGAGGATGGAAGAGGGAGGGTTAATCCCGGGGTTGCAGCAGCTGAATATACAGCATAAACAACATTTGGGGATGAGATCACTTCTGTTTTGGGAATCTAAAGGCAAACACAGTTGCATTTGTTCGTGTAATCATGGTCTTGTTTGAGGTTGTTTATGTTTAGAAATTCATGTTGGAATATTTATCAGTCGAGGTACAGAAACCAACTCTGGCTACTTAAGCCAAAAAGGATTCCACTGGAAGGATATTGGGCAGTTCCCAGAATTGAAAGAAAAGAATGAATGGTTCATGACCTGGCCTCAGAAAGGAGGTTGGACAGTTCTAGGGTTCTAAATACCGGGGAACTGAAGGATGGTCTTTTCCAGACTCACATCAGGATGAATCAGCAGCAGTCGTTTTCCAACCTGGCATTCTTTCCCTGGAGACTCAAATTCCTGAAAGAGCACGTTGGCGGGGTCACTCTGCATATCCCCTTACCAGAGGGCCAAGGTTGCAAGCTGCCAAGGAGGGTTGTCCAGGTGGATGCTGGAATGACAGACACTGACAGATGGCCACCCTGACCGTGAAATGAGGGTGTATATCTCAGACTTCTTTCTTCCTAAACTTTCTGGCCTGTTTAGTTGTAGGTAGTCTATCAAGAGTACTTTTGAGCTTTTGGAGCATGGCTTGAGGTTGCAGTGGCCATGTTAGTAACTCAGAGTGAGCAGCAAGGAGGTAACAGGTGGAGCTGTGGATCCCAGAACATGAGACTACGTATGCTCAGAGTGGCTTCATAATAAACTATGGTTAGGAAGCCCTGGATTGGAGATGGCGGGCTACCTCAGTGTTTCTCTAGCGGAGGTCTGCATTTCTCTGGGGGTTTCTCAATGAGAACTTCAAAATTTTAAAGTTTTATTTAAATAATAATCTTAAAATTAGGTCCCTTTATCTGCTTATTCTGCATCATCTGATGATACTTAACATCATAAGCACTGAGCCCTCTCTTCATTCATTGGTTTTTCTGCAGCATTGGTTCTGAATAGAAATTCATTAACTGTCACGGTCTAACGAGAGAAAAATAGAAGCAGGCTTAATGTAAAAATAATGTTTGCGTCAAGTGCAGACCAAATGATACCAGAGAGGGCTGTTTTTAGAACAGAGAGAAATGTTTGGAAAATGGGGTTTTCATATGGTAGCACTGGCATGATGAATGCAAGGGAAATCGAGCCGTAGCAGTCAGCACCATGGGCAGATTGAAAGCAGGCATTTAGTTTCAACAAAACAACATAATCCTTTACATGCACTAATGGTATTTTGAGCTTTATTGGCTTTATAGTTTTGTCTGAATTTAATTTGTAGATTTATAGTGGTATGAAACTACCAGCACAAGAGATATGTATGTATATATGGTAAGTATATATGTGTGTGTATACATATGTATGTCTCATATATATATATGAATTATAATAAAAATAACTTTGGTCAACCCTGGAAGTCCTTGAGGAATTTTTTCTTTAAAAGGAAAGTTTCCAGGTTTTGGAAATGCTGGTCTGTAGGAGACACTTGCTTCCCCACACATCCCACCGCCACAGGAGTAGACTTCCCCACCCCAAGCATGCTTGGCATGGTCATGTGACTTGCTTCGGCCAGGGGGGTATTAGCAGACCCAAAAGCAGAGGCTTGAAAGGAGCTTGTGGTTTGGCTTCGCCTCTTGTATTCCTCTCATTCTCTGGGAGAAGGTGATGGCTCAGGTGCTGTTGGTACAAAGAAGATGACAGATATGTAGAGCTGACCTAAATCCAGCTGAGCCTAACCTAAATTAGCTGACCTCTAGCCAACCAACAGGTGAGTGAGCAAGAAAGGAAGACTTATTGTTGTATGATATTGAGATTCCATTGATGAGTTGCCACCCAGCATTACTGTAGCAATAACTGACTGACATCGTCTAGCACATTGATTAGTTAGCCACACACTGGAGTGTGTAAGGTTGGATTTAATGAGCACTTACTATGCGCCAGTGATTGCTGTAAGTTCTGGGGCCACAGCAGCCAGCAAGGCAGACCAAGTCTCAGCCCTTGGAGCGTGCACATTCTAGTGGATGTTCAATAATTTTTGCTTGGCTATTTAAGAATCTGATGAATGCTTGTTTTTTCCCTTTCCCAAAAAGGCAAACTAACTTTGCACTGACGTGTTTGGAAAGTGCCAGTTATCTGGGTAGATGTGATCTTGTCTAGTATGTTACCTTATCTATAGATATATGTCATATATTGAACAAAGAAGTCAGGGAATAACTTAACTATTGATGTTATCACCATTATCAGCAAAACTGGTTAATGAAGGTTAAGGCATTCCTCTCATGTCCAGAAATGTCTAGAAAAAATATATAAAAATAGAAGGAAAAGAAAAAAACACCATGACTTTGTCTACCAATTTTGCTCTTGCTTGATTTTGCTTTGTACAAAGTTTTGACTAGGTTCCATAACTAAAAATAATCTCCCTGTGCACGTGAAACTTCACCAGGGTAAATGGCTGTGCGTGTGTGCTTATAATTATGCATGTCTGAGAATCCTGCTGGCTGTGGAGGTCTGTGGCGGCTGGTCTGGAATGAAAACATCATCCTGGGAAGGGAATTTGAATGTAATGTTGAATACATTTAAAAATATTATTCAAATGATGGAAAAGTTCAGTTTCATGACTTTGAGGACGATTGGGAATCAGCAGCAAAAATTCACATTTCTTGTTTCCTGGACAGCAGGGCTGCGATCCAGCTGTGTCTACCCAGTTCTCAGAGGCCTTCGGCTGCAAAGCCCATTTCAGGTTTAAATTGAAGGAAGTAAGGCTTGCTTGTCCAGGTTAGTCCTAGATGACAACAAATAACAAGTAGTTTGAAAAATAATTTATTACACTTTGGAATACAGTGAAATTTTTTTGTTTTTGTTTTTGTTTTTTTGTTTTTGCTTTGATGTCCAACTCTCTTTCGTCTAGGTCTCAAATGTCAGTGGTCCAGGGCGGGGAGGATAACCCTACTGATAGTCGTGAAGCACTGGGATGTCCATTAGGGCCATGAAAGGTCTTTCTCTGTCCACCCTGGAGATCCATTGGTCAGTGGAATCTCGTTCTCAGAGAGAATCTGGCTTCCCCCTTTGCCCACTCTCAAGATACTGTCACTCTTGGCTAGACTTGACCCCCTTTAACCTTTGGGATGACGTTTCCAGTTTTTTCTTAGACCTTTGCTTTGTCTCGCTGTGTTTTCTTTTTGGGGAAGTGAAGAGGGAATGGTTTGCAAGCCCGTGGGGTGTGTTGTTGGCATATGCTGTTTCAGCCATTTAGAAACAAAGTTTTATTTCTAGTTTAAGAAGTTAATGGCTCCTTTCTGATTGAGTGAAGCCCAAAGTACTCAGGGCAAAGATGCCCAATTGTAAAAATATGATTTGGTAGGGTCTGCCCTCAAGACTGTTGAATTTCCCGGGCTCTGGCAGCTTCCCAGGGCCAGAACATTTTGGCTGGTCTGTTTTAATGATCAGGCTCTGAGTCTCAGTCAAGGTGTCACAATGTTAGCAGGAAGGAATTAAGCCTGAAGAAACTGAAGCTGAACTGGGGGTCTTGTTCTGTAAGAAAGACCTCCAAATGCTTGGGGAAGCGGTGCAGGGAGGAAGTCATTATTTACCTAGTCTCCTCTCTCCAACGGACCTGGGCCAAGTGATTTTGGACAATACCTGGACTTGGAAGTGAGGTCTCCTTAGACTGACTGTCCAGGGAAGAGATCAGAATCGGAAGCCTGGTGAGCCCTGTCATAGAGCAGTGGTTCTCAAAGTGTGTTCTCTGACCAGCGTCTTCTGTATTGCTTAGAACTTGTTAGAAATGCAGCTTCCCAGGTCCACTCCAGACCTGCTGCATCAGACACACTGAGTGTGGAGCTCTAGACAGGTTAAGCTCTAAACAGTTTGTTCTGAAAGCTCTCTGGGGATCTGAAGTTGGAGAAACATAGCCTTAGAAAGAGCTAAAGGGCACCAGGGGACCTGTCACCTAGGACTGAAGGAGTGGTGTCCAGGGCTCATCATGAAAAAGATTTTTCCCTCCTACTCAATAGTTAACACATTTAATAAGATGATACTTTTAAGAGATCACTACTCATTCATTTATTCCCCCTAAGTGTTATACCAGCAGGGTAGTGATTCACCACATATTGCAAACTTAGAAAAATGGTGCTTAGATCATATTTTGATATTTTACTAATAGTTATATATTTCTATAGCCTGATTTCTTTCATGTTTGCCCCGACTTCATTTTTTAAATATCAGTAAATTTTTTTATTGAAGTATAGTTGATTTACAATGTGTTAGTTTCAGGTGTACAGATAAGTGATTCAGTTATACATACACATATACATACATATAAATTCTTTTTCATATTCTTTTCCATTATAGGTTATTACAAGATATTGAATATAGTTCCCTGTGCTCTACAGTAGGACCTTGTTGTTTATCTATTTTATATATAGTACTTTATATCTATTAATTCCGAACTTTGGTAACCGTAAGATTGTTTGCAATGTCTGTGAGTCTGTTTCTGTTTTGTAAATAAGTTCCTTTGTATCATTTTTTTGGATTCCACATATAAGTGATATCATATGGTATTTCTCTTTCTTTGTATGACTTACTTCGCTTAGTATGATAATCTCTAGGTCCATCTCTAGGTTGCTGCAAGTGGTATTATTTTATGCCTTTTATGGCTGAGTAATATTCCATTGTGTATATATACCACATCTTCTTTATCCATCCATCATCTGTCCATGAACACTTAGGTTAATTCCATGTCTTGGCTATTGTAAATAGTGCTTCTATGAACACTGGGGTGCATGTATCTTTTTGAATTAGAGTTTTCTTCTTTTCCAGGTATATGCCTAGGGGTGGGATTGCTGGATCACATGGTAACTCTATTTTTAATTTTTTAAGGAACCTTCATACAGTTCTCCACGGTGGCTACACTGATTATATTCCCACCTGCAGTATAGGAGGGCTCCCTTTTCCCCACAGCCTCTCCAGCATTTATTATTTGTAGACTTTTTGATAATGGCCATTCTGTCCGGTATGAGGTGATAATTCATTGTAGTTCTGATTTGCATTTCTCGAATAATTAGCAATGCTGAGCATCTTTTCATGTGCGTGTTGGTCATTTGTATGTCTTTTTTTGAGAAATGTGTATTTAGGTCTTCCGCCCATTTTTTGATTAGGTTATTTGGTTCTTTTTTTTTTTGATATTGAGTTGTATGAGCTGTTTGCTTATTTTGGAAATTAAGCCCTTGTTGGTTACATCATTTGCAAATATTTTCTCCCATTCTGTGGGTTGTCTTTTCGTTTTCTTTATGGATTCCTTTGCTGTGCAAAAGCTTATAAGTTTGATTAGGACCCATTTGTATATTTTTGCTTTTAGATCTTTTGCCTTGGGAGTCTGACCTAAGAAAACAGTGCTGCGATTTATGTCAGAGAATGTTTTGCCTATGTTCTCTTCTAGGATTTTTATGGTGCCCTGTCTTATATTTAAATCTTCAAGCCATTTTATTTATTTTTGGATATGGTGTGAGAGGATGTTCTAACTTCATTGATTTATTTGCATGCCCTAACTTCTTTTAGAACTCAAGCCTGTGACTTGAGTTTTTTGAACATCTGTTCATTCATTCATTCATTCATTCAAATGCCATGGAGCACCTGTTATGTACTAGACCCTGTGCTTAGTTGAAAAGATATGAGCTCTGCTGTCAAGGGTAGGTGATGTAGGGGAGATGATGGAGTTCTGTTTATAACGATAATCACAACATGCCCAACTGAGGTGCATACAAAGAGATTTGGGAGCAAAGAGGATGGAGTGACCCAGAGGACCTGAAAGGAGAATGGCCTTTGGGAAGCTTTAATGGAAAAGGTGATATTTGAACAGAGACCTAGGAACAAAGCATTTACCAGGTAGTACAGGTAGGAAGAATGTCCTAGGTGGAGAGGATACATATGGGACTGTATTTGCTATAGGAAATTACCACAAACTTGGTAGCTTAATCACGAAATTATTTATTATTCTGTAGATCAGAACTCTGACAAGGGGTAAAATCAAGGTGTTGGCAGAGTCCATTTCTCACTGGAGGCTCTAAAGGACAACATATTTCTGTGCCTTTTCCAGCTAAAAGAGGCTGCCTGCATTCCTTGGTGTGCAGCGTCCTTCCTCCCTCTTCCAAGCTGGAAGTGATGAACCGTATCCTTCTCATGCAGCCACCTATCTGGTTGTGTGGACTCTTATGGTTAGATTGGACATACCTGAAAAATATAGAATATAATCTACCCATCACAAGGTTGTTAACCTTATTAAATCTGTAAGATCCCTTTGTCATGTCAAGTATCACAGTTACGTGTTCTGAGGCTTAGAGCATCTTCAGGGGCTGTTATTCTGCCTACCATGGGGACAGCATGGATGCCTGAGTGTGGTGACTGCTTTAGAAAGAATAGGAAAGCCCAGTGTAGCTGTGCTATGGCCAGGAGGGAGGATAAAGTGCTGCTGAGAAATGGAAATGTGTATATGGCAAAGTGGAACAGAAATGCTTTCAGCAGAGGCCCAAGTTTAAAACTTTTTGTGGCTGAATTAATTCAGTTGACCACTATTTTAGAGAAGTAATTCCAGGGGAAAAAAATGGATATTGGCAACAGAGACAGATACAAGTAGGTAGAAAAATGCAATTTCTTTTTCTAGTTTTTCTTACTTATCTTTTTCACCCACCAGAAATTTATTTGGTAAGCCATTGTGAATCACAGGAGTTTTGGTACAATCGACTTGCGCTTCAGTAAAGACTAGCATTGTATTGCTATCTATAGTGGGGAAAAAAAAAAACTTTATATACACAGTACCTGAGGGGTACATCCAGGATGGAGAGTGTCTCTCTGCAGTGAAATTACAGTAAATCTTGCTCAACTTTCTTTCTAACCGCATTTGACCTGTGTCCTCATTCTTTTAGTTGTTTTCCCGGGTAAAGATTGGCATTATCATAAAAGGAGACCATGCTGACTGTATTGAAGTCCCTAACATTTATGTCCCTGAGCTGGGAAATCATCTTTAGTGTACTCTGGATTGTACTCTGGATTGTACTCTGTAATGCATTTTCAAATAGTCGTTGGCCATTGTTTATTAAATTCTTATGAGCAATAAGGACTTTAGGTTAGCCATAAACTACACACCCTCTTCCGATCCAATCTCCACCAAAAGTTTATTGTATTAAAGCTCAGATTTTAAAAGCTTGATCTTCAAACACTTCCTGCTGCAGAACTATCCTGAATGTAAGTAATTCATTATTATTAAAAAATGTCTTCCCTTAATACTTCACTACTGGGAAGAAATGAGAGAGAAGAAAATCAGACAGTGAAAGGTAAATGGATCTGGGGAATAAATGTAGAGGATGTGATTATCAAAAGAAGTAATTTTCACCCAAACTGGGAAGAACAGTAGGTCAGAAACTCATTAATACACGAGTGTGGGCTTGGGGGGCACTCTGACTTGAATTTAAATCCTAGCTCCTCAAGACAGGTGGAAATGTAAAATGAAACATTTTTTAACAACTTTTTTAATAAATGGAGTTTGAAAATTTTAGCAATACTTGTCTCTAACAGGAAAACCATAGCATATAGTCAAACTTATGCAGAGATAATTCCTATTAAATATCTAGTTGTACTTTCTTGCAAACCTTCTTCAGAATGCTCACAGATGTTGAGGTCAGAAATCAAGGAATTCTAGAAATAACATTCTTTTTCCCTGCTTGAGTTTGGAGCTAATTAAGAAAGAGACACAGGAGGCAGACAGATGGAAAAAAAAAAAAAAAAAGCCTCACATTGAAACCCACTTGCCTCAGTCTAAAGCCAGATTCTTCAATCTAGTTTTGATCAGGCTTTAAACATGAGGCTAGGTGGGTTTGTGGATTCCTTCCCCTGAATCCACTGCAGGCAGTGCTAGAATGAGAACGTGTCCACCTCAAAGGCAGAGAGAAGAGGACTGGGGGACGTGCCCTTGGTGGATTGGCACATCTGCAGAGCGGAGAGAGTGGAGCCTGCTGGCCTCTGCTGCCAGCTGTCAGTCAGATAGTTCACTGCTTCTTCAGCAAAGAGTAAGCCCTCCTGCTGCTGTCCCAGGGCAGCCCTGTCTTGCCTCATGCTGCCCATGAAGCTGCACTTGGCATTTCTTTGCATTCCTTCCACAGAACCCACTTAGATTTCATAGACGGTTTCACAATGCAGTTGGTGGATGGGGTGGGAAATTACATCACATACCCTATAGGTTTTTTCCACTCAGAAAATCCCCATTAGACATTTCCCCCCAGTCTCTGATTTTAGCTCATCAGTGACCGAAACTTCCCATTCCTTCCATCGTTCTTCCCTCCACTTCCAGATCTCTCCATCTCTCAATCTTTCCCTTTTCTATGCAAAGTAGGTTTGCTTAATCCAACCTTCTTTAAACCTGTAAATTCATACACTTCACCCTACTCAGCAGACAAGAAAGCCTTTAAGGGTCAAGACTCATTGATTATTTAAATCTGGTAGAGATTTATAGACAACAAATAATTTTTTCAGATGTGTTAAATTTTAAAGGGAAAAACATAAAATTAAAGCTTCTAAAGCTTACCTTCATTTTGCTGTGGTTTGGATAAAACTTGTGAAGCAGTCATAAAGCTCTATAAGGTGCAGAGTTGCCCAGCATCACCTGGTTTCATGTAAAAAAGTGTTGTCCCGGGTGCTCCTGACTTAATGGCAGGCGTTCATGGGATCCTGGAGTGACTCATATACTGCCCAGGCTATGCCTCATGTCTCAGACAATCCTTATGTGTTTCTTATTTTAAGTGTAATCAGGAGGGATGACTTGCATACAATGAGTTTTGGAAGAAGACATTGACACACCAGGGCTGACATGGTCCAGGTGAGCTGGATAGGCTTTTCCTCCTGAGCATTTTGAACCACGTTGTTCCTTCCCTTCTGAGGCTGAGGAGAGCCCTGTGAGCCCCCAAGGTGTTGGAGTTCTCAGAGCTCTTATGTCCTGTTCTCTCTCTTGTCCTTGCAGTAGGTTACCGTGCATGCATTGAACAAGCACTTCATTTCAGTTACTGCAGTGGAGGGCTGACTCTGTGCAGGACCCTACACAAGGCATCAGGGCTCCAGCAGAAGAGCTCCCGTCACTTCTCAGCTGCCTGCTGCAGCTGCCTCTGATGATCTGCCCCTTTCCCTCCAGCCTTCTTCCAGGCTGTCCCCTGCAGTGCTGCGGGAGTGACTGTTTTAAGCCGCAATGATGATCTTGTCACCCCTGCAGTCGCACCTCTTTCCCCTGCTCCCTCTGCTTCTAGGGGCAAGTTAGGTTCCTGACTAAGGTCTGCAGGTGACAACCCACGTTTACCTGGTGTACTTCTTCCTGCCTCTCTCCTGCCAGGCTTCTCACTCCAGGCTCCTGACGCTGGGCTTCTGTGCTCCTCCCACTGGCCTCCTCTCAGTTTTTCGATCACAGCTGTCTCCCTCCATCTTGAGAACTTGAGGTGTGTGGTTTCTCTGCTGGGGCACTCCTGCTTCTCCTTTTCCCTGAAATTACAGCTGCAGTTGCCACTTTATCCTCATTCTGAGTGACCGCCTCTCAGGAAGTCTTTATGGCTCTTCCTGACTAGGTCGCAGGTCCCAGATGCCCTGTGCGGCACTATGTGGTTGTAGTTTTATATTGATTTGAGGGATGCCTGTATCCTCCACTAGAATGTAAGCTATCTGAGGGTGCACGTCATATTCCCAGTGCCCAGTACAGCGTAGGCTCTCAAGAAACATTTCTCAAGTGGTTGAATGAACAAAGACAAATGAATGAACAAACAGGAATTTACAGTTTGGTGGGAGGAAGACTGTCTCTTAAACAAAAAAATTAAAATATGATGTGGTAAATGCTATCTATGACAGGAAATACGAAGTGCTATGGGAGCACATAGGCATGGCTACTATCCCAGACTTAGGGATGGTAAGGAGGGGATGGAAGCAGTGTATAAGGTTGTGGTTAAAAAGCACTGGCTCTGGACTCAGATGAAGCTATGTTTAAATCTTGGTTTTACCCCTTTTTAGTTGGTACCCTTTAGGAAGGTCAATTAACCTCATTGTACCTCAGTGTCATTATCTGTAAAATGGGTCCAATAATAATATATACTGAAATCAGAAGACTTGTTCTTCTTGGGATGGTGTATCAGTTATTTGCTGCTGTGTAACAAAGTACCCCCAAAGTTAGATGCTTAATACAACAAAATTTATGAGTTCTCTCACACAGGAGTGGCTCAGCTAGGTGACTCTGGCTCAGGGTCTCCCATGAAGTTGCAGTTAATTTGTTGACTGAGGCTGAAGTCTTAACTAGGTTTGGAGGATCCAATTCCAAGCTCACTTACATTGCCACTGTCTGGAGGCTTCTGTTCCTCCTCTGATGAGCCTCTCCATGGGGCTGCTTATAATATGGCTTCCTCCAGAATGAGTGAGCCAAGAGGAGACAGCCCCAGTTGGGAGCTGCAATCCTTCATGATCTAATCTCAGGAGGGACACACCTTCACTTCTGTCATATCCTGTTGGTCCCAGAGACAAAATGAGACCAACCCTGGTCTAATGCGGGCGGGAATTACACGGAGGTGTGAATACAGGGAGATAGGGTTGCTGGGGGCCATCTTGGAGGCTGGTTAACTGTATGGCCAGATCTCAAGGACACTTGGGATCAGTCTTTGATTTGATCTGCTGAGGTGGCCCTGAAATATGAGTGGTCAGGCTCAAGCTCACTGATGAGTATTTTCAAGACAAGGTGCACTTATACCCTGATAGTGTTGATTTAGAGTTTGTGATAATTCTCACTATTCCCTGCTGATCTGTTCTCACCAGCACTGAGCAGTGCCACATAGAGCCTCTGGGATTGTTTGTTCAATTGTTTACTCTCTTGTCCTCCTCCTTTTTTTTTTAAAATACATTCACTGCATTTATTGATGCTGAAATATAAGTGTGCAGGGCTCTGTAATAAGCTTTGTCTCTCTGGATTGATACAAAGTCCTCTTTGAGGGAGGTGTATATTATCCGCATTTCACAGACCTCAAAACTGATGCCCAAAGAAGCCAGGTGACTTCCTCAAGGTCATGTAGCTAATAGAAGGGGGCAGCTTCCAAGTTCTGACTCAGAATCGTTTCATCCCAAAACTCATGCTCTTAAACAAAACAAGCATAAGCCCCATTGTTCTTACTAAGGAAGTGACACAAGTTCTTCATAAAAAGTTTAGAAAATAATGCAGTTACATCTTTCCACATCTTTTATGATGTTACTTTTCCTTTTAGATAATTTTTGAGAAGTGTAATTGCTTAGTTAAATGGTACACAAAATGTTAAGGCTTTAAAAAAATGTATCTGGCTTGCTGATCTCCCAGAAGGGTACTGAGTTACTTTCCAAAAATGTATGTTCTTCATACAAACCTGTATCCAAAAGATAGCTAAGGATGTAATGAAACTCACCTCTGAGTGTATGCTCTGTGCCTCCCATGTGCTCACTGTGATGAGGGGCCCTGTTTTGATCTACAGCAATAGGAGGTGGGAAAAATGAGGTTCTAATAATAGATTAGGTTACCAAGATCCACTAGGAAATAAAAAGAGAGCAACAGGAAAGCTGAAAGAGAAATTTGATTTTAGTTTACTTTTGTTCTAGCAACTGTTTATTGTGAATTTTCAGACAATGGTGTGTTGTGTGTTTAAGACTAAGATGATGTAGTCCATACCAGCTGACTAACTGACGATTACTTTCCCTCTCTTCATTAATTTGGTGAAAAAAAGAATCAATCCAACCATATCTGGGTAAACTGACTATTCAACAGAAAAGGGTGATTCTATGAAAAGTGCTCATCTGGTATCACCATATTCGGAGCAGAAGTGCCAGGGAGAAGGCAGGCATTTTATTTAGCAAGTCACTTAAAAGGAAAACAATGAAATGCATATTTTTATATCCTTAATAACAGCTAATGTTTAGCAAGCACTTGTTATATGCAGACACTGCTCTAGGGCCTTTTCTTCCCTTTGTGTCATTAATGTCAGCTTTCACTGTGGGATGTGGGAACAACAGGCCATTTGTAGGTGGCTGGCAAGTTGAGCGGCTGCTGCCACTGTCTGGGGAGGCAGTGGGACCCAAAAGTGTTAGACACGGTTCCATTGGCTTCTTTCAGCTTATTGTGAATGAATGTGACTTAGGTCTCTCTTGAATGATTT
This sequence comes from Camelus ferus, assembly GCF_009834535.1. Classification (NCBI taxonomy): domain Eukaryota; kingdom Metazoa; phylum Chordata; class Mammalia; order Artiodactyla; family Camelidae; genus Camelus; species Camelus ferus. The sequence continues at coordinate 29,194,467 of NC_045720.1, forward strand.
GAGATAGTTTTGAAAATAATCACACTATGTACAGTTTTTCTTTATGAACTTGGAAATTTGTCAACTCAGCAGCGATTCCCAGGAGGGTTGGCTATGTAGTGCTGTGTGGTTGTTCTTCTGGGGCTGGGTCACAGGATGAGGGCACATTTATCTTTGCTAGATGTGAGCTGATTGCACCCTACAATGGATGTACACTTGATATTTCCACTAGCAGTATGGGAGGGTTCCTTTTTTCCACATCTCATCGACCCTTGGTGAATTTTAGGTTTTTTTCCCTTAATCTGATGGATCTGAGGGGATACGTATTAGTCAGAGTTCTCCAGAGAAACAGAACCAATAGTATGTATATATACATATTCATATGTATATGTGTTTACTATATCTACCTATCTATCTATCTATCTATCTATCTATCTATCTATTGAGAGGATTGCTTTATTTTAAGGAACTGGCTCATGTATTTGTAGAGGTTGGCAAGTTGGAAATTTGCATGGCAGGCTGGCGGGCTGGAGACCCATAGAAGAGTTGATGTTGCATCTAAAGTCCAAAGGCAGTCTGGAGGCAGAATTCCCCCTTTCTAGGAGGATCTCAGTCTTTTTCTCTTAAGACCTTCAACTGATTGGATGAGGCCCACCCACATTTTGGAGGGTGATCTGCTTTACTTAGATTGAAATGTTGCTCTACCTGATTGGAATGTTAATCTCATCTAAAAAGTACTTTCACAGTGACATTTAGACTGGCGTTTTTCCACATATCTGGGCACCATGTCCTAACCAAGTTGACACATAAAATTAGCCATTGAAGGATGTTACTCACTTTTTAAACATTCCTGCCCCTGGGACACTGACTTCCACATAGTAAGCATGTTTAGTGCAAGTGTTTATGAATGAACGTGTGAATGAATGACTGGAAGAAAAACGTGACTCTGCTAATGTCTTAGTTTATTACCTATAAGAGATAAAATGAGAACTGGTGAGAAAATGGCAGTTAGCATGTTCTAATATCTTGGAAAGAAAGATGTTACTCTCATTTTGTATAAGAATTGCATACTGATGGAATTGGAAAGGATACAATTTGTATGTGAATAAAAAGTTAAACTTCCATGGATGATTGGTTGGGTCCTTTCATCTATTTTATCTTAAGTGATGAATCCGTAACTTTAAGACTGAGGGTCCTTTAAAAAACAGTCATTCATGTGTCAAAAAAATTAAAACATGAATACCTAAAGGAATGAGAAGCCATTTAAACCCTATGAGATTACTGAGTCAAAGAGAAATGACATCTAACCAGTCTGACATGTGTTGGTATTGCCAGGTGGTTCTTGATGCCAGCTTTGTAGTAAGACTCCCCGGTTTGGATCTTGGCTCCACTGTTCATTAATTTTGAACTTCAGTTTCCCCCACTGTAAAACAGGGGTAACAGTGATCAGCCTCTAGAGTTGCTGTGAGGATTAAATGAATTACATGCAGAAAATGCTTAATCCAGTGCCTGGTGTATAGTAAGTGATCAAGCAGTGTTACTCAGCGCTGTCTTCATATTTAACTTTTAATATGCTGCTTTTGATAGCCAGTTAAGAGTAGGGATAATAACAAGCACATGCAGAATAGATAAACAAGATTATACTGTATAGCACAGGGAGATATATACAAGATCTTGTGGTAGCTCACAGCGAAAAAAAAGTGACAGTAAATATATGTATGTTCATGTATAATTGAAAAATTGTGCTCTACACTGGAATTTGACACAACATTGTAAGATGACTATAACTCAATAAAAATGATAAAAGAGTAGGGATAATATGCTTAAATATCACAATTTTAAGTATTCAGTATTTACAATGATATAAAAAATGTTATATTAATACTTAGTATTTGAATATTTTAAACTTTACCAATTTTTGAGAGGATGTGTTAAATTAGATTTTAAAGAAATTAAGATTTTGTCATTGTGGTTGAATTTCATAGCACATACGAAATGAGATTATAACACATATGGTGACTTTTTAAACATACATACCAAAGATTTCTGGGGAATATTGTTCTTTATATTTGTAGGTTGGAAGCTTGTCTCCTTATAGGATTCCATAAATCATTTTAATCAAAGCGTCTGGCTCCTGTTTCTATTGTGACTATCAAATGTTTTGAGATTTCTTCTAAGATAAACTATGACTTGCAGGCTAAATCTGGCCTGATGCTTGTTTTTCTATGGCCCTTGAGCTAAGAATGGTTTTTACATTTTTTAAATAGCTGAAAAAAATTCAAAAGAAGGATAATATTTCATGACATGAGAGTTTATGTAAAATTCGAATTTCAGTGTCCACGAATAGAACTTTACTGGAACACAGCCAGACCGGCTCCTTTGCGCCGTGTCTACGTCGTGTCACAGCTGCGGGCTGAGGAGTGGTGACAGAGGATGTGCGGCCTGCAAAGCCCCAGGTACTAACTACCCGGCCCATTATGCGAGGCGTGTGCCGGAGCTTGTCCAGTTCCAGAGTGGTAACAACTGAAAAAAAGAGGTCAGATTCATATTTGTCCTTTTTGGAACCTGTTTGCAAGTGAGGTCAGAGACGGAAGTTTTTAAGTAAAATAAACTTCCTGGATTACGTGTGGGTTTAACTACTTTAAGTTGCCCTTACCTTCCGAGGTAACGCAAGTGAGAACATTTAGAGACAGTGCGGCGCTGGGTGCGAGAAAGGTAAATGCCTTCAGAGTTCGTATCAAAAGACTGTCGTGGCAGGGGGGCCTGCTACTGAGGCAGCCAAGGGGAGCCTGTGAATAGAGGTCTGTCATTTGTAATTTTTTTTAGGCTCAAATGCATTAGATAAAAAGGGCGCAACCCAGTGGGAGTGTTCTTCCTTTTCTTTTCCGATATTCTTAGGCTGTAATCTTCTCAACTGCTTCATCATGGTTTATTTGCTGTAATTACTGAGATCTGTGGTACATGTTATCACCACGTCAAAAGAACTAAGAAACCCTTTCCTTACAAATAATAAAATTATCTTCAGCTGCCAACCATGAAATGCTTGAAAAATACTTTGTATAACTTCATAAAAGTGATTCTGAGAGATTCTTCCTGTTTACCTTGTGCTGATAGAAATCCAAAGAACATTAATTCAGTTTCTTTCTAGATGGAAAAATTCTGGTGGATATAATTCTCTGCAGCAAGTTACAGTTTAGAAAGTTTATTCTTCTGCTCATTTGAAGACCTACTTTATTTGAATTTTTGTTGAAACCTCTTTTTTGACAGAGCTCCTCATTGTTGTTTGGAATGAACACTCTAGAGGAATGGTACCTTCAGGAAGGTCTCATGTTTTAAAAATATTGAAATAATGGGGCATTGTGTTAACCTGATACACTGTAGTTTGGATTCTGCTTGACATACTAGTTTATGGTTTCTGTGTTCTGAGGCCTTGGTGGTGGGCTGAGACTGTTCAAGGCTTTGTTCAATGATTACCCTGTTTCTCCCAGTTGTCCTATTCCTTTAGCCCTTTGGAGTACAGTGTGACTGAATAAACATGTTAATCCGATGTCAGCGTGGAGCTCAGCAGCACTGGAAAAGCAGCAGTTGAGTTATAGCACCTAGTTGACAAAAGGAGGAAGAAAATTATAGAGCAGAAGGAAGGCTCTGTGTTTTTATAACAATGAAAAAAGTGAGCATTAAGTTCTTAAAACTCAACAATAAAACAAACAAGAAAAAATGGATGAAAGAGCTAACAGAAACTTTACTGAAAAAGATATATAGATGGCAAATAAGCGTATGTTCTACATCATATGCCATTAGGGATTGCAAGTTAAAACAACGAGATTCACCACTACATACCTAAAATCCAAAACCCTAACAGTATCAAATGTTGGCAAGGATGTGGAGCAACAGGAACTCTCATTCTTTGCTCTTGGGAATGCAAAATGGTATAGCCACTTTGGAAGACAGTTTGGCAGGTTTTTATAAATCCAAGCATACTCTTGTCATAGGATCCAGCAATCACATTCCTTGGTATTCACCCAAATTAATTGAAAACATATGTCCACCCAAAAACCTTAAGATGAATATTTATAGCAGCTTTATTTATAACTGCCCAAACTTGAAAGCAACCAAGATGTTCTTCAAACGGTAAATGGATAAACTGTGGTACATTCATACAATGAAACACTATTCAATAATAAAAAGAAATGAGCTATCAAGCCACCAAAAGACATAGAGGAGCCTGAAATGCATATTGCTAAATGAAAGAAGCCAATCTGAAAAGGCTATATACTGTATGATTCCAACTATATGACACTCTGGAAAAGGCCAAACTATGGAGGCAGTAAAAAAATCAGTGGTTTCCAGAGATGAGGAGAGAGAGGTGAAAAGGTGAAGCACAAAGGACCTTCAGGGCAGTAAAACTGTTCTGTATGATACTATAACTATACTGGTGGATATATGTCATTACACATTTGTCAAAATCCATAGAATGTATAACACAAAAAGTCAACCCTATGTAAACTATGAGCTTTAGTTAAAAATAATTTATTGATAGTTACACATCAATTTTAACAAATGTACCATACTATGTTGGAAGTTAATAGGGGGAAATTGTGTATGAGGGTGGGTGCAGGAGAGGGGATGTATATGAGAACTCTATACTTTCTGCTCAGTTTTTCAGTAAATCTAACACTGCTCTAAAAATGAAATCTATTAACTAAAAACAAATAAACATTGTATAATAGCAGCATCTAGGTCTTAGTCTATTTCCCTTCTTGTTAACATTGATTAATTTTCAAAACTCTCAACCCCATTCATAGAAGAACAGCATTTCAGCCACTCTTCTATAACCAAGAGACATAATTTTTAGAATATGTATTTTCACTGTTGCTCACATTGTACAGAAATAATTGTTGAGTTGAATGGATAAGAATGGGATAGAAGAATGAAGGGAGTAGACTGATGGGTCCCTTTTTCCTTAGAACAAAGAAGATTGTTGAAGTTTTGTAAAGTGTTCTGAGGGAGGAAGTGATAAGTTAGCAATAATTGGAAAAATTTTTTTTGAATTTCTATTGCTTTCAACTTTCCAATTTAAAGCACAGTTGTGGCATTACCAAAAGGAAGCAGGGGTAAAGAACACTCAGCTAGTCAGTCAGCCAGTATTTGCTGATTCATAGTCTGTGTTTGTGCCAATACCACGCTGTTTTGATTACTGTAGCTTTGTAATATTGTATGCAGTTGGGAGGGTTATGCCTCCAGCTTTGTTCTTTTTCCTCAGGATTGCTTTGGCAATCCTGGGTCTTTTATGATCCCATCTAAATTTCAGGATTATCTGTTGTAGTTCTGTGAAAAATGTCATGGGTAATTTGATAGGGATCTCATTAAATCTGTAGATTGCTTTGGGTAGTATGGCCATTTAAACAATATTAGTTCTTCCAATCCAAGAGTATGGGATATCTTTCCATTTCCTTAGATCATCTTCAGTTTCTTTTTATCAGTGTTTTATGGTTCTCAACATATAAGTCTTGCACCTCCTGGGTCAGTTTTATTTCTAAGTATTTGATTTTTTGATGCAATTTTAAAAGGGATTGTTATTTTACTTTTCCTTTCTGATGTTTTATTGTTAGTGAAAAGAAATGCCACAGATTTCTGTATGTTAATTTCGTATCCTGCTACCTTGCTGAATTTGTTTATCGGTTCTAGTAGATTTTATATGGAATCTTTAGGGTTTTCTATATATAGTATCATGTCATCTGCATATAATGACAGTTTTACCTCTTCCCTTCCAATGTGGATCCCTTTTATTCCTTTCTCTTGTCTGATTTCTCTGGCGAGGACTTCCAATTCTATGTTGAATAGAAGTGGTGAGAGTGGGCATCCTTGTCTTGTTCCACATTTTATCAGGAAGGCTTTCAGCTTTCCACTGTTGAGTAGTACGTTGGCTGTAGGTTTGTCATAAGTAGCTTTTATTACTTTGAGGTAAGTTCTTGGTATATGCACTTTGGTAAGAATTTTTATCATAAATGGTTGTTGAATTTTATCAGATGGTTTTTCTGCATCTTTTGAGATGATCATGTGGTTTTTGTGCTTTCTTTTGTTGATGTGTTATATCACATTGGATGGTTTGCATATGTTAAACCATCTTTGTGACCCTGGGAACTTAATCATAGTGTATGATCTTTTTTATGTATTTTTGGATTCTGTTTTCTAATTTTTTGTTAAGAATTTTTACGTCTATATTTAACAAAGACGTTAGCCTATAATTTTCTCTTTGGTAGTATCTTTGTCTGGTCTTGGTATCAGGGTGATGATGGCTTCACAGAATGACTTTGTGAGTGTTCTCTCCTCTTCAGTCTTTTGGAAGAGCTTGAGAAGTATCGGTGTAAGTTCTTTGTCAGTTTGGTAGAATTCCCTAGGGAAGTCATCTGGTCCTGGACTTTTATTTGCAGGGAGTTTTAAAAATTATTATTATAGATTCTATTTCACTTCTAGTGATAGGAATGTTCAAATTACCTTTTTCCTTCTTGATTCAGTGTTGGTGGGCTGTATGTTTATAGAAACATGTCTGTTTCTCCTAGGTTGTCCCATATGTTGGCATATGATTGTTCATAGTACTCTCTTTGGGTGTTTTGTATTTCTGCAGTATTGGTTGTTATTTCTCCTCCTTCATTTCTTATTTCATTTGTTTGTGTCCTCTCTCTTTTCTTCTTGGTGAACTGGGCCAGAGGTTTGTCAATTTTGTTCATCTTTTCCAAAAATCAGCTCTTGGCTTTGAGCCAGTATTTATTGAATGCTGCTGTGTGCTAGGCCCAGGTACACAGGTATTCCATGTAGACATGGTCCCTCCTGTCAAGGACTGACAGTTCAGTGACTTTGATTATGATATTGGGGATGGACAATCTTGGTTCTGATTCCAGCTTTGACACCTGTAGGCTGTGAAATCTTAGGCGATTTATCTCAGTGATTTTCATCTCTAAAATGGTGGTAAGGATCATACCTACCATTGACAGATTTGTGAGGACTAAATTTAGGCATACAAAGCATACAGATTATAGACAAAATTTTCCTTCTATCTCCTTGTGGAATTGGAGGCACAGTAAGGCTGTCAAAGGCTCTGCATTCCTTTATCCTCTTAACCTAACTCCCTCTGCCACCAGCTCAAGGAACATAGTAAGGGAAAAGAGGGTTAGAGGCAGCCGTGAACTGAAGGGTAAAAGGCAACCAAGTCCTTTAACTGTCTGATCTGATAAAGACAAAACATCACTCCTTAGAAAATCCCCAGAGAAGTTACTGTTTCAGAGTAGAAAAAGTGTATGTGTGTGTGATTATTTCTTTTCTTCAACTGGGGAGAAGAAAGTACATAAGAAGACAAAACCCACAAACAAATTCAAAACACTTACTGAAACCTCTGACGCGTGCACACACAAACACACACAGTACAAATTCAGATCAACTGCAAGTAAGTGACAACAGGCATTTCTTCGCTTATAAAGATTTCCTACATTGATATGAAGGAGCATACTTGTAGAGCCAAGTGACCACTTTTCTTAACTGGTCTTCTCCTTTCTGGTGGTGGAGGAGCCACTAACCCCGCAGTGCAGCCTCTGAGTGATCAGCAGTAATAATGGACAGAAGAATCCATTCAGAGAGGACCAGGCAGGGAACACATATCTGAATTAGTGCTGGATGGGCAGAAGAACACTTAGATGATCTCAAAAAATGAGGACCTGGGCTACGTGGCTTTTCTCCTTAGAGAATTGCCTTTTCTGAGTTACATTTTCCTGCAATATGGTCTGCTTTTGTGGAGGAGAAAAAATGAAAATTACAACGTGAGCAATCCATGTCTTTAGAGAAAACTGCACACCAATTTGATTAATTTCATTGTCTAAAAAAAAACAGAGAACAACAGATTCTGTGTATAATCTAATGCCTCCACGTTTTTGTTACTTAGTTAATAATAATAATAATTATTATTCTGACCTAGCTGGAAAGCTTTAGTTAATCCTCTGTCTCAGAAATTGGGTGCTTAAAAATTTTTACCTATTAATTTTTTTCCAGGTGATCTCTGCTCTTTATGATCCTTAAGCCCCCCACATCTTCAGAAGCAGGCAAGAAAAAAAATCTTAAGTAAATGTAAAAATAGTATCATATCCTTGAGTGGGTAGAGATTCTCCAAGCCATAAATACAAGTTGAATTCTAATTCACCTGTTGTTCTCAACCCTTTTATTTAAATTGTAGACATTTTGTTTTTCAAACTAGAAGAGTCCTCACTCATAGAATTTTCCTTCCTTTAGAGGCCAGTCTGGGACACTAAGTGGAGGAGATTATTAAAAGAATTGAGAAAAAGTTCATTTATTCCCAAGCCTTTCGTACAGGTCTTTTTTTCTCTCCATTGAAATTAAAAACAGACACACACTTTGTGTTTTTGTTTTTGTTTTTGTTTTTGTTTTTAGATTCTACATATGAGTGATCTCATATGGTATTTTTCTTTCTCTTTCTGGCTTACTTCACTTAGAATGACATTCTCCAGGAGCATCCATGTTGCTGCAAATGGCATTATGTTGTTGGTTTTTGTGACTGAGTAGTATTCCATTGTATAAATATACCACCTCTTCTTTATCCAGTCATCTGTTGATGGACATTTAGGCTGTTTCCATGTCTTGGCTATTGTAAATAGTGCTGGTATGAACATTGGGGTGCAGGTGTCATCCTGAAGTATCGTTCCTTCTGGATATAAGCCCAGGAGTGGGATTCCTGGGTCATATGGTAACAAAAAAAAGCAAAGCATAAATACAAAACAGAAATAGACTCACAGACATAGAATACAAACTTGTGGTTGCCAAGGGGGTGGAGGGTGGGAAGGGACAGACGGGATTTCAAAATTGTAGAATAGATAAACAGGATTATACTGTATAGCACAGGGAAATATATGGTAGCTCACAGAGAAAAAAATGTGACAATGAATATATATATATATTCATGTATAACTGAAAAATTGTGCTCTACACTGGAATTTGACACAACATTGTAAAATGATTATAAATCAATAAAAAATGTTAAAAGAAAAAAACAAACAAACAAAAAACCAGACACACACATGGCCAGGGCACATTGTGGGAAGAACAGTTCAGCTCTGTGCTCTGGGGTGGGAACCTCAGCTCCTCAGCTCCATGCTGTACTTACTGGCTGTGTGATCTGTTTCTTTAACTGAAAACTGGGAAGAGTAATGATAGTACTCACCAGGTAAAACTGTTGTGAGGCGTAAGTTACATAATGTGTATGAAAAGGGCTTAGGCTAACACCTGGCCCCAGATAAATGCTCAATAAATGGCACCTTTTATTTATCATTTCCTTTATCACCAGGATCATTAGTGTGTACCATGATAAATATTCTAGGGCTGCACTAATATAGTAGCTACTAACCACATGTGACTATTTAGATTTAAATTAATTAAAATAAAATAAAAGTAAAAACTCAGTTCCTCAATTACATTAGCCCCATGTCAAGGACTCAATGCCACATGTGTCTAGTGGCTGCCACACTGGATAGTGCAGACTTAGAACCTTTTCATCATCAAAGTCAGTTCTATTGGACTTTGCTGCTGTGGCGTGTACCCAATGGCACTATAAACTCATAAGCCAAGACATGTTTTTCAAATATCAGCTAGTTGGTGATTTAACACTATGTCAGACATGACCTCTATAACATTATGAGATGAATTAGAATAAAGCTATAATAATAATAATAATAATAATAATAATAATAATAATAATAATAATAATAATGATGATGATGATGATAATAATAATGATAAAAAGTGGCCAGAGGATTCAACATTTATTTATCTGGTAAAACTTTTTAGGCAGTGGAATGCATTACAGCCACTCTCCTAGTTTGTAAATATTGTCCAAGAACATGTAAGGGAAGTGCTTATGAGTATATGATTCTGACGGAGAAGCTTAAACAGATACGGGGCGGTCAGATACAGTAAAGGAAAGACTGATGTCTCGGTAAAGGGTTGAGTCTGTGTCTTTTAGAAGGATCCTCTAAGTTTCTGGGAGGATTTATCATACATTGTTCTCAAGTAGTGAAGTGGGGCTCCTAGATTCTTGGTGCAGCATCAGGGAACATCAACCCAACAGTGAATTAAAGTATTTGGTGGACAGGATCCAAAGTAAACTATGATCTATAAAAGCAAAATTAACAGCAGCACTGCTTATTTATGAACTATCAGGAATAATTTTTATCACTTAGGCTAAATTATTTTGGGGAGTGGATTATATAATTTGAAAGTTTTCAAATTGAAGTATTGATTTACAATGTCATGTTACTTTCAGGTGTAGAGCAAAGTGATTCAGTTATTATTATACACACTTTTTCATAGTCTTTACATTATAGTTTATTACAAGATATTGAATATAGTCCCCTGTGCTATAGGGTAGGACCTTGTTGTTTATCTATTTTATATATAGTACTGTGTAACTGCTAATCCCCATCTCCTAATTTATCCTCCCCCACCTTTTCCCTTTGGTAACTGTATGTTTGTTTTTTTATGTCTGCTTCTGCTTTGTAAATAAGTTCACTTGTGTCATTTTTTTTAAGATTCCACATATAAGTGGTATCATAGAATATTAGTCTTTCTCCGACTTACTTCATTCTGACTTACCTCATTTAGTATGATAATCTCTAGGTCCATCCATGTTGCTGCAAATGGCATTATTTCATTCTGTTTTATGGATGAGTAGTATTCCACTGTGTGTGTGTGTGTGTGTGTGTGCGTGCGCGTGCGTGTATACCATGTATATATATATGCACCACATTTTATTTATCCATTCATCTGTTGATGTACATGGACATATAGGTTGCTTCCATGTCTTGGCTATTGTAAACAGTGCTGCTATGAACATTGGGGTGCATGTATCTTTTCGAATTAGGGTTTTTTTCTGGTTATATGCCCAGGAATAGGATTGCTGGATCATATGGTAATTCTATTTTTTGATTTTTAAGGAACCTTCATACTGATTTCCATAATTGCTGCACAAAATTACATTCCCACCAAGAGTGAGAGGGTTCCCTTTTCTCCACACCCTCTCCAGCATTTATTATTTATAGACTTTTTGATAATGGTCATTCTGACCAGTGTGAGATGATACCTCATGGTAATTTTGACTCACATTTCTCTAATAATTAGCAATGTTGAACATCGTTTCATGTGCCTGTTAGCCATCTGTATGTCTTCTTTGGAGAAATATATATTTAGGTCTTCTGTTCATTTTTTGATTGGGTTGTTTATTTTGTTTTTGTTGTTGTTGTTGTTATTGAGTTTTAACAGCTGTTTCTATATTTTTGGAAATTAAGCCCTTGTTAGTTGCATCATTTGCAAGTATTTTCTCCCAGTTTGTAGGTTCTTTTCATTTTGTTTATGTTGTCTTTTGCTATGCAAAATCTCTAAGTTATCTAAACTTAGCCTCAGTGAACAGTGGTAAACTAAACCTAGTATCTTTGTGGGTTCCTAGAAATGGCTGGCAGAAACGGTGCAATGAGCATTGTTTAAACTGTGCATAGTGACCAATTCGTGATCATAGACTCAGTTTAGTGAGTCACAGCCAGCATTTAAAAAATGAAATAGAATGAAACAGAACTAAAATACCAGAGATGTTGCATGTATTAAGGGTAAATGTGCTGTAAAATGTTTCTTTCAAATATGTGTGTATGGGCATACTGAATATCAATGAATTTTTTTTATCCTCCAAGGGTCGTGGTGAGAAACGTTTAAAAGCCAGTGGTGTAGAGGAAATTCAGGTATCAGTTGGGTAATTGAACACTGGTGGTGTCGATGATGATGACAAGAACAGCTAAAATTTGAATGTTTACCATGTACTAGTGCTTTTACTCTTTTATACGAATCACATTTTATTTGGAAAACACTATATGTAGTTCAGCTGTGTAACAAAGAATAAAACGTAAGGATTTTGTCATCTCATCCTCACAAACACCCACCAAGATGGGCATGTTAGTACTCCTGGTCTATGTTTCAGTGACACTGAAGTGCCTTCCCTGGGTCACAAGCTGCTGCATAAGTTGAGCTGAAATTTGAACCAAGACTCTTGTCTCCAGGGTCAACGGACTAGAAGCACCATGTTTTCTTTCAAGACACCTTTGAACAAGGTAGTTCTCAACCTTTTGAAAGTTACTCAGTGACCTTGCCATCAAAGTACAGCCCATAGAAGCAAAAGGAGGTGAAACTAGACTTTAATCCTTTTTAATTATTGTTCCTTGGTTTCATGGCAACAGTGTATTGTGATAGGAAGCCTTGAGTTTAGAAATAGAGATTTGAGTTGAGTGTGATGTCAAAGAGTTGCTAACCTTTGTGGGCCTTGGATTTCTCCTCTGTTTTCTTCATCCTTTCTTGTAGTGTTGTCTACTGAACCCATGCACTTAAGTGCACCTACTCTGTGCCAGGCACTAAGTACTTCTCATGTATTAATACACTGAATTCCCACAGAACCCCACCTAGTAGACCTGGTTAACATCCCTGTTTTACAGGTGTCGAAACTGAAGGCTTGAGAGGACCAGTAACTTGCTCAGACTCACACAGCTACTAAGTGACATTGCTGGAATTCTTCCCCCGCAGACCTGCTCCATAGCTATGCTCTTATCATGACACTAAAGTTTCTCCACATTAGAGTCCCTCTCAAATATTCCCCATTCAACTCTTTGGACACCTTTCTGAGTCCCTTCTGAGTGGCCGTGAATGTTCTTTCCAACTTACAGAAACATCCATTCGGTACTGTCAGCTCTTCTCCCAGCTCACCCCATTCGTGGGATGAAGCCCTTTCCTTCCCATGCCTGGGGAAGTTACGCCTTTTCCTCCACTCAGAGGAGGAGTTTCCCAAATGTTCCTCTCTTTCTGAACCCACTTCTGTGAGTCCTCAAATTCCCTAGCAAGGAGTAACTATTTTTTTGTTAGTTTATTCATTATTTAAAGTTGTAAATAATAACTTTGCAGCCTCTCCAACTATCTTCTCAAATTCCTCTTCTCTGTCTCTTCTAGTATTTTATCAGACTTAAATTCTTAAAAAAGAACTATTTAAAAATAACTCTTGCAGCAATTTTCCATATGTTGTTATAACATGTCCTGCTTAAAATAAAGGCCATAACTGGCTGCAAGTAACTGAAAATATGTTGAAATTCTAACATATTTCCTTGTGTTGATGCTCAGATTCTGGTAATATTTTAACACCAGTCATTTGAGGCACACTGGACTTTTTGAACCAATGATGGAAATTTTTCCTCCCAGTGGAGGTGCAACCAGAGTCCTAGAGCTCAGGAGGGGCGGCCAGGTGTCTTCTTTCTGGCTTGGCCTTTCAGGTGGGGACAAGGAAGCAAAGAACACGAGCAGTTACAGAATATTCCCCTTCCAACCCCTCCTTATAACTCCAGCCTGATTTAGTGCAACATCGGTAGCCTTATTTTTCATTTACAACTTTTTTCTGTCTATAATAGAAATAGAGAACAGCTGTTTTTTAACCTCCTAACATTTTGCCTTTTACACTAATTCTGATTTCAGGTCACTTCTTAAGAGTCTCAACTCCTTTGACTTGTCCTTGTCCAGTTCCCCGGTTCTCAACCTTTAACTATTTTCATAGCATTTTGTCAGCATCCAGATTTTCAACCTGTGACAGCCTATTAATGTTTAATCAAAAATTCAGATACTTGCTGCTGGATTAAGGACAAGACAGCTGTCAGCTCTATGGGAATAATTACAGAAAGCAGCAGGAAGAACATCAAAAAAACAAAACAAAACCAGAAAAAAGGGAAAAAAGAAAATCCTCTAAACTCTTTCTCATTAAAGAAGTTTCCAAAGCTTTAACTTCAGCAAAATATTATCCTCAAACGGAAATGAGTACAGGACTCACATGGGCCATATACTATTTGAGAAATCCAGTTAAATGTCCATAATTATGTAATGGAAAATTAAAATAAGAATAAGCAGGTAGGACGAAAGTGACTTCCTTGTGTGAGAGGTGAGTGTATTACCTTTAATACCTTGATGACAACAAATCTAAGTCTCAGGAGATGTCTCTGTTGTGGCAGCATCTTGTTTGTGGTTGGCATGCTGCTAGTGCACACAGAGAAGGGGTGTGGTGGCTCTCACTTGTGTTCCCTTATTCCTCCCATTGCTGTGGCTGTCCAAGTCCTCCGTGTTGGGGTGGAAAGATGAGGGGAACCGGGAGGTTTTGACTTGATACCATTGCTATTAGATGGCAGGTGTTTAAGGCTAGCTTTTTTCTCCTGGGTGTTTTTATGGATTTTTCAGAGACTACCCACTCCCTCGCCTCCCTCCCCCCGCCCTCCGCCATTTGCTACCCTAATCATTGGGACCCTTTCACCTGCAGCTCTCTTGTTGCAGATGAGTTACTCTCTCTCTCCTCTGGTTCTTCATTTATTTCTTCTTCATCCTGAGGAATCTGGAGTCACTCCCAGCTTTCATCCAGCATGTGGGAGACCCTACAAGACAGGACCTCACATGACCTCCCACCAGCTCTCTTGTGAGTGAGCGGCCCCCTCTCCATCTCGTCATGGGAAAAATGCAGGCATCCTTTTCGCCGATGAGCTCTGGGGGTACAGGCCGGTCCGATTCCAACACAGTCCATGAGCTCATGTTGGTCGCTCAAGTCTCCCTTTTGCCCTGTAGGGTTTTCAGGCCACAGTCCATACTGCAGGCATCACATGTGAAGCTCTTTGAGGGGTCCCATTGAACTGCCCTCCAGCAGGCTCAGAGAGGGAACAAGACACCCCCCACCCCTTTCTCAGGGATTAAAGTACAGCTCTCTCCAAGTAAATCCTCCTCACAGAATCTTTTCTCAGTTGCTCTGCTGTCTGCCCTTGATATGCTTATTGTAGGTGAGGAGTCTGCTTCTTCTAACTAGTTCTTGGACACCTACTTTAAAATTCTGCCTTGGGTTTATTATTTCTAAACTGACAGAAAATGTTCCATTTTGGCACATCCTGTTACACGTGAAATAAACAGACCAAACTCACTGAGGACTGTATGTACTATTAGGCTTAGACCGAGCTCTGCTCTTAAGGGATTTTAGCAGGGAATTCCTCCCAGGAAAAAGACCTCTACTCAATGGGTCCCTGATTACTGGAGCTTGCTGCTAAATGGCTTGAAACCCACCTTACCATAGTAGGTGACTGGATTTTGTGATTAGAAAGAGGAAACATTTTCCTTTGATCAAGATCTCAGAGGTAATTGGGTGCCAGCAGCTGAGGCATTTCCTCTTGATGGTGGCCTTTTGTGTTTAGACTGTGTGTCATTGCAGCCTTCCTTTGGACTTCCAGGCCATGCCAAGTGGAGAGTTCTGAGCTCACAAATTAGCTAGTTTGGCAGTTTTCAGAGAGCAGTTCAGGTTGCTTCAACCTTCTCAGAGAGCCTCATGCCTTTGCCTGGGGGTCACATTCCTTGTATCAGATTGGTTTTTGAAAAAACCTTCTATGCTCTAAATCAAGGGTCTTTACAGATTGTGGCCCCGAGCCATACATGGCCCACTGGTGAGATTTTTGTTTGGCTGTTTTATTAGATTTGCAGTTTTAAAAGGCAAGTCTTCTGGCCTGGTTCCTTTCAACCTAGATCACACAGTTCCTGTTGCTAACTGCGCACGCCTGTAGCCAATCAAGCTTGACTACCTCTGTTTGGATCTTTTAGGATATCTTCCAGTGTTAATTAAGGGAAACTCTCTGAAACAAGCCAATATACCTTTGAGTAATTGGGAGATAAGGTAAAGCACTTTCCACTGTAATTTTCCACTTCCTTTATCAGCTATTGATTTGTTTTGAGGGAAGAGAAGTAATGGGAAAGACCCCAAAAGATAGAAAGGGGACATTGGGCCTGTCTCTCTATGTGGCATGAAGGCTGCACAGTAAGGGCTGGAGACAAAAGAGGGACATTTATTACACACAGACACATACAAATGCTTACATTTTACCTGCCACCACCAAGAGTTCTTTAAAACTTAAACTGAGAAATGAGTAAAACAGATGAGGGAGGACTAAGTAGGTCTTTGGTCAATGACACTTCACTGGGACCAAAATCAAACTGGGAAAATATACCTTGAGCTACTTAAACTTTAACAGAGCATAACCACAGCGGTGCCCACGAGCTGAAACACCACCGTTGTCCATAGCAGCCCTGACAGGTGGGCCAGCTTGGTGGGGCACTCTCTGAACTGGAAAGTGTCCTTTTATGCACCTGTCTCTGTGTTATGAGGTGAGTGCACCAGCAGCTCACCTTGAAGAATCCCAATGACAAGACCACTATTGTCTTTGTCACATAGGGATCTGGCAGCCCAAAAGGAGGCAGTGCCAACCCTCCCCTGCCCACCCCGAATGGCTTTTAATGGATTCACTATTACTACGTCCACCTGGAAGGAACACCTGTTGGAGCTAGACAGCGTGGCAGCCCATCTGTGCTCCAGAATGCATGTGATGTGGGCTGCATGAGTCTAATTATAGCAGCAGAAGCCCACCTGTGTCTGTGTTCTCGTCTCAAAACCAGAATTCTGTTGAAACCTGGGTTTTATTTATAAGGCCACTTAAGGAAGCCATCACACTCCTGCTCTCCCCTGGATCTGTGGTCCTTTCTAGGGGGTGCAGAGAGCTCATTCTTTTTTGCCTGTGTTCTCCCCACTTTGTTTAGGATAACAGCTAGAGGGTGGGGGCTGTGGATTACCTTTCTCCAGGATAACGTACAAGTTCAGTGTTGTAGAACCTGTTAAAACCTTGGGCCTTAATTCTTGGAGCATTTTATAGTGGGAAGTAAACAAAGCTAGCTGGTGTGTTTAAGTACTACTATTGATCCAGCTGATCACAAAAACAATAAACACGTATCCAGTGCTTACTAGGTGCTAGGCTTTATTTAAAGTCATTTAATCCTCACAGCCCTCTAGGAGGTAGAGATGATCACATCCCTATTTTACAGGTGAGGAAAGTGAGGCACAGAAAGGTCGAGGAACTGACTTGAGCTCATCTAGTAAGTGGCAGAAGGAAGAAGCTGAATCCAGGCAGCTTGGCTCCTGAATCCTCCTTTCTAATCATCACTGCCCAGATTTGCTTAGATTAATGATGCAGAATTCAAATGAGATTGTATTTGAAAGTTGAATAAACTCCAGACTATTACACAGATATCAATTAGCACTCTCATTTGGGTTCCTTAGGGGTGAATGCTGTAGACCGGAGTTCCTTCTGAAGACAGTAAGCGTGAGAAACAGCGTCACGGCACATGTTCTGACGGTGTCACCAGCACGGTCAGTGTGTTAGTTTTCTATTACTGGGTAACAAATTACCACAACTGAGGAGCTTGGGCTTCAAACAACACAGATTTATTATCTCGCAGTTCCTGTGGGTCAGGAGTCCAGCGCAGGCTAACTGGGTCCTGCTCAGGGTCTCCCCAGGCTGAAATCAAGGTGGTAGCAGGGGCTGTGATCTCATCCGAGGCTCAGGGTTGTTTTCCCAGCTCACTGGTTGTTGACAGGATTCATTTCCTTGAAGCTGTAAGACTGACGTTGCCAGCAGTTGGCTGGGACCCCTCTCAGCTCCTGGAGGTCACTGCAGGTCCTTACCAATTGGCTCTCATCGGCAGTTTGCACCGTAGATATCTACTTTCTTCCAGGCCGGTAGGAGTGTACCTCTCTGACTTCTGATCTCTCTTTAGTTGGCTAAGAAGCAGTGCCTATCCATCACCATTAGCCACATAATGTAACCTGACTGAGGTGTCATCATCCCACCATATTCACAGGTTCCAGCCTCACGTGAGGGGAGGGGGTTATACAGGTGTGGACACCTGGGTGAGGGAGTCTGGTGGGACACCTTAGACTTCTGCCCACTACAGTCATTGCAGCTTTGGGGCCCAGAGGAGTCCCAGCAGCATTGCTAAAGTGAATGTGAAAAAACTGTGCAATGGTTTACTGATGAATGTGGATACGCCACCCAAATGTGCTATTTATTTATGTGCTTATTCTGGTAAATGCTGCAGAATCTGGAGCCTTCCACTTAGGGCCTCTAAGGGCTTTGCTGCCATGGGGATAATCAAGGCCACCAGATGCCAGGTGGTGAGAATTGCCAAGGAAGTGTGACCCTGACGAAAGCTGACGCGGCATCCTCTTCAGGCTCGCAGCTTACCGTACTTCTTACGTACTCTGTGAGCCCATGCAGAGAACTGTGTGATAAACATTTCTCATCCGAGCAAAGATTGTTCTTTGAGAGAATATAATTTTGCCTCTGTCCCATTGACCCATAAGCAATCGTTTTCTTTCTGCATGGTGTAGACAGAGCCTTGTGGGAAGGTGCTGGCTTAATTTCACTTGCCCTTTTCCTGAGGGCAGTTTAAATCCTCTAGTTGGTTCAGTTGAGAATTACCATGGAGGAGCTCCAGGGTCAGTTTAGTACAATAAAGTGATGGCCATCGGGACATCCCAGTGAGTCAGGGGCGCTGAAAGTGCCTATTAGAAGCAGCACAATCCTCACCAGACTGGGAATTTTGTTTCTGAAGTTAAATATTTGCACACTCAGAAACTCAGATGACTTAGGAGTGAAGGCTGAGAATAAAGAGACTTTATTCAAATACAGGTTTGAGTGCTTTGAAACTTCAGGTATTGAAAAACTAAAAAGATTTTATTTATATAAGAGGTTTTATATACAAAGTGCTATCAGTTCAGGTCCAGATCCTTTATTCTTTAGTTTTCAAGAAGATTTAAAAACTACAGCAACTAGTGCATCTTATGGTCAAGAAGGAGGTAAACTGATGTGAAGCACTTCAGTTTGCCCAAATAGTCATGCTAAGAATTGGGTCCCTTCCAGCTCTAGGCTGAAGGGGGCCTGTCAGGAATATTTAAGTGATGGTACTGACAGCATTCTTGTATTTTTAAAATTATCAATGTAATGCAGTCGTCCTTGGCATCTGTGGGAGATTAATTCCAGAACCCCTGCAGATACCAAAATCCATGGATGCTCAAGTCCCTAATATAGTGGACTCTCTGTATTCTCTGTTCCACATCTGTGGTTGAATCTGCAATTACACAACCCATGGATCCAGAAGGCCAACTGTATATGCTAATTGCAAAAAAAAAAAAAAAATTAGACAAATGGAACAAAGTTAAAAAATGCTTATAATTCCAATAATGGTTGTTGGTATTTTGGCATATGTATGGATAATATTTTATATTACACACACACTACACCAATTTGGTAGTTTCATTTAAAACATTTTTACATGTATATTTGAGATTTCCAACATGACATTAAATATTCTGCTGTATAATGGTGTGAGTGCACAGAGTCAGGGATCAGATCAAACCGCCTGAGTTTGAACACTGTCTCAGCGGTATCTAGTTTGGTGGCCTCGGGCAAGTTTCTTAACTTCTTTGCCTTAGTTTTCTCTGTAAAGGGGGGGCAGTATAGTACCTACATCACAGAATTATAGTAAAGATTAAATGAGTTAATGTGTTTACAAATTGCTTAGAATAGAGTCTGCTGTATGGTAAGTGCTATATATATTATAATATTTGCTTTTATTGATGGTTGCATAGGATTCCATCTTCTGGGTGAGCCATGATTTATTTATCATCCATTGCTTCCTATTTGGATGTTTCTGATTTTTGATTATTACAAATTATGAAACCCTTGTACATACTTCTTGTGTGCCCATTTTTTCCATCGTTTCTTTAGCCTATATTTCAGGAAATAAAATTTCTGGACCAAAATATGTTAATATTTTAAAGGTTTCTGTTATATATTGGCAAATTAATCCTCTGAAAAGTTTTACCAATTTACACTTCCATCTGCAGTACTGAGAATGTCTGTTTCCTCTTGTTCTGAGTTTGAGACAAAAGTAGTATCGCACGTTGTTTTGATTGGCATTTCTTTGATTACAAGTTACAGAGATATTTTTCCATACGTTTATTTTTTTACATTTATTCTGTATAATGATTGCTTCCTGGCCTTTGCTATTTTTATGTTTCTCTTTGAAATTGACATTGCCTCTTCTGTATCAGAGGCATTTGAGTGCGTTTAACCACGATGACGATGAAGATGACGAAGGTAGTTGCCGAAGGTATGTATCACACCCGACAGAGGCAGCGGCCTCCTATAGCTGTCATGCAAGGCTGGCCCAGCCTCTGATCTTCCATGAGAGACATTCTGTCAGACTCTTTTGTCTTCAACTTCATTATTATTATTATTTTTTTGGTTTTATTTCTATAGCAACAGTACAAATTTATGGTATAAAGAACATATCATGCAGTTATTTGGGGGGAGGGGTTGCCACAAGTGCTGCTAGAAACACTGCAAAAACAAGGTCACATCCAGCCTCTGTGACTTCAGAGGTCATTTTGAAGCGATGGGCTTTTGTGAATGAGATTTCATTAGCGACAGTTTTCGTCTTTGCATAGTGGTAAATATTGTGACTACCTGGGAGAGAATCTCTTGGTTTATTAAAGAGCTAAGTAGTCACCTAATGAGAAACTGTTAGTAATCTTGTGAACATGTGGATGAATATTTATTTTTAAAGGCCTGGATGTGCGACAGGCCTCAGGAACAAGCACTGATTCACTGTTTTAATTAGTTTCTGAATTCTGCTGCCTTCCCTTTGGCTATGGAGACCTCTGGCCACATGGTACACTCTTGCTGGGTGTTGAATATGAACAGTAGTTGATAGCCTTAATTTGTGCTCCGGGTTTTCTCCATGCAAACCTTGCTGTCTCATGGCAGACTAAAACACACGTGATAAAAATGTGTTTTTAAAATAGCACAAAGCATGTAAACTTGGAAGATGAAAGGAAATGTGTTCTATTCTAGAAAATAGACTGAAATCAATGGGCAGAAGTTCTACAGTTTAGGTTAATGAAAGGAAGGACTTTTTTTTTCAATCATGAGAAGTGTCTGCTCATACATGGCTCACCTTTTTGAGGCAGTTGCTGGGATTTGTCCAGCAGAGGTCAGGTGATCAAAACGTAGAGGTCACTGGATTTAAGATGAAAAAGCCGGGATCCATGCACTGGGTAAGACCCTGGGCTAGATTACTTTTAAGGATTTTTTCCAGCTCTGAGATTCTACAACTGTAATTACGTCCATTGGTTCAGTGACGTGAGGAGTCTAAAGTGACCAGGGGGCAGTCTCAAATTTACGTTCAGTGGAAACG
The DNA here is from genome assembly GCF_009834535.1 of Camelus ferus. NCBI lineage: Eukaryota > Metazoa > Chordata > Mammalia > Artiodactyla > Camelidae > Camelus > Camelus ferus. Next base: position 29,215,632 of record NC_045720.1, read on the forward strand.
TTTTTGTGCCTGTAGTGGAAATGTTTTTCCTTGGGAACTAATAACTCGAAGCCAGCAGAGCCCCAAATCTCAGGGACAGGAAGCAAGATTTTGCAATTAAGTTATTAGGTGTAATAATAAAAGCAGACCCTCTAGCTTTAACCCTTGGTTCCTAGGCCCATGTATTCTGGTTATGAAAGAAACAGCGCCCTTTATGGGTTGTCGATTCAAAGCACATACTGCATCCTGTAAGACTGGGCCATCAACTTTCAAAATTTATCTCCCAGCTCTTGACATAACTGAGCCTTCAGTAGGTGATTCCACCATTCTTTAGGGCCAGCTGCTTCTGGATGATGGAGTAGGTAGCAAGACCAGAGAATCTCATGGTCATAAGCTAGTTGTTGCACTAATTTTGCTGAGAAATTAGTGCCTTGGTCAGAAGAAATGTTGTGAGGGGTAGGGTCCTATGATGGTAAATGGCACATTGTCAAAGTATGTGGATGGTTGTACTTGAAAAAGGCAAATCTATATCCAGAATGTGTTTATTCCAGTGAGGACAAATCTGCCCGCTCCGTGCTGGAAGGGGACCAGTTGTAATCAACCCCCATTAGATGGCTAGCTGGTCCACCTGGGCTCATTGTTGGCTCCTGCTGCTGGGAGGCTGAGCACTCAGTAATGGCGGTGGCAAGATTTGCTTATGCATAGGCTGCTTGATTGCTGCCACAGACACTCTGAGTATAAGTCCTTGGAGAAAGCACTAGGGTAGCCAGGAGGGAAAAAGGCAGACTGACATCCTCAGAATGTGCTATCTTGTCCACCTGACCACTCAGAGCCTCCTCTGCAGTGGGTGTTCTTTAGTGAGTATTTACATGAGGTACAAATAGTTCATATTCTTTACCTTTCCCAAAAGGTCATCCATATATTCTCCAGTCCTCTTTTTTTTTTTTTTATTTTTAAACTAGTTTTTCAATTCTATTCTTTCCAAGTCTCTGACCATCTGGCTAAGTCATTAACTACTACTTATGAGTTAGTATGGATTTGTATTTCTGGTCATCTTTCAGTCTAGACAAAGTGGATACCCAGATGTACTGTGAAGTTCTACCAAAGGGGAGAATTTTATTTCTCCACTGTTGTGCACAGGCAACACTATTTCCAGCTAGTGCTGGTTTGTAATGGAGAATTATCTATAAAACATACCTGAGTCTTTTTTCCACCATCACCTGGGCACAAGGAACTCCTCATGAGGTCATTGGTGCGGGTTATGAGAGAGGAAGCAATGTAGCAGAAGTAGGTGGCCACGGAGTCTGAGTCACTTAATTGTGCAACTTACTGCACCTTTAGGACCTGCTGCAGAGCTGTCTTAGATATCACTTCCACTCGACAACAGAGTGTGACTGCACTTAACTGATTTTATGGCTTGGTAGGTCAAATGACACATTTAGTTTATGGTGGTCAGCACAGGTCACGTGGTCATCAGGTGCCCAAGGCCAGGAGTCCTGTTTCCACAGGAGCCCAGAAACAGGCTTTCAAGGGGAGAAAGTGGCTGCTGTTTCTCAGAGGACGAAAATTAGCAGAAGAGGCTGGTTTTGTTCCGAAACACTAGTGTTCTGAGTTGTGATTTTAATGTAGGTCTTGCCCGAAGATTGCTAAACCACCCCCTTTTGTACGTGGGAGATGAGCTGCAGCGCTTTTGGGGATCACGGGGGGATTTGCTGGGAATGGTGGCCACAGAGCCCTGCATATTGATCAACATCTTTCCTTTTAACTTTCCTTAGTTGAATTATATTCCTTCCTAGCTGACTTTTTCCTGGTATTGATTATAGAAGTGTATTGAGAATATTTCTAACTCACTTTCCCCAAATATGAATCATTATTGCCTTACTTACATATCACACTTGCCTTCAGTTTGTAAAATAATAGATGCTTCTTTAGGTCCTTTTTCATGCTTCTGAGGAGTTCACTGGAAGTATCTTTTCTTTCTTTTCTTTAAATCAAGCTACTTTACTGTAAAACAAAACACAGGTAGAACCCCCTCTTCCAAATCAAATATATAACTTAGTAAATTATCATGAGGCAAAAGTATTTGTAACTACCACCCAGGTCAGGAAATAAAAATTTGCCACTAACTCCAGAAGCCCCTTCCATGTGGTGCATCTCAGTTGCAATCTCTGAGTTCCCTTTATAAATAACCATTGTCCAGCTTTTAATAGTAATCACCCACATGGGCATCCTTAGATAGTATAGGTTAACAGTTTTTAAAAAATGAGTTTCCTCATTTAAAAAAAAACTGATACACCATTCTCTTAACCTATAGATTCCTGCTCCATCCCTTTCTTTTCCTTATAGTTTATTTGTGGATGAATCTAGTCTTCTGACCTGTAGAGTTTCTCATAGTCATGGTACACTGCACTGTGTTCCTCTATCTTCTGTATTCCTGTAATGTAGTAGCTGGATTTAGAGGCTTGATCAGACTCAGATACCATTCCTTTGGTAACACTATGAGAGTGTTCTTCCATCAGGAAGCATGTAATATCGACAGATGTTGTCTCTTTTTTATAATGTTGACCATTGTTGATGCTCAGTGCTTAGATTCATCTATTTATTGGGGCTGGTAAAATGGTGATATTCTGATTTAGACTTGTTCATTTATCAGATGGAGTACTTTTATAAAGAATTACTTCCGCTCATCTACTTTTTGATCACCCAATGGTACAGTTCACATAAGAGAGACAAGGGCAATATTTGACTCTTTTCCTTCATTTACTAAGTTTCAAAATCATAAATCTGGTCCCCTTTCATCCTGCAAAGGTGTGTATACACACACACACACACACACACACATTCATACATATGCATGAATTTGTGGACTTAGGCATATTTGATGAGTTCCATATAATTGCAGTTACCTTTTTGAAAGCTCAAAGCCTAGTGGAAGCCATTTAAAGTTGGCTCCTGTTTATTTTTCCTGGATGTCCTTTGTAGATACAAAACTCTATGGACTGAAAACTCAAGAACTACTTCTCTAGGTCAGCCTTTTTTTCCCATCCATGTATGGCCTTAACTGACCAGGGAATATGTTTGAAGAGCAGGACACACCCTCTATAGAAAGGGAATATGTGCTTTCTGTTTACAAATATTCCTGGCTTTGTGTTTAGAGACCAGAGCTCTGGCTTCCTGTTGGGCCATTCTCCTCTGGAAAGGAGATTGCTTTGCCAGTGTTGTCCACCTTTTCCGGAAAGAGTTGATATTAATAGTTTGCTCTAAAATGACTTATTCTTCTAGGAGGCATGTGCTCTTACTTGGTCAAATATCTGGAATAAAATTGAAAACAGCCAAAACACTGTATTTTACTCTGCCCCAGAAATTCTCTATGTAATCCACTAAATATCTATAAATTAACGTTCGGGAAAAATAGATTAATGTTATTAAATGTGAGATTGCCTCAAGCTTCTTTGTGTGGGGTAGAAGGACTTGCATTTAAAATGAGCTGTGCCTTGAAAATGTAATTTCCTATCGTCAAAGGAAATTTATCACATCCCTCCCCTCTGGGTAACTTGCTTTCCCTTCAGCTCAAATGCTGTTTTCTGTTTTCATCTTCTCTTGCTTGGACAAGTCTGAACATTTTAACTCTCTCATTTCTGTTTCTGTGACAGCGACTTTCTGGCAATAGGGCTCCTGTGAAAATGTTTATGATGAAAACTTGACAGAAGAAGTAATACTTGACCCAGCACATGAAACAGAACCCCCCATAGGAGAGAACAAGGGTGGTTTTGAGGTGCTTCCGGCTTCGGTGTCTGTACCAGTTTTCGTTTGGTTTACATCACTCATGTTTTCAGGCGGGGTAATATGGATTTACCCTGGTGGGGGGTGCGGCTTATTGTGGAGGACTCTTCTGTAAAAGATCTGTCTGATTCTCTAGCTTTGAGTCTTTAGCCTGATATTCAAGGCCCTCCAGTCTTATAACTGTCCTCCTCAAAACCCCTCAGTGACTCCCTATTGCCTGCTGGACTGAGGGTGCACTTTTACTGAGGTTCCAACTCACCTCTCTAGACTCGTCTCCTTGCCTTTCCTGTGGACACCTCTTTAGGTCAGCTATGTTGGATTTTTTTTTTTAACAAAACTCACTGTTTTCTATTTCTCACTTCCATCCCCATTTTCAATCTCATTTTGGAATCTTTTTTTAAAATTTATTTTTTTAATTTTTAATTTTTTAAAATTTTGCTTTTTCACTGAAGGATAGTTGATTTACAATGTTAGTTTCAGGTGTACAGCAAAGCGACTCAGTTATGCATATACATATATATTCTTTTTCAGATTCTTTTCTATGAAATGTTATTTCAGGAAATTGAATATAATTCCCCATGCTATACAATAGGTCCTTGTTGTTTATCTGCTTTATATATAGTAATGTGTATCTATTAATCTTAAACTCCTAAATTTATCCCCCCCTTACCCTTTCCCCTTTGGTAACCATGGTTTGTTTTCTATGTCCATGAGTCTATCTTTGGTTTGTAAATAAGATTTGTATCTTTTTTTTTTTTTTAAAGATTCCACATATAAGTGATATTACATGATATTTGTCTTTGTCTGACTTACTTCACTTAATATGATAAGTTCTAGGTCCATCCATGTTGCTGCAAATGGAATTATTTCATTCTCTTTATGGCTGAGTAATATTCCGTGTGTGTGTGTGTGTATCACATTAGATCAGCTATAGTGGATTGCTTCCATTTCCCTAGTATACCTCTTGTTTTCCTACTTTGGCTTTTGCTCACATAATTCCTTCCATTTGGAATGACCTTGCCTCCCATTTCTACCTGTGGAAATCCTATTATTAAAACCAACTTGAAATTCCTCCTCCTCCAGGAGATTCTTCCTAACTCCTCCAAATAAATTACTTTATTCCTCCTTTGAACTCTCAAGTAATTTGTTTATGCAGTTGCTTTGTATTATTTTGTTATATGCTGTTGCCATCATTTATGTATTTGTCTAATACACCTGCTCATGGGGTATAAATAGGGTGAACATATGTCTGTACTTGAAACAGTTCCAATTTTCCTGGGACAGTCTCAGGGACAGTATATGCACTGTCCCGGCACTCTGTCTGGTTAGCGCCCCCTTGCATTCTCAAAAGTATCTTGATTAGAATGATAAATTAAATGGTCATCCTTGCAATAAGAAACTGAGGGATTGAGGCTGCATCATACTCATGCTTGAATCCTGGTCATTTATCAGGAGGGGTGGCGTCACCCACATATGGTGGGCAAAGAAGGTCAGAAAAAGGAGACTGCCTTGTGCTGGGGCAGGGACTACATTGCAGAGGCCATGAGGAAATGCTTAAGAGATTAGTTTTGATTCCTCGGAGAGCTAGTTCTCCTAATGGCACTGCCCAGAAGCGATTACTTTCCCATCAGAAAGTTAGATTCCCTGAGGGTCTAATAAACAATCTCTCCCAACATGAAGGGCTGGAGGCATTGTTTCCCCCTGGGGGCAGTGCAGTTAGAGCTTCAGAGAATAGCTGGGCGTTGTGTGGAATGTTTAGTACACATGTGAAAGGGACTTTGTTTACTTATTATTTATTTATTTTCCATTCCTTTTTATTTTTAAGAGGAGCCTACAGAAAAGTCAACAGAATAGTACATGGTCATAGACCCTTCATTTTGCTACACATACTTTTCCTCTCTTGCTCCAATGTATGCACATTGGATTAGGTTTGTTTTTAAGTAAGATGTATGTATTCACATTCTTTTTCTGAACCCCTTGAATATTGGTTTAAAGGCATCCTGACACTTTACCCCTAAATATTTCCACATACTTCTCCTAAGAATAGAGACAATCTTCTATATAAACACAGTATCATTGTTACATCCAAGACAATTGACAGTAATTCCACAAAATCATCTAGTATGCAGTCCATATTCACATGTCCTCAAACAGTTTTTGGATTCAGAATCCACTTGATTCATTATGTCTCTTTCATCTTTTTGTTTGTTTGTTTGTTTTATTGGGGAGGTAACTACGTTTATTACTTATTTTTAGAGGAGGTACTGGGGAGTGAACCCAGGACTTGGTGCATGCCAAGCATGTACTCTACCACTTAAGCTATACCCTCCCCCTTCCCCTGTCATCTCTTTTAAACTTGCAGTCTCTCTGCCTGTTTTTGGTGTGTGTGTGTGCGTGTGCACGCAGCACATATTGTTAATGTGCAGTGTTTGAGATTCTTTCCCTCTCACCCCTTAAAGAATTTTGCCTTTAACCACTTAGATTCTTCCTCCTCCTCTCTCTTCTAAAGAAAGTTCCATCACTGCCAGGTCTGCTGTCTGCTTCTTGTAATTTGGTGATGAAAAATCTGGAGAGGAGTTCCTGGGCTGGAGTAAAAGAGAAGTGGGAGGAGAAGTGTGCTTTGGAAGTTGGTCCCGAGGCTTTGGAAAAACCCAGGTTCCTCTCCTATGACCCACCCATCCCAGGAACTCTGAGATGTGGGGCTTGGAGAGGAGGGAAGGAACTTTGAAGAAGTATTGCTGTGAGTTACGTATTGGATTCTCTCTAGTCTTCTTCCAGAACCAGCAAAGATTATGCTGCTGATTAGTTACCGTTGGCCTGTGTTTCCCTGCACGTGCCATTCTGTCCAGATGAGCTTCATGGGAAACCCGCATTCATTCTGCTCACACACGTCTTTTCTCTTCAAAGGAGAAAGCATTCACGTTCATGGAGAGAGAAAGCTTTCTTATGGCTATGGCCTTTAGAGTGTCTTAAGAGGATTTTAGCAGATCGGAGAGTTTTAATCATCCAAACTGGGACATGTTTAACAGTGAAATATTTGTAGTGAATATGAAATAATTATTGACAGTGAAATAACTGTTTCCGGGCCATGGGCTTAATGGTGTCAGGCAAACCAAAATGTATGATTACTCTGGTTACACATGCCTGTTGTTTGCACCACAATTTACCTTGCACAAATGGATGAAAGTTATAAATAAACATGGTGAACAGTGTACGCAGGTACACTCCTGCACATGAGTATTAGATTAAACCACATGAAACTGCCTTACAAAAGCAGCAGTTTCATGAGCAATTTCATCTACAGTGGTTTCAAAATTTGGTGTGTCTGCTGTTTATTTCTTTAAGTAGTAAATTCTTTGAGGGTAAGAATTGTTCAGTTTTCACGCTATTACTTATTTCTTGTTCATTTATTCATTAAACATTTACTGAGCACCTGTAACATGCAGGCACTATGTTAGAAGCTGGGGATAGATCAGTGGCACAGAGGGGGCACCCAGTCCCCAAAAGCAATATAATATATTACAGTGCAGCTAGAATTGAACATAGATAAGTAAGCATAGTAGGTTTATGTTTGTTATGTGATGTTGAAAAAAACCTACTGTGCAAATTGAAGTCCAGAATTATCTTGCTGCCATTCTTGTGGCACCCTCGCAAATTGATATCTGAGGACATATGTCCCTCTCTGTACCCTTTTTATTGTGCCTTAAGGATTCACATGGCTCAGAGACATGACATGATTTTTGCAAGGAGCACTCCAAGGAGCATATAGTGTCGTGGAAGAATGATACGGAAGTGCATTAGGCGTCCGGTGTGCTCTGATTTAAGTCTGTTCAGGGCACAGCTGAGCCACAAGGGAGGAGGTAGTCCTTACCTGCTTGGTGAGACCGAGCAGAAGATTATTCATAGATGCAGTGAGGCTGGAGATACCATCCATGCATTGGCTTAAACATTTTTATTGAGTGCTAAGCAGTGTGCTAGCCTCTGGGGATTAACTTTGGACCTGATCCATCCCTACTTCACAGAGGTTAGTGTCCATTGAGGGCAGTGGGCTTTGAATTAACAACCACAATGATAACCCAAGAATTTGTTTATTATTTGAATTAATAACAGAATAACTATCAGTTGTGATAAGTGTAATAAAGGAAGAGGGCAGCAGGCTGCAGACTAGGTAGAGGAAGGACCACATTTCTTCTGTGGGGTCAGGGAAGGTCTCTCTGAGGGAATTACCCTGAACCTGTGATGTAATCAAGTTAGGCAGGTGAGGAGTAGTGGGGACAGGGCCTCCAGTATGTGCAGGTGGCCACCCCCAGGAGGACAGCAGACCCTGCAGAGGGCCGGTCCAGCTGGAGCAGAGCAGTGGAGGAGGAGGGTGGTGCCAGGTGAGGAGAGAGGCAGGTGACAGGCTATGCAAGCCCAGGATAAGGAGTTTTCATCTTGAAAGAAGTAGAATTGTTAGATGGATCGTTTTGGAGGTGGGGTGGGGAGAGATTGGTCATTAAGGACCCAGAGACCTGAATGTCACCATGGAAATGGATCAGTGAAAAACAGTAGGCAACTTGACAAGGCTGGAGTGGGGCGTGTGAAAGAGAACTCCACGTTGAATTTTGAGTTATTCCTGTAAACAGGGAGCCATTGAAGAATGGGTAGGAGCAGGGGAATGACACGTCAGGTGTGTATTTGAGAAAGGGAAATCTCAAGGGTGGATGAATTAATTGAAGACATCGAAGCCTGGAAGACTTTGTAATTGTCCAGTAGAGAGGGGACGAAGGTTTGACCTAAGGCAGGGGCAGCAAAGAGAGAGAACAGGAGACAAAGATGCTCGGTAAGCACAATCTATAGAATTGGTTACTGGCGAGAGGAGGAAGTGGAGGGGTATGAATTGGTGTTCAGGCTCCAGGCTTGTGTGACAAGTGGAAAGGGATAGCAAGAGGCAGACTCGCTTGGGCAACAGACCATGTGTTAGATTTGTCCCTGGTAAGTGCTGAGTGCTTGTGGGAGATCCAGCCTGATGTTACCCAAATAACTGATTAGTTAATGTTTTCTGAAGTTGATAAAATTCTCTCTGAATATTTTTGATATGTTAACATGGTATTTATTGAGTTGGAAGCATTCAAACTACTTATAAAAGGGTGCTTGAATTTAACAACTGACAGATTGCTTTATTCTGAATTACTCGTGACAGACTAATTTTGGGGGGTTTGAGAGACTTGACTTTGACTTTGTCACAGTTCTGAAAATATGTTATTTCTGATATGTTTAGATGGTGGGTTTTCAGAAACAGCTAAATATTACAATTAGGCTAGCTGCATTTTGTTTTCCGCCCGTTCAGTTTCCCATTAGACATACAAGCCTAACATCTGGCACTCTTCTTTTTAAGGGCTCTGGAAAAAGAACAGCAAGGATTAGACTTAGCACTTGACAAATCATCCAGTTGTAATATTTTTGTCTAGAGTTGAGGTCAAAGCTGCCTGAAATGTCCATGTCAGGAGCAAGGCTGTGTAATGTTACGGAGGACCCACTTAGGAGAATTCCTAATATGGTTGGGGCATTCTTGAGATGCATGGAATAGCCATTTGGACCGCATCTTCTGAGATGGGAACGCAGCCCTAACGTATCAAGGCACCAGGACGACAGAGTCCTCCAAGCGCTTCTTCTCTGCTGTTTGTCAGGCTGCAGCCCTGCTGGCTGATGATGGCGGTTCCTCCTTCTCTGCTTCATTTTTCAATGGCAAATCCTTGGACTCTGAACTGGAAAGTCCCTTTCCTAGGTTGAAAGTCATATATTTTTAGAGTTGGGAAGGACCTGGATCCTGCTTTTAATCCAAACCCCGGGCATTTTTGCAGATGAGAGAAACGAGACACAGAGAGGTTAAGTGATTTAGCCACAGTCATCCAGCTAGTTATTGTAGCCTCGGGCCCAGCTAGACTCCTCTTTCAGAATGGGCAGGCTGGCAGCTCCCCTCCTCCTTTTAACGGGTCAATTGTCAGAACTTAGAGTCTCCCTTCACTTTTTAAAGCCTCTTGGAATTCATCTAACTCCTTTGAAAGAAGAAAAGACATGTTTACTCAGAAAACTCATTTTTACTTTTTTTCCGAATGGGGTTTTGTTCTAACGCAGTGTGACTCCCTTCTGTTCTGAGAGAGCTGTGACGTCTCTCTAATGGCCGGTGCTGCCCGGGTGGACATCTGTGTCACAGTCACAGTCACAGCAAAACCCCAAGCGTTTTGGAGCCCAGGAGGACCTCTACACTCAGGAAAGGACAGATGTTGGACTCCGGTCAGCACCTGGTCTTTAGGGCGAGTGATACTAGGAGCTTCCTTAGAAGCAACCACTTATCAAATTCTCAAAAAGATCCTTGATTCTTGAAATTAAAAAGCCCGCAGCTCCGTCCTAGGACTGAGCACCCCTGTGAGCCCCGAGCCCCTGTGCTTGTGCGTAGGAGCACGGCACAGCCAAGGGGAAGAGGGCAGACTGAGGGTGACTCCTGAGTGAGAAGAGAAAAAAGAGGTCACGTGGTGCCGACCATTCGCTGTCTTCATGTGGTGGGGAAGGATCGGGGCCCTTTTCTCAGAAACTGCACTGTCTACTCAGTCCTCACTTTCTTTCTCTCCCTGCTTCCCAGCCTGGGTGTGGAGTGTGGGCAGGAGCAGATGGTAAGCATTGCTCTGTTGTCTGTGCTCTGCGACTTTAAGAGCCTGGGTTTAGAAATCCAAAAGCCTTTATTCTGCTCCTGCTGGAACGTCTCGTCTGTGAGGCAGTGGACACTGCAGGATCCTCCTTCTGGAAAAAGGGAAGGGTGTCAGGGGATAAGACGAGGAGGGTGAAACATCAATTACTAGCTCAAAACAGAATCCCACCACACGTGTAAGAGCTCAGTTAAAGAAAAACAGGGACCGTTGAGTGTGGGGTTCTCAATCTGAGCTGTTTCCAAAAGCAGCAAACAAGTGCTGCTCTCTGAGTTAAGCACAGGATGATGAGAAAATGCATCCTAGTGGATTTTCCTCCGATCTTTAGAGTAAATAGATTCTTTTTCTTGCTGTAGTGAACTTCATTCTGTTCCAGAATGGTCGTAGAAAGCTGCAGCTGTAGGGGGACTCAGGGACGATCTGAGAGGGACATACTCTGTCCTTCCAGATCCCTTCTCCCCACTTCTCCACACTGTTCTGGGTCCTGGGAGGCTAGTGTCCATGGACCACATCAATCACTTCTCTGCCCTTTGGCTCCTGTTTGGATTTGGTCAATGGGGGGCACTTGCTTATCATCCCTTGATGGTTTCTTAAATCCTGTTTACACCTTGTAAATAATCCCCTTCATAAAACTCCCATTTGAGTGTGTAATCTCTTTCTTGCTGTGACCCTGAACTGATACATCATATAATCCTTTATGACCATTTCACAGATGAGGAATCTGAGGCACAGAGAGACCCACTGTCTTTTCCAGCAGCATCCCTGTCCTCCGCCTTTCCCAGCCGTGGTTGAGTATTCACAAGCTGAGCCCTCAGGGCCCTGGCATGCTGACTGGGGATGAGAACCTCTGGCACTGGGTCTGCTCTAATGTGATGACACATTTCTAAGAAATGCCCATTTATTTAATAACTGGGTCCTTAAAAATGTTATTTTATGTGGTATGTACATACAATGGAATATTATTCAGCCTTTAAAAAGGTGATCCTGTCATATGCAACAACATGGATGACCCTTGAGGGTGTTATGCTAAGTGAAATCAGCCCTACTCCATGGTTCCACTTACATGAGGAATCTAAGTAGTCCAGCTCCTAGAGGCAGAAAGCAGAACAATGGTTGCCAGGGGCTGGTGGGAGGGGGAAAAGGAGAGTTGCTGTACACTGGTTGTGAAGTTTCAGTTATGCAAGATGAATACGTTCTAGAGACCTGCTACTAGAATCGTGCTGATAGCTAACAACACTCCATTATACAGTTAAAAATTTAGGAAGGTAGATCTCATTTATTTTTTTTTGCCACAAAAAGAGAAGCAAAAAAAAGTATTTTAATAGCTCAAAAAGTAGTTAAAGGAGTCTCTTCTGGGAGGACACTGTTCATGGGAGGTGGCTGGGCTGGTGGAAAGTCAGGAAATGCCTTCTTCCTCGAGGGTGGAAGCACCTGGTGTGGGGCGTGGCTAGAGCAATGCGGGCTGGATTTATCCCCCACCCTTCTCTCAGCTCTGTGCTGCGTGCACCCACCTCCCCACTCCTACATGTGAGGAACCACAAGGGAGTGACTGAGTGTGTGTAGGTGAGAGAGAGAGAGAGAGAGAGAGTTGGGGAGGGAGGGAGAGGGAGAGAATGAATTTGCATTCTTCCTTTTATTAACTTTCCCAAGTTCTCTTGAAGAGTCTTTTTTGACCTCTTGTATTTTATTTATTTTTAAAGTATTATTTATTTATTTACTTACTTACTTATTTAGTGGGGTAGGTAATTAGGTCTGTTTATTTTTAGAGGAGGTACCGGGGATTGAACCCAGGACCTCCTGTGTACTGACCATGCGCTCTACCACTTGAGCTATGCCCTGCCCCCAACCTCTCGTGTTTTATTGACTCTAGGACATGTTTTATTTTCTTCACATTTTAATACTCTGATACCAGGACGTATCATACAATGGAAAGCATCTTTTATTGCAGTTGGTCAGGTGCTGGTTGTGCTATAGCTGCCTTGCCTCTGTGTGTGTGTGTGTGTGTGTGTGTGTGTGTGTGTGTGTGTGTGTGTGTGTGAACTTGGTGGTTCTGACTGCAAGACAAGACGAGGGAAACCCCTTATTGTTTCAGCAATGATTCAGTCCATGACCAGCTGAGGAAGGAATGTGGTCCAAGGTGTTGACTGAAATCTTCTGCTGACAGCTGTTAGTAAGATTTTCTTACTAATAGCCAGTGTCAGATGTGGAAAGGCATCAGAAGCTTAGGAGGAAATCCCAGATATTTGGGATTGAGCACTCTTTTAAGAAATGCTGCATCACTGATGCTCTTGGTGGCATGGAGGACAATACTGTGTGGAAAAACACAGTCATTGGACCCTGTGGCAAAGTGGTTCAGAAGAGTGGGTTTTGAGTGTGAAACCTAAAGCAAATTAAATTGAAGTATCTAACCAATTTATTTCACTCATATTTTAAAATTTTCCTTTTTTAGGAATATAATAAAACCCATGCCTAAGGATGTCTAACAGAGCTCTTTCAATAAGTACAAGATAAAAATTGTAAATCTTAATATTATTTCACAATTTAACTTGCAACCATTTTCCTTTCCTATTGTTATATAAAATAGCTTGTCTTTTACAATCAGTGAATCTTAATCAATGATGTATGGTAATAAAGTAGGAAGTCTATTAAATTATCAGTGTGAATCAAAAGACGAGTTGGAAAGCTAAGAACTGAGGAATGAATTTAGTAATTCTTTTACTCAGTAAATATTAAGTATCTACTGTGAGACCAGTGCTGGGGTAGACATGAGGATACAGCCATGAACAAAGCAGGTGTGTCCCTGGGCTCACAGGAAAGACAAGGCATATTGAATCAGCAGAGTAGTTGCGTGTATGATATTACAAAAGAAGACTTGCAGGCTTCTTCGGACGTGTAAATAGGGGAGCTTAAGATGGTCAGGGGGAGCAGATGGCCTGAGTGAGGAAGTGCCACTCAAGTGGAGAATGGAAAGACAAGTAGGAGTCAGTTAGGCAGAGGTGAGTGGGGAAGGGGAAGGGAGTCTGGGTGGTGTGTGTGAAAGCTGGGACGTGACAAGGGGTGAGGGGCTGAAGGAAGTCCAGTGTAGCTGGAGCCCAGACAGTGGTACAGGCTGAGAGACAAGGCTAGAGAAGTAGGCAGACTTCCGACAATGGGTCTCATAAGGAGCTTGGCCTTTAGCTCATGAATGAGAAGGGGTTGTGGAAGGCGTTTCAGGGAGGATGTGGTGTGTCCTGCTCCAATATGGGAATTATCACTCTGGGTGCTGTGTGAGAACAGAAGGCTGTAGATCAAGGGCAGGTGAAGGAGTCGTCCTCACTTGATTAGGGAAGTGGAAACCAGAGTGGGTGGAAGATAGCAATGATGCAAGGGAATCCTGCAGCAAGCAATAGTCCCCATCACTGACTGCATTTCTGGGATATTATGTCCTTTGTTCCTGACAACCTAAGACAATAACTTTCTTTATTTTTGACAGAGTGACTTCTTCTGACTTGAGCCTGCAGTGTGCTTTAAGAGGTCCTCCGTCAGGTAAATACAGAACAAATTTCCTCAGATTTATGAACCATGCTTTTCTCCCATGCCTCCCTAAGACTCAAATCCAGTATCTTATTTAATCCTTGTAACAGCCCTGTAAGTTAGGTGTACTTTATTTCAATCTTATACATGAGGCATTTGAGACACAGAGAGGTTAGGCAACTTCATCAACATGCCCAAAGATGTTCATCACAGCATAAATTATAATTGCCGCATAAAACAAAGAGGAGAGAATCCAAATATCTGAGAGTAGGCAAAGTGTATTCAATCAGTTATGGAACATCATTTGATGGAGGTACTTTACTAATAGTCTACATCAGATTAAGAAGTTTCTCTTCTATTCCTAGTTTGCTGAAAGTAAGTTGGTTGCCCTGGGTGTTGAATTTTTTTGAATGCTTTTCTAAACTATTGAGATGATCAAATGATTTTTGTTCTTCATCTGTTCATGGTAATTTGTATTAATTGATTTTCTAATGTTAAATTACTTTGCATTGCTGAGATAAAACCAACCTGGTTATGATGCATTATCCTTTTGGTATTTAGCTAAGATTTAGTTTTAGTCCTCAGATTGAATACAATTTTCTTTTCTGGTACTTTCCTTCTCAGGAATGGTTTTCAAAATATTGGAATTACTTGCTACTTGAATGTAAGGTGGAATATGAGAGTAAAACAGTTGAGAACTGTTATTTTCTTTGAGGGAGGAATTTTTACCTGTGAATTTATTTAATTAATTAATTTAGGTTTTCTAATTTCTTCTTGAGTCAGTTTTGGTAAGTTTTGGTTTTGGTTATATATACACATTTCTGTTGGAGTATCTATTCAAATTAGTCACCCATTTGAAAAATTAAGTTATCTATATTTTCATCACTGTGCTGTAACAGAATATATTCCAGATACAAACCCTTTATCAAATGTGTGCTTTGCAAACACCTTTTCCCAGTCTATGGCTTGTTTTTTCATACTCTTAAAAGTGTCACTCAAAGAGTAGAATTTTTAATTTTCATGAAGTTCAGTTTATCAGTTTTTTTCTTCTATGGATAGCAGTTTTGTGTCCTAAGAAATCCTTGCTAAAACTAGGAATACAAAGATGTTAATTTTTTCTAGAAATTTTATAGCTTCAAGCTTTACATTTAGTTATATGATACATTTCAAGGTAATTTTTGAATCTGGTGTAAGATAAAGGTCAAGGTTCAATTTTTTTTTATATGGATGTCCACATTTTCCAGGGCCATATGTTAAAAAAAACTATTCCTTTCCCCTTTTAATTACCATGGCACCTCTCTCTCCCCCCTCCCTCTGGTACCCTAATTATGTGCATATTGGACTGCTTGATATTGTTCTACAGCTCTTGGATACTTTTAAAAAATTATCATTTCTCTTTGGATAATTTCTATTGAAATTCTAAGTTTGCTGATTCTTTTCTTTAACTGTGTCCTGTCTCTCATCATCAGCCAATCAAAGAAATTCTTCACTTCTGATATTGTATTTTTATTTCTAGAATTTCTGTTTAATTCTTTCCTATAGTCTCCATGTCTCTGCTGAAATTCTCCATCTCTTCTTGGATTGTATCCTTTTTTCCCATGTGAGCCTTTTACATAATAATCATAACTATTTTAAAGTCTTCAGTTGTTCCAGTACCTGGGGCATCTCTCTGTCTAGTTCTGTTGGTTGCTTTAACTTGACAATGGGTTTTTTCTCCTTGATTTTTTTGAATGTATTGTAATTTTGACTGAATGTTGGACATTGTTAGTAGAAAAGTAGGAGACAATAAAGTAAATAATATTCCTGCCCAGAAATGGGCAGACTTCTTTGCAAGGCTGCTGATGTGAGGATGGTTTAGTCCATCTGGTTAGCAGTTAATAAGATTCGTAGTCAGTAGGGAGTTTGGGTGGGGTTGGACCCCTTTTTGATGTAGTTACTTTCAGCCCCCAAGACTCCAAAGTTTTCCAGTGGTGGGCTGCATTTACCTTATGCTTAGCATGGCCTGGTGTACCAGAAGGTTTTTCTCACATGCAGACTCCATCCTCAGCTTTCAGCAGACCCTCCGCACTCGTTCCACTGAGGGAATCTCTGTCCATGTTCTCCACCTGCTCCTCTCCTCTTGGTGGACTGCCCTCCTCATTGCTCAGTGCAGAGCTGCAGCTGTGGCGGTGGGGCCCTGTGTTCTTCTGGTCCAGACTCAGTCTTGGGCAGGCCTTGTGTGTCTAGGATTGGGGCATTGTCCGTGTTTCTGCTTCTCTTCATGGCATCTAATTTCTGCATTGAATTTTTTGGGTGGCTTGAGTGGGAGAGAGTTTCCTGCCCCTTCCTCCCTCAGACCTCTTCTTTGTGTCAGTGCAGGATCCTGGGCCTGAGAGTCCCTTGTTCTTCCGTAAGGGCAGGACCAGCAGCATTGGCTTCGCCTGAGAGCTTGTCAGAAACGCAGAATCACAGGTCCCGTGCTCAGACCTGATGAATCAGAATCTGCATTTTAACAAGGCCCCTGAGGAATTCTTGTGCACTTTGAAAAATCATGTTTTTCACAATCACTGTTTCTTTTCGTTCTTTCTTCTTTTTTTTTGCCAACTGTGCTTTTAATAATGAAATTGAAATCCTTCAAAGTCCAAATATTGTGATGGTAATCCTACTTTAAGAATAAACTGGGTTATAGTGCACAAATTAAGACATTTAAATGCATTTGTTAGCTAAATTATTGAATTTAACTGAATAATTATCATTTATATGCATATTTAAAGCTTCTTAATTTCCAATTCTTCTCTGAATTGCTCCTAGCACTCAAAAACCCTGAATCTTTCTTGTAACAGGGATTTTTCTGTTGCTTCCTCTTATAAAGGGATTTCTTAGACCTTTGAAGCCTGCCTCCTAGGGGCAGTTGTCTTCCTCCTCACTTTGGTTCCAGCTCAAGCAACAAGTCCCTGCGTGAAGTTTCTACTGATGCTTCAAAACCTGGTCTAAAGGGTTCTAGTGAGGACCCATCCCTCTGTCAAGGTTTTTGCCAAGAGATCTTCAGCTTTTGAATCTTCCAAGCTTTGTATCTTGTGATGCAGTGATAGAACTGTGCTGCTAGAATTCTAGTTTTCTCTTATTTTTTCAGCTTTCAATAAAGGTTAATTTTACATTTATCCCAATTCTTAAGTTGTCCTCTTTCCTTTAATTTCATAAAAAAGTGCTGGCCATGATTGCTGGGTTATCGTGCCTGCTGTCCTTTTGTCTCTACCCTTGCTTTTGTCCCCAGGTACTGTGAACCCTGCCCCCAACATCCCCTGTGCCTTAGTAAGAGACATTCATTTAAAGAGTTCTGGCAATATCACTAAATTGTTTTAACAAAGCTTATCAGCTTGGGGCCATCGTGGATATGTTCCAAGCAGGTAGGCAGAGAAGGGCGCAAAGTCATGCCTTGTAGCTGCATCAGTCCAGGTGAAGACTTATCCTGGTTTCTCAGGGCCAGTGAATTATATTTTAGTCTCAGTGATTACCCTTAGCTGCAAGGCAGTCTGGGAAATGTATCTCTGAGTCAGGCAAAAGAAATCAGGGTTGGGTTTGCTGTGGATGGACAACTAAATACAGGTGTCAGATAGACACAGAGGTAAGTATCAGCTTTATTCACAGTGATCTTGGATTGGAGAATGAGCTTAAATTATGGACAGGATCAGCTAGAATCAGGCATGCTATTACTTTTACTGCTGAAGTTTTCTTTCATGGAAAAGAAAAATACATGCTGCTGTGGACAGAAACAGAGAGAAGGGACAGTGTCCAGACCTCCATGCACTTTCCCTCACTCAGTCTGAGCAATTCAAGTCTGAATACTCCTCCCTTGAGGAGGAGTGAAGGGATTTAGTGAAGGGTAGAGATCACTTTCCATCAGTTTTAGGAAGAAAAACAGTTTGTTGTATATGTTTAGGCAGACATGCTGGGAAGGAGAGAATGACGCTCCTTATAATTGTTATGTAGACATGTCTGTCTCTCTCACACACACACACACACACATACACACATTATGACTTATTGTGACAGTTGTGTTATGTCTATTTATGTATTTTTCCAACTCCTACTGTTAATGACCTTTGTAATTTAGATGGTAATTTCTTATGAGAGTTGAGAAAAGGGGGAATTCACATGTGTTGAAGTTGTGAAACCCTCACAAAAGAGATGGCGATGAACTGCTCGTAGATTTGAAAGATTTGTAGAATTGTTTCAGGTTGAGAAGAAGAAGGGTCATTCAGGGCAAGTGACAGCTTGGGCTGCAGCCAGTAGACTTCCAGCTGCTTCGGAAGCTGGCTGCAGGGTTCTTTCTAACATCCCCCTCCATGGCTGCACAGAAACAAACAAACAAACTGCTGCCTCTGCCCTCAACTCGGGGGTCGGAGGCCAGCACTCTGGGTGTGCAGCAGGCTCCAGCCCCTCTTCTTAGCCTTGTCTTCCTTAACGCCTGTTGTCACGCTGATTGGAAACCAGAACAGCCGGCCCTGCTTCCTGCATAGGGCTCAGCTTGGGACTGAGTACAGCTGATTGTTGTGCTGACAGTGCTTTGTGGCCATTTTGGTTTTTCTTGAGCATTCTTTAATTAGAGGAAATGACACTGTGCGCTTTCCAATCAGCCCCTTGTCAGATATGACTACATTTGTAGGATAATCAGGTGACATTTGGGCTTGTTCCTGCCAAGCTGGTATGAGGATGGCGGGGTGCGGTTGCCCTGGCAGAGCCGTAGCCCCCACCCAGCTCTGAGGCAGGTTAGCCCCTGGCGTGAGGGGAGAGCCATCCACATTCCCAGTGTGGCCTCAGTACCCAGAGCCCATCAGGGGCCCCTGCTCAGGCGGCAGCATCGCACTGAAAGTTTGCACCTCGCCGTGGCTGTTGCCCTGATAGGATGCTGGCTTTCTTCTCTTTGAAGTGTGGTATTTCAGGACTCCTCTGGTCTTTGTCTTTCTGGTTAACATGGAGAGACCCCTTCATTTTTCCCTGGGAGAAACACTGATACGACCTGAGGATGGCTTCTGTCTGGTGAAGCTTTGGAGGTGGTTGCCGTGTAGTATGGTGAGATCTCACTGCATTGCTTTAATTACCAGGAAGAACCATCTTAAGTTATATTCTAAATTATAAAATAAGTTCAAAGAGATCTACAACTCTGAAATCCACAGACTAACTTATGCCAGCTGTTTTTTAAGTACTAGTCTGTTCTCAGGCTCTTTTATTGAATCCTTTATTTTGGAATAACTATTTGCATATAAACTATGTGTGAATGTTTAAAAAAATCAGTTTATTTGTCCCATGAGTATGGACCCTTCTTTTCTAATTTTTTATTTTTGGTGTTAACTCATTGCAACAAGGATTTATGGAGCCTGCTGGAGTGCCCTTGTGCTTAAGAAAGCAGCATGAGACACAGTCTCTGCCTTCCAGGAACTTATATCCTAATTAGGAAATCAACATTCTCCAGGGGTTCTTTCTTCATGGTTTGGTTGAAGGCATCTTCACAGTGACATGGTTTTACTTCAAGAGTATTCATTGTTAGAGCAGAGAACACAGAATACAGGATTATCCAGGGTTGGGAAGAAAAGAAAATAAAGATACGGAGGCTTTGGTGGAGAGACCATAATCATCTCATATTGGGCACAGAAGGAAGGGAGGCCAGTGTGCGTGTGCATGTGCGTGTGTGTGTGTGTAGGGGTACAGTTGTGTGGGGGTATTGCACAGGTGGAGGAAGTAGTTAATGGACATGGTGGATGGGTAGAGGCCAAGGACAGGAGGACTCTATTAGGTCAACAAAGAAATGGAGAGCAGGTAAGAGACAAGAAAAACAGAACAAAATGCTACCTGTTTCTGGTGGGTCTGTCTTGTCTCCTCCACCAAAGGGTTAAAAAAGGGCCAGATATGTTTCTTTTGTTTCTCCTTCAGCTCCTGGTTCAGCATGTTGCTCACAGCATGTGCTTCCTAAATATTTCCTGCAGAAAGTCAGCCCACTCATGGGCTTTGTCAAGACCGTTTGGGGTCATATCAAATTCCTTTCACAGATGTAGAAATGACTGAGGTGGTCTTTGGTTCCTGGAAATGGTGAGCTCCAAAGTGACTCCTGCTGGAACCCGACAGGGGTGCAAACATGCACGTGTGTGTGCTAACTAGAGCGAAGAGGAAGGCTGAGGAGACCTCCGAGAGTCCCACGTGCGGGATGTGATCCTGCCTTACCAGTGAAGCCCAACATGCCGCTCCGTGCCCTAGGCCAGTAGAGGTCTCCTTCCACTCTTCGTGATTTTGCAGGCTCAGTGCATTTGAAGACCCAGTGAACAACCTAAACTTCCTTCCGATCCTATTACCATTCCCGTGCTTGGCATTCAGCGTTTTCTCACGCCTTTATTTAGCTGAAGTAATCTTCATGAAAGACTTCCACAATTGAAGTAACAGCAGAAACTAGAGAATGAAATTTAGATTTTGGCATAAAAGCTAAAACGTTACAATAGCATTCCTATATATTCTTGTGGCTCCCTGGGAACCACACCCACTATGAGTTCTTTATGATGGTGTCTGACATTCACTTGGCTACCCTAGTGCTGGCCAGTGCAGGGACACAGCTGAGACTTACACGTGTACGTGCACATGAAGAGACTGTCGTCCGTCCAGCTCAGTCATACCGGAAGTGCCTCTAATGCATGTTTTCTTAGGTAGCGTTTTAAGGTTCCTTAAGCTGTACCCCAGACACAACAGACTTGACCAGAATCATGCGGTTACCATGGCATCCGAAGAGAGCTCTTCAGAAGCTCATCCACTTCTCCAGACACAAAGATGGCAAACTGCTCTGATAGAACATTTTCTACCTTAGACGCTGAGAATAGATGCTGTATTTATCTGCAACAGCAAAGCTGATTTTCAAAACTTCTCTCAAGCATAATCTTTTATAAGACATTTGCTGAAAACTGCTCACAGGTTTATCTGCTCCAGCACTGACTTGTAGAAACTTTTCTTTCATCTCTGATCTGGAAGCTTCTTTTTGAATAAAATAGAAATGTTGAATGGCTCTGGCTAAGAAATCGCTTTCAATTTCAGACAAGAGTTGAAATAGCTGAGTCTTCCTGGTTATTCAAGGAGAGTGAAGCAAAAATGGGTCTGCTGTGAATAAAATGGCAGGCCTGCTTTCTTCACGGGCAGCCTCTCCCCTCCAACACGGTTCTTTGATGTCAATCTAATTCTCGTTAATTGCTAACTCCAAAGCAACAGAGCTAAGATCTTTGAAAGGATTGCTATTTTTAAAATCTTATTGTCTGAAATTTCTGCTTCATGGGAAGACCACTGAAACACTGGTTTTTTACTTTAGAGTTAATAGGCAAAGACTGTTTAAGTCATTAATTTCTATCGCTTGGCATTTGTGTAACACTTCGCAGTATTCAAAGCACTTTCATATCCATTGTTAGCTGAGCTATGTAACAACCCCTGTAAAGCAGAAAAACAGATTTTTTTTTAAATTATGAGAGCATCGAGGGTCAGAAAGATTATGCCTCCTTTAAAATCAGTTCTTACCAGAGTTAGACCAGGGACTAGAATCTACCCTTCCTGTTCCTAATTCCTTTTTAAGTTGCCCTGTGATGGTGAACAAAGTGTGAGGATGGTAAGGGAGAGCCTATATCTTGTTTGTTAACTATCTGCTTAGTCCATCTATCTCCCTCACTCGACTTTAAGTTCCCTGGGGTGGGGATTGTTTTATTCACTGTTAGAGCCCCACTGCCTGGAATATTTCCTGGCATGCAGCAGATGCTCAGTTAACACTTACGTTGCTAAAGCAGTGCTAATAATGCCAGCATTTTCACCTTTATCCAGCCCTTTCTTACACATCCCAGTGGCATAGAAAATGCTGAGTATAAGCATTATGTCTGAAATAAACAGGCAGAGATCTGGGCTTAATGAAGAAGTGCAGGTTGTTAGTCCATCAAAGTAATGGGTGAAGAACACTGAATGGAGCTGTAGAAAAACACTGAAACCGAAAATAGAGCTCCTGCCTTCGGGGAGCTTAAAGCAGACTCAGAGAAACAGGGTACCCAGCACGGAAAAGATGAGGGAAATCACTATCCATCCGTCTGTTTGGTTGGCCCTGCTCTCTTGGAAACTCAAAGGTGGGGGACCCAAAGAGGACATGCACTGCACAGAAACCTTGATCTCAGGGGGAGGAGGAAGTGGAAGAACTTTACTGTCACTTTCTTTGTTTGCTTCTATAATTACCTGTACCTTTTCAAGTGTTTCTGTGCAGGAAACTAAATACAGAGACTGGTCGAGGGATGAATCACTCTAATTAACTGGCATAGAAGGTGAACTTTGACAAAGCTTTGGTTGGTTCTTTTCTTTAAATAGTCAAGTAGTTATGCTGCAATTTGGCATCAGTAAACAGTTGTTTCCATCCTCACCTCAACTCTAGGTAATGGTTTCCAAGTCTGTTAGGGACAGTACTTTTTTAAGGTTTAGTCCTCAAACCACCTGCTAAAGTATCCACAGCTGAAATTCTGATTCAAGAGGTCTGGTGCACGGTCTTGGATTCTGCTTTTTTTTTTTTTTTAATAAACATTTTATTTTGGAATTATTTTATATTTAAAGGAAAGTTGCAGAGTGGTATAGAAAGTTCCTATATTTCCTTCACCTGGCTTTCCCTAATGTTAACTTCTTATATAACCAGAATATATTTGTCAAAATTAACAAATTAATATTGGTGCAGTAGTGCTAAGTTACAGACTTTATTCAAATTTCACTAGCTTTTGCACTCATGTCCTTCTTTTGTTCAATCCAGGACATCACATTACATGTAGTCGTCATGTTTCCTTAGTCTCCTCTGATCTGTGATAGTTTCTTAGGGTTTTCTTGAATCTTTGTTTTTAATAAGCTCTTCAGGTGGTTCTCAGACACTGGAACTCAAAACCCATGCAATTTCAAAGTCAGGGACACACCGTGGGCACACCTGACAAGTGCCTGGGGGACAGGTTTCTGAGCTGTCTCTTGTGCTTTTCATCCCAAGTCATTCTCCTGTCAGTCAGGGGCCAGCAGGAAACAGAAGGCACGCTCTGGAGGAGTCTGGAGAGAACTTAGCAAAAGTACTATTTTCAGAGATGTAGGCAGGGCAGAAGAAACCAATAAGGGATAGTAAGGTAACCAGGAACTTTGAGCAGTGAGAAGCTTTTACTCCCTTTGAGATGAGCCACCAGTGCAGCAGTCGTCAGGGATGTGTGGCTGGAGAACCAGCCACTGCCAGAACTCTCAGGCTCCAGTGTGTGGAGGACACGGGTCTTTGTCTCCTCTACCTTGGATCTCTTGTTGGTGCCTCCCACTGGTGAGACTTAACAAGAAGCCAGAGAGCAGGGAATGGATGATACGGTTGCTGGGCACAGAGGAAGAAAAGAAGGGTGGAGAGTGGATCTGGAGAATGGATTTAGAGAGGGCTTGAGGTGAGAATAACCAGCCCTGTGTGAAGGCAGGACGCAGGAGAGATAGCCTGATTAGTTAATCATGCCTGGGTTAAAACCTGTGCTCTGGTTATTAATTCATAGCTGCTATGTTATTAGGGGCTCATGGCTTGATTTAAAAAAAAGAGAATCCAATAAAAACATTACATTTAGACTTGGAAACTATACAGTTTATCAACTGGTTGCAAATTCAACAAATATCTTTTTGGTGAGTTAATGATATTAAAAGAACTGTAACCTCCAGCTACATAAATAAATATCCAGACTTCTTCTTTGAAGAAAAAGAAATGCCCTCGTCTGAGATACAGTTTTAGAATTGATAACAAGTTTTAAGAGTGTCACATACCACCTTATACAGTTTGGATACAACAGTGCTTTTATTTTTTTCCCCTATTTTGTTTCTTGGCTCTAGGTTTTGAAAGGCAATGTTGTCACCCATTCTGCATAGTGACTTAAATTCTGGGCACCAAGGAAAAAAAGATTCAGAAAATGTTCTTCTTTTTGTAATTGAAAAAGGATAAAACAGGGAAAAAAGCTCATCTTCCTCAAGCATCTGTGGGACTTATGGTGAATCACCAGTCTTTAGACTTTGTTTTTCCTGGGGTTTATTCAATGGAGGTTTTGTTTTTTGTTTTTGTTTTTTTGATGGTGGTAGAATAGGTGAGAATTTTTTCCCCTTCATTTCAAAGAAGGAGTAAAAGTTAGCAAGGAGGAATATTAGCTATATTTTGCTGTTTTTGATGTTATGTGACATTAAATACATCAAATTTGGCAAAACACGGTGGAGGTTTGTTTTGCCCATGAATGTTTTTCTTAGATATTGGTCTTTTGTGTTTGTTCACTGTCCTCAGCCAGGAAACAAACATTTCTATATTTATTTTGCAAAGCGGTTGCATTGGGATCTTGGCAGGAAACAATTTACCTCGGACGGTTTGAATGAAGAACGTTTAATGAAGGGACTGTTGCAGACCTGTGGGCAGGGTGACAGGAACAAACAAGGGGTGGTCCAGCACCCAGGAACTAGCAGCAATGGGAAGCCATTGCCACCCCCAGGCCGAGGGACAAGAGGAGCAAATAGTGGAGCCCGGTGAGGGTTGCAATCATGGAGGAAGGGCCACTGGACAGGAGCCATGGCCATGAAGGGACATAGCTGCTTTCAGATGCTGCAGGGAAGCGGGGAGAGAGCAGGGAGAACAGCTCCCCGGAGCCCTCCTCTAACCTCCCCATCTTTGTCTGGTGGCCCCTTTGGTCAAAACCAACAGGAAGCCAACAGTATAGATGACATGGGCGCAGGCAGAACATGACCCAGGGTGTTGTGGGGGAGGTGGGAAATAACCAGCAAAATGTTTTGTTGCTATTCGAGCTCCCCAAATGATTACTTGTGGCATCATGTTTGGGGGAAATGCAAAGCAGAGCATTAAGTTAAGGTGCATGTCCATTTTCCATAGAGCAAGTTGTGTTGTTTTAAAGACCTCCTACTCACTAGCCCGTTCTGACAGTTTAGTGCAGAGAGACCTGTTTTCTCAAGTTTCCTTCTTTAAAATTTTCTTATAATTTTTACATTTTTTTAATTGCATTTTTTTTCATTGGAGGTACTGGGTATTGAACCCAGGAACTATGTACTCTACCACTGAGCTATACCCACCCCACCACCCCCTGCTTTCTTGAGTTTTCTTAGCCTCGCTGTGTGGTGAGAAAGGTATTATTGACCTTTAACATGATGTGAAGTCTGAATCTGACCTCCAAGGCCCCTGAAGGAGGAGGGGGAACCAGCATAGTTTGTGTTACTGGTTGCCCCAGATGACATTTCCAGAGTTAAAAATGGCCATCATAACGTGTATGCTCTTATTGCCTTAATGGCTTGTTTCTGTTGGAGCTAAATGTAATTACCAAATAATCATTTCCAGTTGTTCATTGATTATTTGTGCATAAATTATTTAATGAGAATAGACCCAGATGACCAAGTGGTTGAAGGCCCGTTTCTGGGAGAAACATTCACTGGAGCCCATACCCCCCAGTAGCAGATGATTTGAAAATAAAAATAGAGCAACAAAACAATTTTAAATGCTTCTGGCAGCTCTAACCAAACCTGGCCCCAGGATCATTTAAGACCTTCTGCTGCGAGGCTCTGAGATGCAGAGTTGAAAATAGATCAGTTGCAGCAATTTCAGCAGAGGGGCCTGAGAATGTTTTCTTCAGCCTAAGGTTTTGAGTGAGCGACAAATTGGCGGCTCTCAGAAGATTGCATTCTTGGGAAAAGAAGTTCGTATTTGATTTCCTTTTCCTGGTGGTCAATCCCTCCGAAATACCTTACACCAAAACTTTAACTGTGATTCAGTGGAAGCTTGTCAGTCTCCTATGTGCTGTGATGTTTTTGTCCTTTTGACCCCACTTTTCCTTCCCATATATGTGATGGATTATTGGGCAAAGCTACCTTCATCTAAAAGGCTCCAGAAAAATAAAACTTATGCTTTTAAAAAGTATTATTTCTTTGTTTATGTCAGTCAGTCAGTTATTTTTCACCGTCATTAGCCTTGACTGTATGTCCTTTTTCCCTAGCTTGGAAAAATGCCTGGCCTGGCTTTGTCTTCAGCTATCTTGGCTGTTCTCTTTATATGATGAAAACGTTAAGTCAAAAGATTAAAAAATATTAACCTAAGCTATTCATTCTAGTGGTCAATTGGCTTAAAATCCAAAGGTCTTTGACTCTCATAGCTTAAATGAGTTTAATCACAATTTTGAGCAAAGCTAAAGGAAAAAAAAATCTGTCGATCGTGCATTATGAAGGATTGTCATGGCTTTGAGTAGCTAGAATCAATAAGCTGCTTATAGTTAGTGACTCTGAATGGATACAAAGACCTTTTCCCGCTTATTGATCTGACCTGTGCCCGGTGTTAGAGCAGGTGGGTGATTACTGCAAGGCCGGGCTAGCTTGCTTCAACCTGAGTTAAGAACCTGAACTCCAGGATAATCAGCATTGGAACTGATGAAAAGACCATCTCTGTCCTTTGCTTCTCTTCCTGTCTGTGTCAGGATCATTTTCCAAATCTCTGTGGTGGTAAACACTGATGCGTTTTTAACTCTGGTGCCCTCCTGGCTCCCTCCAGCTCAGTTAGTCACCGTGGCTGTCTTTTCTAGCTCTGCAAGAGAGATCTATTTCCTTCCCCACTGTTCCCGCCATAGGCAAGGACCTTCCTAATGGTCTGGTTATTGAGATAACCTCTCGCAAGCCTGCCTGCTCATAGAATTTCCTTGCTCTTGCTACATATGCTTCCTAGACCATCATACTTATCAGGATCTGCCTCTGCTCAAAACCTCTTAGCCAGTTATTACCGACAGAGTGAAATCCCTGTCAGTAATGAATGAATAAATTTCTGTGAGCAGCTGCTATGGGCAAGGCCCTCTGCTAGGTGCTGTGGGAACACAGACCATGTCCACTAGCTTGTTTATCTGTGTCCTCGATTTCTGGTAGATCAGGAATTATGCATGAAATGTACAAGTGCACAGCAACAAGGCTGGTTGTTGATCAACGTTCTCGATTACATATTTGCAGTTGAGAATAGCTCTTTAAGGAAAAATTACACATATAGTCCTTTGAAGGCTGCTTGATGGGCTCTTAATATTTTTGAAACTCTCTATGTGGAATTATCTTCAGAGCTCATAAGTTATGAAAACAAAAGAGTCAGCTTACTCCATTCTTTTGTTCAAGTTCAGTTTAAGCATGTAAAACAATGAAGCTAGAACACTCCCTTACACCATATACAAAAATCAACTCAAAATGGATTAAAGACTTAAACACAAGACAAGATACAATAAACCTCCTAGAGGAAAACGTAGGCAAAACATTATCTGACATACATTTCAAAAATTTTCTCCTAGAAGAAATAAAAGCAAGAATAAACAAATGGGACCTAATGAAACTTACAAGCTTCTGCACAGCAAAGGAAACCAGAAGTAAAACAAGAAGAAAATCTATGGAATGGGAGAAAATTTTTGCAAGTGAAACCGACAAAGGCTTGATCTCCAGAATATCTAAGCAGCTCATACGACTCAATAAGAAAAAAATAAACAACCCAATCCAAAAATGGGCAGACGACCTAAATAAGCAATTCTCCAAGGAAGACATACAAATGATCAAAAAGCACATGAAGAAGTGCTCAATATCACTAATTATCAGAGAAATGCAAATCAAAACTACAATGAGGTATCACCTCACACCAGTCAGAATGGCCGTCATTCAAAAATCCACAAATGACAAATGCTGGAGATGCTGTGGAGAAAGGGGAACCCTCCTACACTGCTGGTGGGAATGAGGTTTGGTGCAGCCACTATGGAAAACAGTGTGGAGATTCCTCCAAAGACTAGGAATAGACTTACCATATGACCCAGGAATCCCACTCCTGGGCTTGTATCCAGAAGGAAATCTACTTCAGGATGACACCTGCACCCCAATGTTCATAGCAGCACTATTTACAATAGCCAAAACATGGAGACAGCCTAAATGTCCATCAACAGGTGACTGGATAAAGAAGATGTGGTATATTTATACAATGGAATACTACTCAGCCATAAAAACTGACAACATAATGCCATTTGCAGCAACAAGGATGCTCCTGGAGAATGTCATTCTAAGTGAAGTAAGCCAGAAAGAGAAAGAAAAATACCATATGAGATCGCTCATATGTGGAATCTAAAAAACAAAAACAAAAACAAACAAACAAAAACAAAGTGTAAATACAGGACAGAAATAGACTCACAGACAGAGAATACAGACTTGTGGTTACCAGGGGGGTGGAGGGTGGGAAGGGATAGACTGGGATTTCAAAATTGTAGAATAGATAAACAAGATTACACTGTATAGCACAGGGAAATATACACAAAATGTTATGATAACTCACAGAGAAAAAAATGTGACAATGAGTGTGTATATGTCCATGAATGACTGAAAAATTGTGCTGAACACTGGAATTTGACACAACATTGTAAAATGATTATAAATCAATAAAAAATGTTAAAAAAAAAAAAAAGATGCAGTTTATAGAAGGATTGCTTTGTACCAGGTGCTGTGCCGAATCCTTGGCATACCAATATGGGTTAATGTCCACCAAACAAAGACTACCAGGGCTACACCATCGTTAGACAAACGTGGGTTTATTAGCTTGCTGCAGCAAGACAGAGCACATGTCATGGGGGGCTGTGGGGCGTTCCAGCAGGTGGCAGTTAGGGAAGAATGTAGAGTTTGCAGGACTGGAGTTAGTCGTAGGGTGGCCTTAGCAGAGATGGTCAGAATTTGAAATATAGGAAGTTGCTGAAACAGACTGTGGTCTTATCTTTGGGACATGTAACTTTGTGTGGAGTCGTTGTTAGGTTAGTTTGTCTGCGGTCTTGTTTAGAATACCGTGGGTGTGATTGAGCTGCTCTTAAGAGTCTGGACTTTGTTTTGCATGTCACGGTTTGGTACAATTTTTAAAATTTTGTGAGTCGTAACAGAGTTTTGCAAGTGGCGGTTTCTGTTTGAACGTTCAGTTTCCCCCAACATCCTAGTTGCCAGCTGAACAGGTTTTCCTTTATCAGAATAATAATAGCTGTTCCTGTCCTCAAGGAGTTTCCAGTCTAGGTTATTATCATTTGATATGTGCTATAATAGAGATACAAATAAGATGTTATGGAATTCAGAAGAAACAACTAACTTTAAAAAAAAAAACTACTGTTTTGTTGAAATCTTACCATTTACATTCAATTACATTGAAATCTTACCATTTACAAAATCTTACTACTTACATTAAGTACTAGACAAATTACACACGTATATTAATTTAGTCCTCAACAATCATACAAAGTTAAATTGAGATGCAAAGAGGTTGAGTAACCCACCAAAAGTCACCTAGCTAGGAGATGACAAGTCTAAGACTTTATTAAACAAACATTTGCAGGGCACTTTTCTAGGTGCTGTATATAATCTCTAAAATAGACCTTTGAAGTAGCTACTACTTTGTCCTATTTCACTATTAGGGAAAACGAGACAAGGGGAAGTGAAATAATTCAACTAAGACCACAGAGCTTTCATGGCCATATTGTAGACACAG